>NC_056734.1:964337501-964672501 GCF_019279795.1 Protopterus annectens | reverse complement strand
CTATCCCAAGTAATCTTATGTACTTCATTTATTAACTCTTGGGTGTTACTGATGTGAGCACTAACCCTATTGATATGAAATTTTAGTTGAGAATCCAAGAAAACATTAACATTTTCCAAAAAAGACCCAATCCCTGATACTATAGGCCTACCAGGGGGCTCATTTAAGTCCTTATGTATCTTTGGTAAAGCATATAGTATGGGTGTAACAGGGTCTTTTATGTACATTTTCTTAACATCAGCATAGGAAAAAAATCCCAATCGTTCTCCCCTTTCCAGAAGATTTAAAAGTTCTTCGTTGTAAGATTTTAATGGGTCCCTACTAAGTTTAATATATTCTTCACTATTACAAAGCAGCTTGTTAACCATGACACAATAGTCAGATCTATTTTGAATAACCCAATTGCCCCCTTTATCAGCACATTTGAATATGTAATTATTCTTCAGTTTCTTGAGATCTTGTAAGGCCTGCCACTCTTCTTTATTTAGATTAAATTGTTTTTTCTCTCTACAGAACTGCTTAAACATCAACTCTGTTTCCTTTAGAAGCACTTTCTGAAACACTGAAATGGCTGGCACTGATATGGTAGGGGTAAACTTGTTTTTAACATTTCTAAATTTTGGCATCTTTAGTCTACCATATCCTGTCAAATAACTGATATTGGAGCTAATATCGGTGTTACATTCAGTAGAACAAACATCTCCTTCTTCAAGAAGACAATCAAATTCACCATGTTCATCATTTTCATCATACTCATAATTGTATATGGACATGTTCAATAAACTATCATCAAAATCAATAGCATTAGAAACCTCATCTTCAGTCTCATTTTCAATACAATTAGAGACATTTATGTTCAAATTCACATTAGCATTAACATCCGCATTGGTAAATTTCTTAAAATACACTCTTAATAACAACTTGCGAATGAATGCTTTCACTTCTAAGTAAATATCAGCAAATGAGGGAAAGAACGAGGAACAAATTTGTTCCCCTTATTCAGAACATTCATCATACTATCGCTTAAGTGCAAGTCAGATAAATTAACACATTCTAGAGAAATAACATTGCGACAAGTCCTATCAGATGTAATAGTACTCAAACCTTCATTTTCATTTGTAACGGTTGCGACCCTTTCTGCCATTTCTGCCGTTCCTTATTATAGTTGTCATTTTGAAAGTTTGTATCCTCCGTGGAACTGAGATTAGAATCTTCATTTGAGATCTCTACAATGTCCCTATTAATAGCTCGGTTAGGAGCAGCAGTTCTGGCGAAAGAAACATTTTTCACAGTATTTTCCTTTTCTGTTGAGGAAAACGATGACGCCGATGCTGAATAGTTCCGGCGCTTTGAGCTGCGAGTCCAGCTCCGCCCCCTAGACTGACTACGTACAGGTTCACGCTGCCAATTGAAAACAATGCCTGTTTCATAGTCTTTAAGGTCCCGAACTAACTTGTTGCGCTTTCTCTGCACAACATCTGCCTCTAACTTGTTCATCTTTTCACTTATATTGGCCATTTGGGCTCTATAATTGACCTCTGCTACAAGTTCATTCTGTAACGCGGAAATTTCATTTTTCAGCTTGTCATGACACTTTTGATTCCTTTTAATAAGTATGCGAAGCCAGCCTGTAGTACACAAAAGAGAAGTTTGTTTCCATTCTTCCAAAAGATCACATTCATCATCGGAAAAAGGTGCAGCAGGCAATTTGTCAATGCGTAAACCCCTAGGGGTAATATTAAGGCTTACATATTTTTCTAAAAGTCTAGTGTCGAAGTACAAAGCAACTTCCTTGGCCATAAGTTTATTCAGCTGGGCAAATCGACCATCCGCATCCGCATTCCTCCCAAGGTTCCATGGATCATTACTGGTGAATCCTTTTGGTCTTAATTTAGAATTAGGTATCTGACCAATTAATTAATTAATCAAGACACAGACTATAATTTTAATATTCATATTATACTTCATAATGTCCATAAAACTATATTAAATGATATTTAAGCAATATATAATAATGGAATGATATATTTAGCAAAACATGCACATGCATATATAATAATATATATATATATTTTTTATATTAAAATATTTTTGCAGTAAGTATTGTGATATTACTTTAAAAAATATGTATTTAAAAAATATGTATTTAAAATTTTCCCTCCATTTTTTTTAATTTAATTGCATAATTAATAGAATAATTGATGTAATTGATGTGTATATAAAAACTACTATTGTTCTGTATTGAATTGTGATCCATTGAAGGCGAAATGCCGAGGTACCAGGTCTTGTGGAGATAAAGGAGACTATTGCTGCATGGGTTGAAGTTAGTCTGTGGTAGTTAAGTTAGGTTTATTTGACCTTTTGGACAATGAGAGATGCTGGGAGCAGCTGACTATCAGCAGAACTGAGACAAAAATGCAACCTTCCCCATCACAGTTTAATCCACTCTTCTAAACTTCCATACAATTGTCCTTTATTATTGTTACCCTTCAGCGAATATAAATCCCAGAGTGGCATTATCACTCTTGACTAACAATGTCTAAACCTTGTCTTTGTTAACATCTCCCCTGACTACCCTACTGTTCTCACTTTTCTTTCTCTTTTCCTTGCTGTAGGTAGTGGATGATAATCTGTATCTGTCTACCAGTTCTCCCCACTTCCCCTAGCTAAACTGTCATGGCACTTAACCTAGCCTCTATCCTGACTGTATGTTTGCCCCATTCTTGGTTTGGTAGTGTTCCTCCTTCTGTCTGATCTTCTTGGCAACTGGCAGATGGCGAAGGCTTAAGGTTGTGAGATGTATTGCCTGTGATATAAGGCTTGATTCCTTTATCTGTCATTGCTTGCTGTGTGACCTTGAGCAAGTCATTTTACCAGATAGTACTTGTGGGCAACTGGGAATTTGGGCTAGGGATCTCAGTGGTCCCCTGGACTGTAAGCCTAGTAACTAGATATGACTCACATATCTGATGCCTTTGTTTATATAAATTGATAATCATTTCCATTTCTCCTTTTACTGTCATTCTCAAACAACCTGTAGCCATATATTGACTGAATTCATCCCTGGAAATGCATGCCATAACTGTACCATTCAATAATGTTAGAGTTGTGTATGTGCTATATCAAATGCGTTTTTAAATCTGCTATCAGTTCCTTATTCCCTTATAAGTATCATTTTTTTTCTATTTAACTCCTTTTGCTCCTTTACCTGTTGTATTTTGTCATAAAACCTCTGAATTGCTTTTTATTGCAGTTAAGTGAGGAAATTACCCTCAATTTAACTAAATCAAGTTTAAATCCTTTCTTCCAAATAAATATAACCATTCTAGTAATGTTCTGTGTCTTATCCCCTTATTGTACAATTCATTCAGTATATCAAAAAAGGCATATAACTGTCAAGAATAGCCTAATGGTTAAGGAAGGGTGGCCTAATGGTTAAGGTGTTTGCCTTGCAAACACAAGGTGCAGGGTTTGAGTCTCACAAGGGATAATTGGCTAGGCTTAAAATGGCTCATAAGGGCAGTTAGCTTAGTACTAATCTATGAACCATAGCCTGACCATATCTACCTGGAAAAAAATCATTTCTTTCACTTGTCTCAGTGCTTCCTTAATTTCTTTCATACATGAACACTTTCCATTCTATTTACGTTTCCTACTTTTGTTATCCTATTTTGCCACCCCACCACTTAATATAATTTCCTTTATGCATCTGTGCCCTATATTCATAGATAATGCCTAGGATTCAGAGAAGTCCTCATAAGTCACACTAATTGCCCACTACAAGTTGCGAAGCGCAGTTGTAGTATTGAAGTTAGTATGTTTATCTATTGCTAGTATTGAAGTTAGTATTGTTATAAGAATGTTTATCTATTGCTAATACAAAAAAAAAAAAGTTTTTATTTTTTGTTTTATTTCCTAACTGCTACTACTTTCTATATTTCAGTTTGTATGTATCTTTACTGTACTTCTTTTTACATTGTATTTTTACATATGTCTTGGAGCTTTTCTCCCCGGGGCCTCTACTGAAAATGGACATATATCCAGTTAGACTAGCCCAGTCAACAAATGTAAAATAAATAAATAAATAAAAATAAGTTGGTCAAATAACTCAACAGGGAGAAATTCCAGCCTACAGACACGGTGAAGCTGTACTGAGAACATCTTAGCGGCCCCGTCACCATTTTACTGAATCAAACCCTGCACTCTCAGACCTGTCTGCAGTAGTGTTTTCTCACCTCTCTATGCATGTACACCCACACAATCATCCATAAGCATGAGACCCCCCCCCCACTCTTTCTCACACTAAGAAACACCCAAACACATACATTCACACTTATACAGACTTGGAATCCCCTATTTGAGCCCCATAGTGCAACGACCCAGGCAGACATAGACACAGGCATATTCATTCAGCCTTATTCATGTCCTCCAGACATGCATGTACACATGTGCACAGACACACACACATCCACATGCTGACACACACACACACACACACACACACACACACACACACACACACACACACACACACACACACACACACTCACTGACACCCCCCACCCCATGGATTTACTATACTTTCCGGTACCGTGAGTACTCCTACAGGAATGAATGCCTTTTGATTGCATTTACTTTTTCCTTTTAGAGTAAAATATTACTTGGCTGAGTGACTCTGTAATGAGATTGGGTTACTCAACCTTTTCCAAGGGAGATCACACGACTAATCAGCATTAGTCACTCCCCGGACTGCTGTATTAGCATGTAGGTTCCACAGTGTGACTGCTGTTTACACTCAGACCCCACTGAGAAGGAAAACCTTAGTGGTAGCATGGTATAGTGGTCTAGGACTCTGAAAGCTTACTGTAATGCAGACGCCTTCTGAGGTATGTTTCCACATTATGTTACATGTTTCTGAATCTCCCAGTATCTTGCGTCCCCTATTGCCTTACTTTATTCCCCATTTCTGACCTCATACCCTCCACATAACTTTACTTCTTCACCTATAAATGATTTAAATATGTGAAACTTCTTTGTCTCTTCGTATGGATTAATAATTCTGCACCATTAACAAATTTCTTATTTTTTGTCAATTCTGCGATAAATCAGTTCTTCTTTTCCATAATGCCTCACATTATTTTTCTAATTCATTATTCATATGAACCACTGGTTCTTTATATCTTTCCAAACTTAACCTTCTTTCTTCCTTCCTAAACAAAAAAATGTTTCTGCTTTGCTTTTCTTATAAGCTATCCACCAAACTGTTTTAGTTTCATACACACGCACCATCCCCACTTGAATAACCTACAGCTTTACCATTTTCTTCTGTATTTTTCCCTTTTAAAACACCTGCTGTAATCCTAAAAACTGTATTTTATACCTTCCTCTCAAATATACCTTTTTTCAAAAAAAAAATTACTAGATGATCTCATTTAATAGCATCTTATCTGCCAATTTAGAGTTTCTTTTATATGTTTTTTATTTACAAATGCCTGTCAAACATCTGCTCACTCCAAACATTCTGAAGGTTTTTATTTATACTTCCATCGTTTTCATGTTCTTTTTGGGGGAGTGACACAACATTTATTTAAATTGTTTTTACTTTTATATTAAAATATGGTTGCATCTGTGTTGTGTCTTTTCTATATTTTGGAATAAATGTTGCATAAATGACTTCTTTGCTAATATGTCTTCCTGTGTATATTTTGTCAATAATGAATGTTCTACCAGTTATCAGTGTAGTAAAATCTAGCATGTTAACATCCTTTTTTGCTTGAAATCATTGGCCCCAATTCCAAAAGATGTGATCTAAGTGTAATTGATCACTTAAAGGTATTTTATAATCTAGTCCCAGTAGCAAGCCTGTTTATATATAGGTCTTACACCAAACGGAGTCACTTACACTCAGACCAGCCCCCGGATTTACTAATCTTCCATGTAAGACTAGATTAGTCTTGCACGGAAGCACCAGTGTAAGAGTATGATGGCAGCGTGCCATCCATATTAATGAGGGCGCGCTGCCTTAACTCTAAAGCTGACACAGATCATGGACGAGTTTAGGGGGTGTGTCGGACTGCCGAGCAGTCCAAATATCCACGGCCCTCCAACGAAGAAATGCCGCAACTTCCATTTAAATGAGTGAGTCTGCTCACGTGTGCAATGTAACACTACACCCCCCATATGTTAAACAACTTACAGAATAAAAAAATAAAAAGATTTTTTTTTTCTTCCGATATAGCTGCCCGTAGTTGCGGGGGTTTGCCTGGCTTTGCCCATTGCTTAGCTACAGTTACAGCAGCTGAAACACCAGAAGAGGATAATAAGAAAAATATATGCAAATTAAGCAACATAGCGATAGCGTAGTGGTTAGAGCCCTCACACAAAGAGGAGGCATTCCCGGTTCGAGTCCCACTACTGCACATTCCATTTTTGTTGGGAAATCTGTATACAAAAACATTTCCTGACATTTTTTTATGTATAAGTTTTGTAAAAAGCATTGACATGTTAAATGTAGTAGTGCATGAATTATATATATATGAAGGTAAAATATTTACGCATTCTGAGGCATGAGTACCCTATTTTAAGCAATATAAAGCACTGCTAAGCACATTTTGCCAGTATTGAGCATATTTAAATACATTTGCGCGCAGCTGCACATCATGCTAAACAGCACAACGTCTTTGCGCATAGCTGCGCACCGCGCTAACAATCGCAACATAGAGCAATGTCGAGCAATGTAGGGCAACGTCGGGCAAAGTCGAGCAAAGTTGGTTAAATACGCTCACACCTGCTTTACTGTTCCTTAACCAGTCAGGTCTGCCCAGCAGGAAAATAAAAAGCAGTGACAGGGCTTGAACTCAGGATACTGTGCACTATAATCACAGTACTTAACCACTAATCCATGATAGCATTTCACAAAAATGCACTTTCAACAGACACATATCTATCAAAGGGATTTTAAACATTGTTAACATTAGCTAAGCAGGCGTGCCCACAGCTGAGCTTTTCCAAAACTGGCCAATCACAAATAAGTGCGGGAAATGAGGCATATTTAAGCTCCACAGGTGGGAATACTTGCTATAACTGGTTGTAGCTTCCTTCTGCAGTCAGCATGGCTGGTGTAGGTGAAGGTACTCGATTTAGAGTGCAATGCTGGGGCAACCAGGAGTCCAAAATTATGGTTTGGTTTCTTGTCCACAAACATGAGGAAAGACTCCTGCAGGGCCAGTACCAGGATACCCAATATAAAACGGAGGCCTGGAACAGTCTTGCCCATGATCTCACCAGTGCCACTGGTGTTCCTCGGACTAGTGAGTAGGTCAGGCACCATTATTCTGACCTGAAGTGGTGTAGGGGGGATGAACTGGACCGGTGGATCCAGGAATCCCGTACAATGCCTAATGCCCCTGTACTGAGCAAGTAGCCATTGCATTAAGTAGTTAAGAATTGCCATGCTTGTCTATACTATGGATAGGTATGTCTCAATATCACTCCATTTACTTCACAGCTGCAGGTGATTGGGCTATGAACCTGCAAGCCCATGAAAATAGGCTGCAAAGGCTACGTCATGAGGCAGGTTAGTAATTATTCTGCATGTACTGTTATATAAAATAAATGAAAGCGCCTTTAAAAAGTCTTTTAACCCAATAAATAAAGGTGCAATAATCTTTTAATAAATGTATGATTCATGGAGTGTGTCTGTGTCATTTTCTTTGATATGCTGTACTGTTGCATTCTACAAATAGTAGTGTTGTATTAAGCAGTGTCAACCCACACTTGGGTAGGCCCATATAACGTAAATGAAGGGAGTGCCAGTAGCTTGTATGCATATGTACAGCCCTCAACTGTTGGTTCATGGCCAGCATGTACAGGTTATTCTGGCACATGAGTAGCTTGGTATTGTGTTCCCCAGAAATGTCAGTGTGCTGCCAGAAATGAAGGGAGCTGTTAACATATAACTGATACTTTCACCTGAACATATGTAGATAATTATATGAAAGTAGAGCTGTCAGTCTACCATCTTAGCAGTAGTGTGTCTGAGCAATTTTCAAAATATGTTGCAGTAACATCTGCATCTTGGACAGTTTGTATGTAAGATACAGCTCATGTATATAATGATCTAGCAAAATCCAATTGCACAATATAAGGATATTGGGTATTGTAATAATACATGTAAGGGACATATAACTGCAGTTAATAGGAATGTAGTGAAAACTAGAAGGATATCTAAGTTGTTAACTGAGCTATCTTTTTCCACCCTACTGTATGTGCATAAAAAATGCAATTCCACATCTCAATCAGTATGTCTAATCTCAAAACATTTGTTGGGACATATGTCCTATTGGTTTGTAAATATTTGCATTTATTTATATGTTAAAATACCACAATATTGGTGGCTTGTTACCATCAATTAAACCTGCATGCTGTTGTAATGCCCACTATTGTTCTATATATGCATGTGTTATGCTTGCTTTTCAACTGTTGAAAATCTGGTGTGTTGGTTTAATGGGAATACTTCTGCATGCTGTTATAACTAATTGGGAATGCTGTTGACTGTTACTAACCCATATCTTTATTAAACTCTCCAAAACATAGTTCGTATGGGAAGGCCAGTCCCAGTGGACCCACCTGTCCCACCTCAGCTGGCCATGGCACCTGGCACCAGCAGATCCGGTGCCCAGCCTGGGACCTCCTCCTCCATTGGCCCTGTGCCACCTTTGGGTGGAAGTGCTGCAGGGGATGGGGCTCGCCCTCCCCCGTGCAAGCATGGGTGGAGAGGCACCTATCACCCTTCATATGGTCCGGGCTGTGGTGCATAGAGAGATTGAACTTTCTGTTGCAGAACCTCTATGCCAGCTTGAGGCCTGAGTGGCGCAACTCCCAGGTAAGCCTGCCCCTCCTACACAGCCTCCAGCACAGCCACCTTCTGGGCCATGAAGGTGCAGTGGTGACTGCCCATGGGTGGAGACCTCAGTCCCACTGTTTCCGTCTAGGGGCTCATGGGCTTGCGATTTTCAAACATCCCTCCCCGTCAAAGGTGTTCACCCGCCATGTGACATATACCACCCCTGTATGCGTCTTGTTTGTCTTGTCTGTTTACCTCCCCAACCTACCTCCCCAAATATACCTACTTCCCCTACCCCACATTCCACTTTCACCTGAAAAAAAGGGCAATCTGCTCCCAAAAAAAAAAAGTACACCCCATACATAGCTTCCAATTTGCACACATGTACACTGGACACATGAAATGTTATTTAATTGGCATGACAACATACTTTGTTGTCCTCATCCCTCTCTCAGGGGTTGAAGGGTTCATATCTACCTCCAAATTTATTGCATATGCACAGCTGTTGCTGTTGAAGAAATGGGCAGCTATGAACCTTCCCTACACCTATCCTGCACATCCCAAGCTATTTTCCATACTATCTTTCCCTCTTTGTGCCCCTTTTTCACCACTTTCCTATCTCCCCATTTTTCTTTTCTTTCAAAGAAATTAGCACGGGGGTGAGCAGGAGTAAGCAGCATTAAGCAGTAGTGAGCGGGTTTGTGCTTGTTTGCGCATGGCTAAGCAATGCAGAGCATTGCGCAAACCCATGAAAACATGCTTACAACTGCTTAAAAGTGCCTTAGTCACTCTGTATGTAAAGGCCCTTGTTCTGCTAAGGAACAAAATAAAACACCTCTGTAAGTCTCGAACCCCAGATCTTGCACCTACTACACAACATGAAGTACCATTAAGCCATGGTAGATATACATCAAGTTGGTGCTTAAATAATTAGATCATGCATCAGAATGAGTGAATGTAAAGGAAAATTCAGAATACCATACCACACAACTTATTCTGTGGATATGAACCAACAGTTGTTGTGGGATTACATTACATGACTGTGATAAGAGAAGCAGCCATTCTAGCAGGAAATAATGTCACACCATCACCTTACAACCCCACACAGTATCACAGCAGGACAAACACTGGCATATCTGTTTAGGGCAGAGGCCATACCTCTCAACTGTCCCTAATTTTCAGGGACATCCCTGACTTTGACCCAAATGTTAGCTCTGTCCCTCTGAACCCCTCCTAAAACTACTGACTTTGGGCAGAAAGTTGGTGAATTACACTTAATGAATAATGACAATAATTAAGAGTTATACACTTCTTTTATTTCAGAAAAGGTGTATTAATTCATATGCTCTGATTCTCTCAATGTTTCAACTTAATGGCACTAATATTTTAAAAGAGTCCTTGATTGTCCCTGAGCTTTTCTTGACTTTTCCCTGATTCTGTTCAAATTTGTGCCTGATTGGTTGAGAGGTCTGGCAGAGGCAGAAACACAGAGGCATATTAGCTTTTCTGCTGTTACACACTGTGCAAATAGCTTTGGAAGGAGTTTTGGAAACATACCCTTATGCAGGAATAAAACACTGAAATACAAATGGATGTAGCCATGTACTGGTAGCAACCAACTGTAAGAATGCCACTGCTCTATTGCTGAAAAGACCTGTGTGGTGCACAGACAAAAAATAACATGCTATTCTCTGGCTATCATGTGGATAGGTCCACAGTTGGAAATTACGCAGACAGACTACATGCCTTGATAAACTAACGTACACAGCAACCCTGTAAGTCCAGCAAGATAAAATCCACACAATACTACTTGCGTTCTCTGTACTTCTGCAACCTTACCCAAATGTAGAATATACCTGTGTGTGCAGGGTCTACCAAGGATGCAGGTAAGCATACTCACAGTACTGACATGTGCCCAGTTTTTCTGAGCACCTCGTGCTAATGTCAACACTAAAAAAGCACAAACTGTTTAGAACTGTGTGAATGAACATTCACAGTATAGCAGTTCACAAACATTTCTTGTGCCAAAGGAATACATCTCTATAACTAGCTTTGTATGGCAGTTAATTGTAACAGTTGAAAAGAAAGTACATCTTTCCATGTATCTTGGGGTAGCATTTTGAGGGGTGAGTACATTTCAACACTGGCAAGTGGGTACTGGAAGCAGCAACTTTAGGTCCGAGTACAAAATGTAAATCTCTGGCTACACCCCTGGCTTCTGATATAAGAACTATACCAACCTTCTGTCTTAAACAATGATGTCCACACCAAACAAGGATGATCTCCATCTTGGAAAGCTGAAAGGGACAAGCCTACATGAGTCAGCAATTTATAGTACTGGGTTGCTATGACAGTGATTACTTCAATTACTGGACAGCAGGCTGCATGCAATTAGCAAATGGCGGGCACTAATTGGTGCAGAGGCCATCACGTGCTCATGTGCAATTCCTACAAAAGCAGGCTGCAATCTCTACCAACAAACTCAATCACTCTACTGCAAAGACTGGCAGAGAGAGAGAGAGACAGAGACAGACAGCGAGAAAAGGAAAAATAAATATTACCAAATTATACAAAGGAAAGGTATGTGCATATGTATTTACTGGCATGTAGTAGATGTTATTGAAGAATAGTCTACATAATGTGAAACATTCATATGTGGCAGCAGTACTTCTTTCCGCACAGATGTTCTGCTTAACTACTGCTATGGGCAATACTGTGTATACCTGTGGGCATTGGGACATACCTGTGAAATGTGTAGCTCAGCATTAAATGTCAAAGATCTGATTCATGTTATCTGTGTTCTGTACAGTAGTGTGGCCAATGGCTGTTGGGGGATTAGTGCTAACATTATATAAACATGGGTGTGACAGAACAACACATGCATGATAGTCATATTAAAGTGTAGCTTAGCACTGGCAACTGCTGTAGCAGTCTAGTATGCTTATCTAGCATCTGTTGCCATATATACCCCCCTAATGTTAGTGAGTGTTCATATGTGACACCTGTTTGTGTTGCAGCAAGTCCCAGCAATTCAGCTGTGAGGTCCAGGGACTTACAACAGTGTGGACCATGTGTGTGTATGTCACACACATACAGAGAAATATATGTGTGTCATATATATTCACATCTGTATATGTGCATAGAGCAGGTGACATATTGCAACTGTTTGCGAAGGGGGGCGATATATATGTTGTTGAAGGTTAGTATGTGCATATTTGTATGTAGGTTTTAGTGTGTGACAAACAAGACAGCACACAGTGCTGGTATATGACATGAGGTGGTTAAACACTGTGGGTGGTTCGTTCAGTTTGCAATGTTGAAGCCAGTAAGGCCTGCTAAAGCTACCTGGGCTGTGAACACCTTCAATGCATTTATCGCAAGTCTGTGCAATGTTATTACATTACTGTACACCTTACATCCTTTGTATAATTGATATTCTCACTATGAAAGATGAAATGTATATGTGCCTATATATATATATATATATATATATATATATATATATGTAAATGTAGACAAATGGATGTGTGTGTGTATATATATATATATATATATATATATATATATATATATATATAATAAATATATTATATATATATATATTTTTATATACTCATACACATCTACATCTACTTGCTGCAATAGATTCTCTGTACTGTTGACTGACTGTGATGGTCAATATGTTTGTGAATATGTCAAAGATATGTATCTGTGGGATAGCTTACTGGGAAACTGTTTATGTTATGGTATTCTGGGTCCTTGCTTTGATCCTAGCAAAAGCTGTGTATTCTGTTGCTAGGCAGAACAAGTGCTATTGCATACAGTGTGATTAAGTCCCTTGGTTTTAACTAGGGTGTGTCACTGGAGGCTAAAGCACTACATCTATGATTATTGATTGGTACCGATGTTGAATGCAAATCCTGTGTGTACTGTAATACTACTTGAAGCTCTGGGCCTGTACAGCAAAGTATGATGTATGTCCACATTGCTTGCATCCACTGTTTTGTGTGGTCCCTGTATTCATCACAGATTACATTTCTCAAGATTAAGGTTGTGTAAGTACTGACACACAGTACTGTATAGTACACACTGAAAGCTTATCTGGGTTGTCATACCTTTGTGTCCTGTAATTATGTCTGACGTGTGTGTGGGTATGTCTGTAACATGTCCTTTGACATATGTGTGGTAATACATATAACTGTGTATCTAGCAACATTCATAGTGTACTACAGCAGTATGTGACCTATATTCCCAATTGTGCAGATATTTTGGCCATGGGTTTGGCATTAACAAGTGTGGTATAATATTAATACATTTACTGGACCTTACACTGATTGTGATGGATGATATATTTCTTTACACATCAGCTTGATGTATATCTGCTGTGGCTAGGTGGTGCATCGTGTTGTATACAGTGTGCCAGGTACTCTTGTATAGTCTTATATAGTGATTTTATTTTGTTGCTGTGCAGAACATGGTTCATTAGATAGAGAGTGAGCAAGGCACTTTCAAGTAGTTGTGGGGTTAGCTTATAGGTTGCTAAACGTTCATAAGCTCTGCTTATCCTTCTGAAAACCCACTTGCAACTGCTGAAATGTGCCTTATTCCGTCTGTAGCCCCTTGCCTTTATTTTGGCTAGTAACAAAATAAAAAGCATTTACTAGGAAAAAACCCACAACCATTCACATCACAGCATATGTGATTTGCCACTAAGCCATCTCAGATATACATATCATTTATGTATTCACAAACATAACATCCAGTGCAATCAGACAACACTACAGAAAATGTACTCCAACATGTAGATGTATGTGTGTGAGTAATTATTGTAATCTGTGCTCAGGTACAACATATTGTATTATGTATGTAAGTATATATATATATATATATATATACACACATATATATATATATATATAATATGTATATATATATATATATATATATATATATATATATATATATATATATATATATATATATATATATATATATATATATATATATATATATATATGGCAGTTCAGTGATATCTGTACTGTATAATGTTAAATGTGTCATATGACTTGCTCAGACATATTTTTGTATTTATGCCTTCCAGGGATCATGGCCCACCACAGGAACCCAAGCTACAGTAGGGTTGAAGATGATATCATCACTAGCAGTATAATTCAGTACTGCAATGTGGCAAGATCTTGTCTGCAGGGTCAATGAGGTAGGCCTGCATAACCGCACATATGAGCAGGTACGCCACCACTGCAGTGATCTTTTCTGACATGTCCGTCAGCATGCCGCTGATGTGCGTACGGAACAGCTTGCAACAGGGGGTGGTGTTAGCATCCACCCCCCCCTCGCCAGAGTGGAGGAGCTGCTCATGAGCCTGGTGGCACCTGCCCAACAACAACAGCAGCAGACATACACCATGATGGAGGTTGGAGCCACCCAGCAAGCACACATGGAGCATGCAGGTAACATGGCATATCTGTAGACTACTGTTAACTGTATTGGTAGATCATGCATATGCGAGATGTGGAGTGTGTCATTCAAATATGTGGAGCCTGATGTTGTGCAATACTGGTCATTTGGAAGATAATCTGTAGCCCTGTGAATGTAAACTGTTGTTGTTCTGTAAGATTGCAAACACACAGTAGCAATGCCACAGATGTTGCCACTGACAAACTGTCTCATCTCTATGTAGGTACCTCTGGGGTGATGTCAAGGCAGTGGACAGATGCTGGTGAGTGTGTTCTACATTTATTATTGGAAATAAAAAGTGCATATCATAGTTAAGGTGTAAGCCATGTACACATGTAACACACCTACCCATAATGCATGCTGTGCATGTTTGGTGTAAGAGCACGCACATCTCACTAATGTGATTAGCAGCCTCAAACACATGCAATACCCAGACCATCTCAAACAAATGTGGCTAGACTGTAGTGACCACTGGATAAGCACATTTGATACTCAACATGCACATAACATACGCATCTATGTCATACACAGAGCATTTTAACATGCTACACATAAAGGATTCCCAAACCCTCTGTAAAGACACACTCCAGTATCCAAAATCTCATCCACACATTACACATAATATACCTGAGGGATAGAGGCCTATCCTGGGACATTTAAACACTCTGCAACACACTACACATTCATGTCAGGGAATAATCCTTATTGGCATTCCTTACAAAATCATGTAACAACTGGTTGTGAAATGGTGAATTTAGCCAAGGTAGTACAGTTCTGGCACAGCATGATTTGTGCTGGTTTGTGAAACATTTGTAGCCTTGAGTGACCACCTGATGCCTCATGATGATGGCCTATGGTACTATACCCCATCCAGCTGCACATAGCTGTCATTGCTACACATCATAATGATGCGTGTGTGCACATATATGC
The DNA here is from genome assembly GCF_019279795.1 of Protopterus annectens. NCBI lineage: Eukaryota > Metazoa > Chordata > Ceratodontiformes > Protopteridae > Protopterus > Protopterus annectens. The sequence goes on along the minus strand of NC_056734.1, from coordinate 964,657,251 downwards.
ACCTCTAAACAGTATGCATACCAATCACCATTTGCACAACTGACACACATATGTCTTGTGATGCTATTGAGACATATGACACATATTGGGTATGTGTAGTATTTAAATATGCAGTTGTGTTTTAGCATGCCATGTCATGGATGAGACTGGCATGTCCACAATATGATCTACACTCACCATAAGTACTGTACATTGGGTATGTGGCCGAATGGTATTCTAACAGTTATCCATGCACCACTGATGATGTTGTGTGAATACTCATCATGCATGTGCTAAAAACGTGTCCACAATTAACACATGTCCACAATTATTTGCTAAAGACACAGAGGCTGTAATCAGCATTGGATACCTATCTGACACACAGGTACACATCCAGCAATGGTATGTACACCTGTGTGTTATGGTACACAGTACATCACAGGGTTATGAATACCTGCACAGCAATGTTGTGTCCATGTATGCATTGTGTTCTAGGGGAGGGCCATCACCGAATAACAAAACACATGCATCCATGTATACTGTTAGTGACAAGGATTGACTACACTTGCACTGCATGCTGTTGAGCAACACATGTCCTGCATGCTGACAGGTGTGATATGACTGTTTTGCTTGTGATACTGTACTCCACCATCACCTGCTATTGTGTATGTTTTGTTATTGCTGGTGTTGTGTGTGTGTCTGCTTTCGGGAGGAGTGTAGTTTTGTGTGTGTGTGTATGTGTGCATGTGGTCTGAAGTCATGTTCAGGTCTGTTTTCCTCTCACAGGTGGTGAGGTGAGGCTGGTTCAATACAGCAGGGAACCTGATGTCACTGACACAGACAGTGATCATGAGGATAGGTGTGTTGAGGCACAGGCAGGTTTGTCAGGGTCTGTTGCTGGGCCACCAACTGACAGTACACATGTCTCCACCCCATCCATGTGCGCAGTCATACTGCCTGTACATCCATCATCACCATTGCCCTTAGCTGAGGGACAGTGTACAGTTGGCACTGGCCAGGACAGCGTGGTATCTATGGCACATGTATCAGGACACAGCAGCCATAGCCAGATGTCTGGAAAGGTACCACATAGGCAGATGCTCAGGGGTTCTCATCAGAGCACTGCTGGTCATCATGCCCCTAGCAGATGTGCCACACCTCTTTCTACCACACGCATGTTCCAGGCTGTCATGGAGGCACAGACACAAATACAGCAGTACACCAGACAGGGGCTAATGGCACAGAGGGCTCATTACACCTCTGTAAATGACAGTATCTGTGACCTAGCAGGTGCCATACGTAACTACACTGAGGTCATTGATAGACATTGGGGTGAGACATTGGATGTCCTCCACAATGTCATGTCCATGTGTCAGGACAGTGCGGGATGGTTGAGACATCGACATGTATGCCAGCAACATCACCAGCTGGAGGTCGCCGTGGATGTCCAGCAAGTCACAACTGCTCCCGTAGTGCCAGTACCAGCCCCAGCAATGTTGGGGGGGGCTGTCCATAGACCATCCTAATAGACAATGTGCACGTGGCTCTGGCCAGTCCCAGCAGGGACCTGGATCCAGTGGACATTTGTCAACCTCTGAGGATAGTACCCAATCTGGGTTAGTACCTGATACTGTCTGTAGCACCCCTGCCAGGCACAGGTTCTGTATCCATGGCCAGAGACGGTGATCTGTAAAGCCTGCCAGGTACAGTCTGTAGCTGTCTCCCAAATCCCCGTATATGGCAGCCACATGGTGGAACTGTGTGCATGCAGACACACACACATAAACCAGAAACCTAGGGCAAACACATACCCACACACAACATCAACATTGGCCCATAACAGTACTCATGGCCCTCACACACACATCGATTGTATGGCTCAGTGTACGCCTCTAGCAAACCAACAACACACCCTGTGCATATGATGAAACCTGTGCCACCTCCTGTCATCTGTAACAGTGATGCAGGAACAGGCTAACATGATGCTGATGCACAGGGTGACTTTAATAAAGTATAGCAATGATTGGATGTGTAGCATGTTGTCAGCAGTAAAGTGTAATGATATCCTTGAAGGTGTAGCTGAGCAGGCATGATGTATTAAATCTGTAATTAGCAATGTTGTATTGTTTTCACCAGTGTTTATTCCAATTGTGTTTTGTTTGCCCATGTGCCACTTGGCTGATGTGTGTAGTTGTGTCAGCATACATTATACAGTGGACAGTAAGTGTGGGGTGTGTGCAACACAGATTTGCAGGTGTCCATTTGTGAACATGGTGGAGGTGCATTGTCTGCATGTGCATGCATATTGGACACATGGGCAGGGTGACATGCCCTGTATTGGCCAGTGTTAACACTCCATAGTTTCTATTGGTGGCAAGTATGCATTGTACTACACACATTTTGGAACTTGAGTATGCATGTGGGTGTATGACATGGGTTGACACTGCAATGTGGGTGATGCTGTTGTTGCTATCTGTCATTAGTTTGCATTACTAAGGCTAACACTGTCCCAGCTGCATAATCCTTTAGTAAAGCACACTGTTCACCTACAGGACTGCATGGATCGTGCTATCACAAACACAAGAAATAATCACTTATACAGTAAAAGTGCATTAGTCTTATGGACCCCTGCCATAAACTAAATATATAATAGAAGGTGTGAAGTTGTACCAAAAAAGACTTACATACCAAGAAGGGATAAGCTCTCTGGTCCGCAGCATTGGAAAATACAAGCCCTCATTAATCATACAAGGCAAGCTTCAAAATACAAATTGGCAAGGATTCCAAAGACAACACTAAAGCTTTCTTTAGTGTTGTTTATAATCTAGAGGGGAAATCTCAGATCGGGTCAGAGTTAATGTAAATGGTCACAAAGTACACTTATCTGAATGACATTACCAATATCTTGTCAGACACTTTGAATGCGGATTTCACCATCCTGATGTTACACAAGGGCCACATTTCCAGACCTGAAGAATGTAAAACCTGATGATTCAGACACTCTAGTTAAAACATCTCTTTACCAAAGTCCAAACCACAGTGGCAATAGTACTGGACAGTGTCCCTGGCTGTGTCATACACAAGCTGACATATGAAGTAACCACTCACCTAAACACTCTGTTCAGATGCAGCCTCTATACAGGTTACATACTTGTGGAATGACGCACGGGGTTGAGCTACAACTTCTTCTTTTTCTTCTTCTCCTTTTGGATGCTCCCATTAGGGGTCGCCACAGTAGATCATCTGTTTCCATTTCTTCCTGCCCTCTGCATCTTGCACTCACACCATCCACCTGCATGTCTTCTCTCACCACATCCATAAACCTCATCTTAGGCATTCCTCTTTTCCTGTTATCTGGCGGCTTCATCCTTAGCATCTATTTCACAATATACTCTGCATCCCTCCTCAGCACATGTACAAACCAACGTAATCCTGCCTATCTGGCTTGGTCTACTAACCTTCAAACCTGGGCTGACCCTCTGATATACTTACTCCTAATCCTGTCCACCCTCATCACACCCAGTGCAAATGTTAACACAAATTAATTAAGGGTAGAGCTACAACAGATCCTGGAAACTCTCACCCTATAAGCCAGACAAATGTTATCTGGAAGGCTATGCAGCACAGCATTATGGAACTCATTAACAGAGACATTATGAACCTGCAAACACTGCACCATACCCACTTAGGTTCTCTAAAGGCCAGATCATGGCTCCTACACCTAGTAGACTTCAAGCCAGTTAACAAGGTTATAGGTGAGGGAGGGGAGGTCCACACAGCCAACTTATAGCTCACCCAGCAATTCATACCTATCCCACATTCAGGTATTATACATAACCTCAACAGACTGACAATACTGACCGTACTGTTAGATGACAGATTGACAACTGACGCACAGATGTAGGACACACAGTAACATTTGCAGCCTCCATGTACAATTCTATGCCAGTAACAAGTGGTATTCACCTGCACTAAGTCCTAGGACCACTCCTGTTTGGCATATAGCTTTCTTAGGTACAGGCAAACACAGTAGGGATATGTTTGCCCATGTTTGATGAAAATGCATACTGTGGGCTATACTTTATTCTCCAGATGACACACACACACATCCTCCAAAAGGGTATCATAGAGACAGATACCTGGTGTCAAAATCATGCTCTAAAGCTATAAGCCAAAGAAAGCACAGTTATCCACTTTTAGAAAACAAAGTATCCCCTGAGTACCACATAGGTAGCAGCACCCCAAATGTGGAACAGGTACTAATGTATACATAGAGCCATGTGTTTAGTCATCTCTCCTTTGATAATCACATTACCAAAGGGTTTTGGAAATCCCTCTGTGGAGCACATAAGCAATAAAGGGTTTGCATGCAGATCAACAGAGGTTGTTGCACACCTGTAATGATTAGTCATCTTTGCCAGACTTTGTTTGCTTTGGAACAGGATTCAAATATACCTCAAGCATAAACCCTCACTTACACTCTTCAATAGAAACTGTGATGAGTGGATGTGAAACAGAAGACGTAGCCCAGGGATCACTGCAGTGGCTAAGCTTGTCACAAGCATACAGAAGTAACCTAAGGTCTGGAAAGTGCCAGCACATTCTGGCAAGGCTAACAGATGCTTTCATGGAGAAAGCATAGTACCCACCTATGAAAAAATTGAGGTCACATGTATGTATATGGCTTTGCCCCAGAGCTACCTTACATGTGTTATGCACATACAGTTGTCATTGTGATATGTCATACACTAGAAAAACCAAAACCACTCCACATTGAGCAACGGTGTCACACACCTGGAACACACACACACACTTAGCAAGTGCAGAATTCAAACTCCTACCTAACTACATTATGATATTATAACAGTACGCATTTACACGATGCGCTATACACATTACTGGGATTTTGCCTTCCCACAGGTATATTTGTAGGATGGTGACATCATCAGACTTGACAAAGATGAGTATATCACTTTTAAGGGGTGTGCGTAGTCTCCAAAAAGGTTGCTCCCTTCCCAGGGAAAGACGGACAGACAAACACAGTTGGCAAGTGCAGGATTCAAACCCATACCTAACTACATTATGATACTACAGCAGTATGCATTTATACGATGCTCTGTACACATTACTGGGATTTCATTTTCCCACAGGTGTATTTGTAGGATGGTGACATCATCAGACTTGATAAAGATGAGTATATCACTTTCTCCCCAGGGAGAAACACACAGACACACACACAGTTGGCAAATTCTGAATTCAAACCCCTAGAGAACTACATAATGATACTACAGCAGTATGGATTTATACAACACGCTATACACATTACTGGAATTTCACCTTTCCACGGGTATATTTGTAGGATGGTGACATCATCAGACTTGACAAAGATGAGTATATCACTTTTAAGGGGTGTGAGTAGTCTCCAAAAAAGTTGCTCCCTCCCCAGGGAGAGACAGACACACACACACAGTTGGCAAGTGCAGGATTTAAACCCCTACCTAACTACATTATGATACTACAGCAGTACGCATTTACACAACGCGCTGTACACATTACTGGGATTTCACCTTCCCACAGGTATATTTATAGGATGGTGACATCATCATCCTTGACAAAGATGAGTATATCACTTTTAAGGGTGAGAGTAGTCTCCAAAAAGATTGCTCTCTCCCCAGGGAGAGACAGACATACACATACACAGTTGGCAAGTGTGGGGTTCTTAATCCAAACTAAATACTTTTTTAAACTTTAGCAAGCTATATGGAGTTACAGGATGCAATACAGACATTACTTGCTGACAGTTTGCCCAAAGGTTTTTTTCACATTTGCTAACCTCAGCAGGCTTATCATACTAGGTGAATTGTGAGTGTATTGTATGCATAGGCCATAACCATATCATATATGGGTTGATGCACCACATGCTGGCACACAGGGTCAAACTGGTGGCTAAGCTCTGTTAACCCAATACTGGACAATACAGTCAAGAGGAGTAGGGTCATACAAGCACAACACCAACAGTCTCTCATAGACCTACAATATAAGCACCAGCAAAACACACACATAAATGCACATTACCATACCCGGAGAATACAAATATTAATCTGAAAAAGAGAAAACGTGTCCTCCTAAGAAGACAAGCAAGCAACATGCACCTCCAAGCACATGCCAGAAAACACATAATGCACCAAAGCAGTGTGTCTCACAACAGGCCCTAAGGCAAAACAACATACCCAACACACTAGTAATAGGTGACTCCATAGTCAGATACACAGATATTCCACTCACTAGGTTGGAAAAGGGAAGGTTACTGTCAGTTGTCTGTCAGGTGCTATGATCCACCACATAACACAAGCACTTACATCACTCCAGAACAGGTACATATATGACGCGGTCTTTGTACATGTCTGTGTGAATGATCTGAGACATACCTCCCAGGGCAACATGAGAAGAGATATATAGTAGCTCTATGATCATGTAGCCCAGGTTGGTACGACCCTGACCTTGAGTAGCATCTTACCTTCACCTACATGATACTGCAATATAACAGAAAGATGATAAACTTCAACAATTGGCTGAGCTTCTAGTGTCATTCAAAGGGGGATCCAGTCTCTGTCTGCCTGTGATGACATGATAGACAAGCCTCGTTGCTTTGCTAGAGATGGTTTGCACCTGTCACCCCTATGTTTCTGAATACTGGCCAAGGCTCTTGCTGTCCCCATATTACCTTTTTTAGGCAAGGCTCAAAGGTTCATAGGTAAGTACTAGGCTATCGGCTTTGGGGCTTATACAAGCCTAGCCAAAAAGTACCCTGTCTTTTGCCACCCAAGAAAATTATTTTCCTGTGCCACTGTTGAGCAGAGCCACAGAGGTGATCCTGGGGTGAGTTTTCTATTTCCCATCCAATCATCAAGATTTTTCCTTGAAGAGTGCTAATGAGGAGCTTTGTTTGACATAGATAGCTAGTTTATTCCAGAGTATGGGAAGTCTCTGGGACAGGAATCTATCCTGCAGGCATGTTCTGTTTATTGTGGTGAAAAGGTTTAGGTCCCTAGAGCGTGTAGCTCGGGGGGATTGGGATTTCTTTAAGTCGAGCATGTCCAACAGCTCTGGGTTTGATATAGCTTTGTATGTTAGGCAGAGATCACCTCTGAGTAGGCGATATGCAATGGAGTAAAGCTGGATTTGTTTGAGACGGTCTGTGTAGGGCATCTGTTTGAGACTGGTAATCCTCTTTGTGAGGTATTTCTGTGGCCTTTCCAGTTGTTGTAGATGTCTTGTGAGGTACATACCAAAAGGGGTGTTGTACTCTATAATGGGTCTAATGAGTGATGAGTAGAGCGGAACAATGACCTCTTTTTTTCTGGATGAGAGACCTTTTGTAATGAGGTTTGCCACGTAAAAAGATTTCCTGACTACTGTGGCGATGTGATTATCAAAGGAGAGACTACTGTCCACCTGTGTCCCAAGGTCTCTTGTCATACTTTTGGTGTTAAGTAGACTACCGCCTATGTTGTAGTTCATGGGTACAGAGTTTTTACCAAAGGGAATGACAATGCACTTTTTTGCATTGAGCTTGAGGCCATGGCTTTGACACCAGGAATCTGTCTCAGTGAGGCCCTTTTGTATGATGTCCACATCATTAGGAGTTTTGATTATGGCTCCTAGTTTGCAGTCATCTGCGAACTTTGTTAGCCAAAGACCTTCTGTGTTAGCCTGTACTTCAGAGAAGTATATACCAAACAGGAGAGGACCTAGGACTGAACCCTGTGGTACTCCACTTGTCACTGGTCTGAAGTCGGATTTGGAGTCTGCTACTTTCACAGTGTGGGTTCTTTCAGTGAGCCAGTTGGCAACCCATCTTGTGACATAGGGATTTATGCCTAGTTTACTGAGTTTATCTATCATTCCAGAGTGGGGGATGGTGTTGAAAGCCTTGGCAAGATCTAGATAGGCTGTGTGAACCACCTTACCCTTGTTTACGGCTTTGGTGACTGCTCCAAAGAAGTCTTTCAGGTTTAGGAGACATGATCTGCCCTTTACAAACCCGAACTGGGTGGGGTGCAGAGTTTGGAGATTACCAATGCCTTTGTTTATAAGTTCCATGAAGATACATTCCATGGCCTTGCCGACCAGGCTCATCAGGCTAATGGGGCGGTAGTTCCCAGGGTCTTTGTTGGCTCCCCCTTGTGGAATGGGATAACCATCGCTGTGCGCTATTCAGCAGGCACAAAGCCTGAGGTGAGGCTATGATTGAACATGTTTCTTAGGTGGGGTGCCAGTTCATTCTGTAGTTTGTGTAGAATGCAGCCTGGGATGTTGTCTGGTCCTATGGATGCTGTGTTCTTACCTTTGGAGAGTGTGGTTTTTACCTGTGCAGCCGTGATTACAGGAACTTTGCATTCTTCCAGTATAGAGATGGGCTCTTTAATGGGTGAGAGGGTGGTAAAGTTAGCACTGAACCTATCTGCCAGGATGTTGGCAATATCAGTTAAGTCTGCATATTTAGTGCCATTGTGCTGTAACTCAGAGCAGATCTGAGTGTTGCCATTGAGATTCTTAACATAGCTATAGAATGCTTTGTGGTTGTCTTCAGAATCAATGGCAATTTTGTTTTCGTAACTAGCTTTGGAGGATTTTATCAGGGATCACAGTTTCTTACTGAGGCTGACGAGGGAGCTCCTCCACTCATAGGATTTTACTCTCTTTTGCAACAGTTTATTCCTTCTGTTGTACAGTTTGTTTATGGCAGGGGACCACCAGATTGGCTTCCTTTTCTTAGAGGATAGTGCCTTGGTTCTGTTTGGGATAGCACAATCCATGCACTCATGTAAGTGCTTATAAAGTGCAACTGTGTAGGATTCAGTAGTCATAACTGTATTGTCCATCTGCATGTGTGTCATGAAGTTCACCACTTCTGTCTTAAGAAGCATGAAGTTGGCTTTGGAGAAATTTTTTACCATGGTTTCCTTAATGGAGGGTGGGGGCAGAATGTGGATATCTAGGGTAATTAGCTTATGGTCAGATCGGACCAATGAGGCGTTGATGTCAGGTGTGGAACACTGGTCACTCAGGACAAACCAAACCCCGTAACCAACACAAATAACCACAAAGTGAGCTAAATGCTACTAATTGCCAGAAGTCTCAGCCTCCAAATGCACACACTTCTCAGTATGGAGAATATTGATATCTGTGTAGTAACAGAAACCTAGTTCAAGGCTCCAGAGAGCACACCAGCACTACCAGGATACTACTCATTCCATACCTTCCAGCATCAGAACCTGGATCATAGCACACAGGGCGGGGATGTATCCATATTCATTAAGGATACCTACACCTCTCTCTACATCCTCTCTACAGGATATGTGCCCAAAGAATGCTGCACAGCAACATTCTGCCCACTCCACAGGGGTGGGGCCACAACAGACCATTGGCATTCCCACTCTATGAGCCTGATGAGTCCGATCTGCAAGGCAATGGAGCCAATCATAATGGAACTCAACAATAAAGACTTTGGGAACCTTCACACCATTGAGCACACCCAGTTTGGCTTCATCAAAGGCAGATCATGCCTCCTGAACTGGGTGGATTTCTTTGAGACAGTTACCCAGGCTACAGATGATTGAAAGGAGCTCCACAAGGCCTATCTATACCTCGCTAAGGCCTTTGACACCATTCCCCAGTCAGGTATCATAGATGAACTCACCAACCTGGGCATAAATCCATACATCACAAGATGAATTGCAAACTGGCTCACAGATAGATCCCACAAATTAAGAGTTGCTGGCTACATGTCAGACTCTATACTGGTAACAACTGGTGTCCCCCAGGGTTCAGTCCTGGGGCCCCTCCTGTTTGGTATATACTTCTCAGAAGTACATGCCAACACAGGAGGGTTGTGGTTGACTAAGTTTGCTGGGAACTGTAAAGTGTTTGCCATAATAGATTCCCCAAATGACACAAATATTCTCCAGAAGGGACTCTATGAGACAGATGTGTGGTGTCAGGATCATGGCCTCAAGCTCAATGTGAAAGAATGCATAGTAATCCCCTTTGGGGAAAACAAAGTACCCACAAACTACCATATAGGTGTTACCCCCTAAACTCTGATGAGGTAATAAGGGATCTGTTGCCAAAGTGGTTAGGAAATCTTATGTGGTCCACCTAATCAACAAATTGTTTGCATCAAGAGCAAAAGAGGTAGTGGTGGCCCTCTACTCTTAAGTCATCAGACCCATCATTGAGTACAATGTACCATTTTGGATGTACTTGACTAGGCATATCCAACAGCTGGAGAGACCACAGAGGTACCTCACCAAGAGGATTACTGGCCTCAAACAGTTGTGTTATGCCACACAATTGGAAAAACTACATCTGTTCTCTGTTGTGTACCGCCTACTCAGAGGCAAACTCTGCCTAACATACAGAGCCATGTCCAACACATAACTGTTGAACATGCTCCAACTAAGGAAAACAAAATTGAGTCACACTACACACTCCAGGAATATGAACCTCATCACAACAATGAATACAACATGTTGGTGGGATAGAGTACCATTCCAGAGACTTGCTTTACTGTGGAACAGAGTCCCAATGTATATCAGACAGAGCCCCTCGCTGACACTCTTCAATAGGAATCTTGATGAGTGGATGGGAAACAGACAATTCACACCAGGGATCACAACAGCAGCCCCACTAGAAAGGGGCTTAGGGTATTAACTATTAGAACTAGGGCTTAGGAGACTAACCAATGGCATGGTGAAAGCTGCACAACTTGCCTAGGCTAATATATGCCTTCGTGAAGATAGTCTACTATATACATGTGAACCTATGTGACAGGTACATGTCTACAGTTAGTAGATGTGTACTTCATTGTACAGTCATGTTGTACAGCAGGCACATGCACCACATACAGTGTAATGCTTACAGATACTGGTAGCTATTATGTACAGTGGGTGAGATGTGCACCTCATGTCTTTTGAGCCATTGGGATGTGTGCTGGGTGGGACAGTCCTGGATGGCTCCCTGTCATGGTCGCCCTCTTACACACATCTCTGCCCATCCATCTTTGGCTTATTATACTGTGTTCCCCCTACATATATAGGTACATAGGTAGGTAATGGGCTATCTGCCTGAGTCATATATTAGTATGGCCAGAGTGTGCAGCTATCACCACACCTGGAGTTAGTTCCCTATGCCTCTGTGTAGTAGAGCTGATGAAGTGATCCATGATGTGACAGTTCAGTTTCACATACACTCATCAAGGCTCCTCTGGAAGACTGTCAGTGAGGGACTCAGCTTAATATAGGTTGGGAGCCTGTTCCAATGCAAGGGAAGCCTGTGAGTTAGTAATGTATCCCTCCAACATGTTCTATTTATTGCTGTGATGATTATATCCCTAGAGCATGTGGCACAGTGAGCTTGGGTTTATTTCAGATAGAGCATGTACATCAGTTCTGCATTGGACATGGACCTGTCTGTTGGGCAGAGATCGCCTGAGTAGATGTCATGCAACAGAGTACAGATTGAGTTACTTCAGTCTCTTTTGCATGGGGCAACTGTTTGAGGCCAGTAATCCTCTTGTTGAGGTACTTCAGTGGTCTTTTCAGCTGCTGAAGGTGCTTAGTCAGATTTATCGCAAGTGTGTCATGGTACTCTCTGATGGGTCTGATGACTGATGAGTAGAGGGAACCTCCTTTGACCTACATGCAAAGACTTTGGCAATTTGTGGGAACACATAGCATGATTTTCTAACCACTTTGTGAATGAGTTTCTGAAAGTAGAGATGACTATCCACATGTGTCCATAGATCCCTTATTATTACCTCCATATTTAGGGTGTTGGCACCTATGTGGTATTTGTATGACTGTAGCTCAAGGCCATAATTTTGACACCACATCTGTCTGACTGAGACCCTTTTTAAGGATGTCTCTGTTGTCCCAAACATCAATTATGACAACCTTTTTGCAGTCATCCACAAACTTTGCTAACCATAGTCCTCATGTGTTTGACTGTACTTCTGAAAAGTATACACCAGACAGGGGGGGGGGTCCCAGGACTGAGTCATGGGGGACAGCAGTTGTTACCAGCTTACAGTCCAACAGGGAGACCACACTTCTTACCTTGTGGGAACTATTTGTGCCCCAGTTGGCAATACATCAGGTTGTTGATTTTGTGGATATGACATGTGTGTGGGATGTTGGAAAAGGGCTTTTCAAGGTCTATGTAGGCCGTGTGGAGCTAATTTCATTGATGTATATCCTGGGTAACTGCCTTGAAAACTGTCTAGCAGGGTTAGGGACCATGATCTGCCCCTGACCAAACCAAAATGGGTAGGGTTGGGTGTTTACAGGCTCCCAATAGCTCTGTTTATGAGTTCCATAATGATGGACTCCATGGCCTTGCAGATCAGGCTTATTAGGCTTATAAGACAATAGTTCCCATGGTCTGTTGTGCAACAACACTTGTGGAGTGTGCCAGACATTGCTGTAACCCATTCACCAGTTTCATATCCTGTACAGAGGGTGAGTCTCAATAGATTGTTCAGGTGTATGGTCTGTTTGTTTTGGAGTTCACATATGGCACAGCCAGGGACACCATGTCATCCTATAGACGCCGTGTTTTTAGGTTTGGATAGAGCTGTTTAACCACTGTATATGTGATTTCTGGGTTTTCACAATCTCCAGGTATGGTAATGGGCCCTTCTGTCAGTGAGAGGGGGGTAAATATGTCTGGACCTGTCTGATAAGATGTTGGCAATGTCTGTCATGTACATGTATTCATTTACCCTTTGCACTAACTCAGAACATATATGAGTTTACATTGATATTTATGACATAGCTAAAAAAAGCTTCATGGTTCTCTATGGAATCTTTGGCAATATTTTTTGCAGAGCTTGGCTTGGATAATGTTAGGAGTACTCATTGTTTCTTGATGATACTGATCGGAGATTTATTGATCTTCTTTGGATTTTAACTTTCTTTGAACAACTTAAGTACTTGTATTACATAGTATGATTATGGCAGGGGTCCAATATATTATATGGGTCTGTTTTCATATCACTGTGTGCAGGATTGGTGAATAGTGACGTGTCTGGAGTAAGAACTGCAACTACTAGATATGTGTGGCCCACTGCTGTACTCAGACATGGCCTAAGTGTGTGAGCATGCCCAGTATGACCTTTCAGTATGTTGTTGACTGAAATTTGCTAAATTTGTTTAAGTGTGTGAGCATGCCCACTATGGGCATATATACTATATGTGTGTGAAAAATCAAGTTGGTTTTTACTTCACGGCTCACCTTTGTGTTGTACATAAACAGGAAGCACACTGTGCCTACAGGGCTTCCATGAGTCAATTTGCATAGACTTATCAACATTTCTACATACAGGGGGGACAGCTATTATTTGTACATTTCTACCCGGGGGGTACACCTGATTGTTACTCTGGGTGTACACAGGATGAGGGGTACAACTGACACTTATACACATTTGCTAGGCCTGTACTGCTATGTCAGGTACTCCATTTCAGTCTGTACTGTTGCCTATCATACTGGCTTGAGGCATACCACTGTACTACAGACCTTAGTTTCCAATTACATGCATATTAGTTTGTGACTTCATAGTCTACCCAACCCACATCACACTGCCTGGCCTGCTGTTACCTGTCTGCATAGGCCTGGGGGGAGGTTACACATATGCCTCTTCAGAGGGCATGATACAGCATTTTTTTGTGTTTGCGTTGGTCTACAACTATCCTGCTGGCTGTGACTGTTAGGTATGGGACCCCCCAACTGGTATGTGTGAGTGACTTAAGTTGTGTCTGTGCCAGTAAAATGCTATCATGACTTAGTGGCTCAGTACTGTGACTATAGTGCACAGTATCATGAGTTCGAGCCCTGTCACTGCTTTTTATTTTTCTGCTGGGCAGAACTGACTGCTTAAGGAACAGTAAAGCAGGTGTGAGCATGTTTACCCGACTTTGCTTGACTTTGCCCAACGTTGCCCAACATTGCCCAACGTTGCCCGACATTGCACTGGTTAGAGTGGTGTGCAGCTACGCGCAATTGTATTTAAATATGCTCAATACTGGTAAAATGTGCTTAGCAGTGCTTTATATTGCTTAAAATAGGGTACTCATGCCTCAGGTGGTGCTGCAGGGCTGCCTATGTCGGATGCACATAGTACACTCCCTATACACGTTTGAAAACAGGTAGTGTCAAGTTAGGCATCCCTTTTACTGTATGTGCGAGTCAGAGAGAGGTGTCATTTCCAGGGTTCCTACTGAGTCAGTGTATGTGCTATGTGTTGCCTCTTTGCCAAGGCCAGCGCATACTAGACACGCCTCCTTCTGCCTACTGGGGCAGGCTCAGATTGTTCCTCTTCTGAGTCACGCTGTGCCTGTGCAGGCCTTGGCAATGGTGGGGAGCTGTTTGGCCCTGCCCCATGCTGTTCCTGCTGCAGCTGTTTCCACAGGATCATATTGTGTAGCATGGCACATACCATAACAATTTGGGTACATGTAGTTGGTGAGTACTGCAAGGCTCCACCAGATGTGTCTAGGCACTGGAACCGTAACTTGAGCATCCGAAACACACACTCAATTATGATTCTTGTTTTTGCGTGTGCCTCATTATGGAGTTCTTGTTCAGGTGTGTGTGCATTTCTGATGGGTGTCATCAGCCATGGCTCCAGTGCGTATTCAACATCCCCTACTAGGTGACCGTAGGGAATGTCCCCATTGGCAAATAACTGGTACAGCTGGGTCAGATGCCAAATGTGGGAATCAGGATAGCTTCCAGGGCATCCAGAACACACATTCATTATTATGCCCTGGGCATCGCACACGAACTAGCAGTTGGAGGGGAAGCCCTTGCAGTTGATGTAAACCCTACCCCGCTCACCGGGTGGTGCTTTGATGCATGTGTGCGTGCAGTCTATTGCACCCACTACCTCAGGGTACTCCGCTATTTGGTGGAAAAGATGCATATTGCTGGCCAATGCCTCACGGGAATTGTGGAAATATATGTGGTCACCGACATGTGCTGACATGGCATCCAGGAAATGGTGGAGTACCCTGGATGCTGATGCCTGCGAAATCCCCATCATATCACCAGTTGGTCTTTGGAAGGTACCTGTAGCTAGTATTCTTAGGCCAAAACATACCTTGGTATCCACTGGGTTGGGATCTCCTCTGTTGGTTCTGTGTGTGAGGTGTGGCCGACACAGCTCAACAATTTGCTGTAGGAGGTCCCTGTCCACCCTATAGCACTCCACTATCTCCAGCTCATATAGCCCCGGGTAGGTTACCCTGGGTCTGTACACTCTTCTTTGTCTCCTCACTGTGGTTTGCTCAGCAGCATTCACAGCATCACCACCCTCAGCACCTTGCACATGTTGGTTTATGATAGCAAGAGAAGTCCCTAACATTTTTATTTATTTTTTATTTTATATTTGTTGACCGGGCTAGTCTATCTGGATATATGTCCATTTTCAGTAGAGGCCCGGGGAGAAAAGCTCCAATGAGTATTACATGGTTTCAGAAGGTGTTACAAAAGAAGTAATAACAAGTATAAAACTAACAGTAAACAACTGGTAAATTAAAAAAAAAAAAAAAAAAAAAAAAATTTCATCAGGAGATTGTATATTACAATCTGAGAACCAAAAAATACATAAACTACAGCCTATGTAAGGTGCTTCACAAAGAACATTACAATGCAAAAAATTAATACATAAATTTTATAAGAGGAATGCTGAAGTGTAATGAGAGGTAAAGAAAAGCTGAAAGGAGTGTAGAGAGAGAAAAAAATAGGGAAGAAGGAAAGTAAAGAAAAAAGGAGAACAGAGTAAGTCTTGTTATGTTTCCAACAGAGTTTGAGAATAAGCAGTCACCTGTAGAGTTATTAGGACATAGACTTTTTAAAGAAGTACTGTGTAGATGGGTCTAAAAATTGGGGGAGAGGTCTGGGATCAGATATCTGAGGGTTGATTATAGCATATTTTCCACCAAAGTTGGAGAACAGGCAGTGTGTGTTGAGTTATAGGGTGTAGTAGGGAAAAAAAGGCAGAAGACAAGAAAATAAATAGTATTAGTCTGGGTTACTACAGGGGCATAGCCATTTTGTATTGAGATGCAGTTTTAGATTCCTTTTGAAAAGTGGGAGAGAAGTCAGAGATGAGATATCTGAGGGTAATTTATTCCATATTTTTCCAACAGAGTTTGAGTCTGACTTAAGCTTTCCCTCTTTGTATACTGCAGTGTTGCAGAGTTCTTGTAAAAAATCAGGGGGAATAGTATTTGCAGAGTTTAAAGTGCTGGGCTGGGCTGGGCTAGTCTGCTGCCTGTGTAATTGGTTGATTCTGATATATTTCACATGGCAGCTCTGCTAGTGCTCCTTGGTTAACTTCCTTCTACTTCTTTTCCTTCCTTTTGCCTTTCTATTTCTGCCCAGGGCAGCGCCGCGCGAACACGCTGTGTGCATGTTTGCAAGGAGTTTCCTATCTTTCAACAGTGTGCACCTTGGGTTTGAAGTTTTCATATAGGACAACTGTAGACACATCTCTTTGCAATCCTGAGCAACTCAGGGCAAACACGAGCCACTGTGCTCCAATTAGCTTACAGCCTGTCTGACACACCCGCTCATGATGTCACCTATATTCTAGCCTTACATTCACCTACTCCTAATCTTACACTCTTGGGACATGCCTCACATGCTGGGAAAAATTGGGATTCACTATCCTTATCCTCATTTGCATAGGATTGCCTAGTAATGTATGGTTTCATCTCTCACACTGAGCTCCCCCCCTCCTTAGCAACCACTAGTCAGTAGCCATGTTGTCTTCAGCCTGCCATTCACCTGCATGGCAGAATAATCTTTTTTGTGAAAATGCCTATTTTGGCTTTTTTTAAATTATTTTCTTGCTTTTTAAAGCGCCGCACATTTGCGCGGTGCTGCGCTACACTTAAACATCGGAGATCGGGGGGGGGAGTTAAATTTTTTATGTTTTTAAAGATTTTGCAATGCCAATGGCCTTATATTTGGCCATTGGCATGCTTCCTCAACTGTATGCATCCTTTATTTGGAGCTGTCATAGCTCCGTTTAGCTATTTGCAGAAATGTACTCCGTTACCAACGGAATGCATTTCTGTGGGTAACACTAATCTTCCACGGACAGGTTAGCATTTGCTGGATCACAAATTTACCTCATTTGCATGGCTTTCACCAGCAAATGAGGTAATTTGCATACCATGATACTGTCCGTGCAAGACTAGCTTTAGCAGCTTTCGTGCACGCCCCTGCCGGCTGTTCCTGGATCGCATGGCAGACATATTGCCGACATGAGCTTCTACACTCTTCTTGCAGTCCGTGCAAGCTTTTGTGAATCTGGAGGCAGGTCTTTCAGAATCAGTGCAAACATTCACTGAGAGCAAAGTTTTTGAAATCTGGGCCATTAACTCCACAACCAAACACTCCTCAAATCCCAAGTTCCATACAGCTTCATCTCTACATCTATATTCAAAAACAGTCAATCCTCTTCTTTTATAAATCTGACATCCTTTAAACATAGATCTTCACCAGTATTTTAAGAATTGTTAACTATACCAGCTTCCTTACATTGCTTTTTAAGCTATTTTCATTTACTGATAAAAATTATTGATGTCATTTTTCCACTAACCCCTCTAGTTACTTATAAAATACCTTTTCATTATCCCACCCTTTTTCCAAGTGAGTCAGTTTCCTTGAAAAACCATTCTCCCTTGTCTCATTTTCTTATGTTTGTAATATGTTTATTTACTATTTATTTATTTACTAATATGTTTGTTTACTATTTATTTATTTACTAATATGTTTATTTACTAATATGTTTATTTACTATTTATTTATTTACTAATATGTTTATTTACTAATATGTTTGTTTACTATTTATTTATTTACTAATATGTTTATTTACTAATATGTTTATTTACTATTTATTTATTTACTTACTAATGTGTTTATTTACTATTTATTTATTTACTTTTGCTGACTGAATTTCAGTAGAGGCCAGGGAGAAATGCTTCAGTAACAAACTAGGTGATTTTATAAAAGAGAGAAAAATGTAAAACTGAAAAGATACAATATGGATGTACAATAACTAAAAGGTAGCTATACTAGAAATAATCTATACTCAGTAAAGTATAGGGTTATGACATATTAGTACATGAGAATTTGTCATATACATTGAGGTCTAAAATATCAAACTGGATGAGTAGAAAGTAGAGACGTGGTGAAGAGTGTGTGTATATTTGGGAGGTGATGCACAAAAAGGAAAGTTGCAGTGAAGGTGAGGTAGATATAGAAGGTAGGCAGAACGAGTTGGAATTTTGCTGGAGGGAAAAATTTGAAAGCTGGTAAGTAAAGACTATGGAAGAGACACATGACAGTAGGAAATATGCATTGAGAATTTGCTTTATTGTGGTATGTATGAGTAATGAAGCTGATTAAGTGCCACATTAGTCTAGCCTGGGGAGGTGCAAAGCTAGAGCCAGAAATCTTTAAAGTGTTATTTTACCAAGATTTTGAATCTGGATAAGTTGTTTTGTTGTCTGGTGGTGGTAGGGATAGAATTCCAGATTTTGGAGACATAATTTGAGTATAATGACAGACCAGCAGATTTGTGGGTTTTAGTTATTGTCAGTAGGGAGAGTAATGATAATGCGGGGACGTAAAGTTCCACAAAGGAGTTCAGGATAATTCTGAGGTCTGTAGATTATATTTTGAAGAGTTGCTAATTGGGTGACAGGGAGAGACAGGGTTTAAGTTCTAGTAAGCTTTACACTTTTAAGGCTAGGCCAGGGGTCTGCAATCTTCACTATCAAGTGAGCCACTTTGGCCCCTCTTCCACCAAATAAAATTCATCTGGAGCCACAAAACCTATTCAACCCCTAAAATGAAGATAAAACAATGTATAAAGTTATATATATAATTATACTATATATAAAAGAACTATGTTTATAAGAGCAATATTTAAAATCCATCCCTATTTTTGTACCTTTGTTGGGATTTATATTGGGATCACTCAGTCACTCTGTGTGTGTGTGTGTGTGTGTGTGTGTGTGTGTGTGTGTGTGTGTGTGTGTGTGTGTGTGTCTTATATCTCTCAACCTCTTGCAAGAAATCTGGACAAAGCCATAAATAATGGGAGGACAAATGCCCAAAAATAGGGACACTTTTTAAATATTGCTTTTACAAACTTAGAAAGTTAATAAAATCACAGGTTTTGGATTAGCATGAATTTTCTAAAGTCTAAAATTCAAATGGCTGTTATATTTTCTGACTTTAGCCATCACTGATTTGCAAGAAAAAACACAATTTTATGAGAAACAGACCAAAATATGAGGCAAAAATCAGGACCGTCTGCAAAATCTGTAGAGTTACGAGGTAATTGTGTGTGTGTGTGTGTGTGTGTGTGTGTGTGTGTGGAAAATGCATGTTAACAGAAACTGTTATTCGAGCAAGTTTCTAAGTTTATGACAGCAATATTTAAAATCCGTTACTATTTTTCTTCCTTTGTTCCCCCTTTATTTGTGGGTCTGTCCAGATTTCTTGTGGTAAGAGTTTCAGAGGTATGGTGGAGAAGTATAGAAACTTTTCAGGAGATGTTGCTACTGCCAGGGGATTGCTCGATCACTGTGTGTGTGGAATGCATGGTAACAGAGACCATGTTATTCTAGTAAGTTTCTAAGTTTATAAGAGAAATATTTAAAATCCGTCACTCGATCATTCTTAATGAGTGCGTGTGTGTGTGTGTGTGTGTGTGTGTGTGTGTGTGTGTGTGTGTGTGTGTGTTTGTGTGTGTGTATGTCTTATACCTCTCAACCTCTTGCAAGAAATCTGGACAAAGCCATAAATAATGGGAGGACAAAGGCCCAAAAATAGGGACACTTTTTAAATATTGCTTTTACAAACTTAGAAAGTTGATAAAATCACAGATTTTGGATTAGCATGAATTTTCTGAAGTCTAAAATTCAAATGGCTGTCTATATTTTCTGACTTTAGCCCTCACTGATTTGCCAGAAAAAACACAATTTTATGAGAAACAGACCAAAATATGAGGCAAAAATCAGGACCGTCTGCAAAATCTGTAGAGTTACGAGGTAATTGTGTGTGTGTGTGTGTGTGTGTGTGTGTGTGTGTGTGTGTGTGTGTGTGTGTGTGTGTATGTGGAAAATGCATGTTAACAGAAACTGTTATTCGAGCAAGTTTCTAAGTTTATGACAGCAATATTTAAAATCCGTTACTATTTTTCTTCCTTTGTTCCCCCTTTATTTGTGGGTCTGTCCAGATTTCTTGTGGTAAGAGTTTCAGAGGTATGGTGGAGAGGTATAAAAACTTTTCAGGAGATGTTGCTACTGCCAGGGGATTGCTCGATCACCATGTATGTGGAATGCATGGTAACAGAGACCATGTTATTCTAGTAAGTTTCTAAGTTTATAAGAGCAATATTTAAAATCCGTCACTCGATCATGCTTAGTGAGAGTGTGTGTGTGTGTGTGTGTGTGTGTGTGTGTGTGTGTGTGTGTGTGTGTGTGTGTGTGTGTCTGTGTGTGTGCATGTGTGTGTGTCGTGTGGCAGAGTGGCCATTATTTTTCAAAGCTACAGGGAGCCACTGCAGAAGGGTGAAAGAGGAGCATGCAGCTCCAGAGCCACAGTTGCAGACCCCTGGGCTAGGCTGTGGTGGGATTGACTAGATTAGTTAGTGGTGAATTTAGCTATCTTGTTTTAGCATTCTTTAATTTTTCTTAAGTAAATAAATACCCCTTTTAATCCACAATTTTCTTTGTCTTCCTGTCCCATTATGTCTTCTGCTCTACTTCTGCTTCTGCATTTTCTTTCCCTTTTTCCTTGTCAATATTCTCTTCTCCTGCAGTCCTGGAATCCATCCAAAAATTGCCTTCAAAACCATATTTATAACAAATGGGTGTGTAATTATTGGTCTGTGTCCCTTCTGCCCACATTGGTCACACTGCTGCTGCTGTGGATGAAATTTTGCTAAATATTCCAGTTACCTATAACAATAGCTATTTTAGTTGGACAAAAGTATCTTTGTTTTGTTTCACATGTATAATATACAATATTTGGCAAGTGATCACATTCACTCCTTCAGTCCATACAACATGGTTACTCCTGAATCCATATTCCAGTGGCATCAACCTTTTGTTTAAATGGCACACCATATCACAGTGTTTTAATACAGCTTTGTAAATGTCTTCTTCATTAATATTTTTTCTTAATATGTTGTTTGTAGTAATATAAAGAATCTGTTATTTTTCAGTTTTAATTAGTTCAGAACATGTAAAATGTATCCAATATCCTGAAAGTATCAATGGATATAACAAAATGGCTCAGTTCATAGGTGCAGTAAAGCTCTCTCTTCATTCAAAATAATGCTCTTCATTTCACAAATTTTTAGAAAAATATCTGTCAGGAATGTGCCTCAAACCACAGTCCCTTTGTAGAAGTTTTAATATATTCCATTCTCACCACAGTGAGCACTGACACATTGTAAATATGTTTCTGTAATACTGCAAAAACTGTACAATGCAATTTAGTTCTGTATATTACAATTATTTTGGGTGCTCTGCTGTAATCTATTTCACTATCAAACTTTCTCTAACTTTAGAGTAAGTATACTCTATATTACACTTTTCTAGTGTATATCTATACCCATGTTGTGACTGAAAAGGCTCTGTTGACATGCACACTTACCCGGTTATCAAACAGATAAACAGATAGCCAGACAGGCAGGTAGGTATATACATGGATAGATATATAAAACAGTCTAACAAGTAGTTTACATTTCTTCTGAATTATCATACTGTCAACTTCTCCAGTCTGTGCCAGTGCATCAAGCCCCCATTTCCTTACATGGTTTTACTGAAAAAACTCACCCAGACTCTGCCTCAACTTGTTAGAGAAAGGTTATCTTGTTTTTGATTTCTTGTATTGCTTTACTGCTTTCTTCTATTTTGTATACTGTGATTTATTTTCTTTACACTATGTATTACTTGTATTCTGCTTTTAACTGCACACTTAAACTAGGAAAGAGACCACAGCTGTGTCTCTTGCGAGTCACACAGAAATTACATATTTTACTACATTCCCACCCTGTCACTGTTGTGTTTTTAAACTCAACTGTCTTTCTATTTGTCTGCCCTTTATTTTAATTTGACCAGAGGTGGCTCATGCTATAGGACTGCAGGACTGCATCCCCCCCACCTGTAGAAAAGAAAGAAGAAAATCCCCCCACCTGTAGAAAGGAAAGAAGAAAATTTAAAAAATAATCACGAGTACTGGAACTCCATGTATGTGTGCATGGAGTTCCTGGTACTCACAGAACTCTAGACTGCTGTGTTAGGCAGTCTAGATACATAAGAAAGGCATCTCTGACCTGCAGCCCCAGAAGTCTGTGTGGAGATGACCACACAGAAGAGAAGGAAGCTGGACTGCATCATTCGCAGGCTGGAGCCTCCAGCCTATTCTCGCAGAGCCAGCCAGCCTCCAACCAATTCTTGCAGAGCTGAAAACCAGCCATTAGCTCGCATGGGTGGGCTGAAACTACAGAGGAGCTTGCTTTCCTGGGGAATGATGGGATTAGTGTGGAACAGAGGAAGAGGAGCTTGCTTTCATGGGGAAAAACTGGATTGGTGTGGAACAGAGGAAGACTGGATCAGGTAGTGGTGTGTGTGTGTGTGTGTGTGTGTGTGCGTGTGTGCGTGTGTGTGTGTGTGTGTGTGTGTGTGTGTGTGTGTGTGTGTGTGTGTGTATGTAATGCCCCAGTTGCTATATACTGGTGGCTAGAGAAAAGACATGGTGGTGGGTAGAGAATACCCAGGCTTGAACCCTGTACCTTGGGTGCAGGTGGCAAGGGCCTGAATTCCCTACCCACCACCATTTGTAAAAAAAAATCGCAGATGTTTGTCTCGTATTTGTTCTGTTCCTCATAAAATCTGTGGTTTCTGCATGTTTCTTTTGCCTTGTAAAGTTAGTAGTGCTGTGGTGCACTGGTAGCATTGCTGCCTAACAGCTACAGGTTCTCTGGTTTGATTCTTGACTGGGGTGCTTTCGGTGTGGAGTCTGCATGTCTTCCCATCTTACAAAGAACATGTGTGTTTTTCCCTGCTCTGCAGAAAATTGGCTTTTGTTCCAAGTCAGACTTTCCTGGTTAAAAATGTTAAATAAAAATAACAGGCATTTGAATTTCAGACTTCATATTCTTCAAAAAGTACATGGTAACACAAAACCTTTTATTCTAGCAATTTTCTATGTTTATAACATGGATATTTGAAGTTTGTCCTTATTTTTGGGACTGTATTCCCCCATTATTGGCTTTGTTCAGGTGTTTTGTGCTAAGAAGTTGACAGCTTTGGTGAGAACTGAATTCACTAAATGGTAGCCATTTAAGTTTTAGTCTTCCTGTCTTTCACAAAATAGATGATTTGGCATAGTGGTATGTTGCTCTGACTGTTTTGCACAGGGTCCCCTGGATTCAAGACTTGTCAGTGAAATGTATGGTAGTAACACAGCATTTTATTCTAGAAATTTTCCAACATTATACAAGCAATGTTTAAAATGTGTCCCTGGTTTTTGCCCCCCCCCCCCCCCCCATAAATGTTGGCTTTTTCCAGATTTCTTGTGCTGCAAAGTTCAGAGATACAGCTGAGTGTCGAATAGATTTTACAAGGAGCTAAGAGCTGCAGGAGAACAAAAGTTTAGTGCTGCTTATGCTGAATCAGCTTGCATTGTTAATAGCACAACAGGTAGTGTATTTGTTTTTGATGCAGAAGGCTGTGGGTTCTACTCCCACAGTAGGCAGATGCATTGCTGATATTGTACTGTATTGTAAAGGGGGTAGATGCTGCAGTCCTTTTTGGTGAAGATACCTAGTAACTATGAACCTGTTATCAGTTTACCATCCATTCCCTATTGCGATATTACTAGCTTATCATTTTTTAATGCAACATATGCAATTTATTCCTCAAGGGCAACAGGCACTTTATTTGTAGATGAAACAATGACATATAAAGTTGTTTGCTAGCAGCAACCTCTTTATTCGTTACAGATTTCTTTAATGTGGAATTATTTAGATGATTTTTACTTCTTCTGAGATTGTGCATATTTACTGATACTGGTGGACTGTAGAAGTTTGAGTAGACTTTTTTATGATGGAAATGTTCTGAATTAGGCAGTTTTGTCATTAATGGTGCATGCATTTTGTTTCATTGTTTACTGGAAAAATGTTAAAAACAATAAATTTAAAATGCCCTCTAACAACTGTACTGTATTTTACAAGGAATATAATTTAATACAATCAGGAAAGTATATCAAAGAGCACGTGTATGTTTTGTGTTCAAGGGGCCTATGATTTGAAAGCCCAAAGTTAATCTTTATCTGCCACTGGCAAAATGTATTTTTTTAAATGTGGGTTTCAATGCTGTTTCAATGAACGTGAGTTTCAAGGGCAGAGAAGTTTTCATGCTAAGTCTATTTTCATTGTGAGACTGCATTGCTTTGTTTGGCAGATATCTATTAGTTTGTGCTGTAAAATGCAAAATAAAACTTTCAAATGAAATCCAAATCATTGCAGAAGTAAAGCATTATGCCCATTACAATGTTTATGGTAAATGGGGTGAAATAACCAAGGAATGGGACATTGGAATGGCTGCAGGGGGGAGACTCCATTCGACTATGATTTTGCGAGGGGGGAAGGGCAGCAAATTCAAAGACGGCCCCAGCTGAACTATACCTCTCAACTGTCCATATTTTTGCAGAATGAATAGATTTTTGTTTTTTTATTTTTGGTTTGTTCCTCATAAAATTTGTGGTTTTCTGGCAAATCATTTAGGAATGAAGTCACTAAATAATGACAGACATTGAGTTTCAGACGTCATAACCCTCAGAAAAATGCATGCTAAAGCAAGACCTGTTATTCTATTAACTGTTTTAAGTTTATACAAGAGCAATGTTTAGTACTGTTTGTATGTTCCCCCAATATATTTGGCCTTGTCCAGATTTCCTGCATTAAGAGGTTGAGAGATATTTGCAAATAAATTGCTTTATAAAATTAGGAATATCCAAGTTTTGGTTCAAAATGTTGCTCTCCCCCTAATAATCCCTCTGCAAAATGTCAATTTTGGAAGAAAACGTGGAGGGTTTACAATTATAAATAGCTGTAATGATTAGAATTATAGATGACTTTTATTTCAGAAATGCATGTAGATGCTCTTATTTTGTCAGCTGCTCAAGTTAACAGTATTAATATTAAAAATGTGTCCCTTCTTTGACAGGTTCCCAGCTGTATTGTGTGGCAATTTTATATTTTTGCATCACATTTTTGGTCTGTTTTTCAGAACATAGTAGTTTTCTGCCAAATTAGTGGCAAATCATTAAAAATTGAAGTTAGAAAATAATGGCAGACATTTGAGTTTCAGATTTCATACCCTTCAGAAAATTCATACTAATGCAAGACCTACTACTTTCTAAGTTTATATGAGCAATATTTAAAAATTGTCCTTATTTTTGGAACTGTGTCCCACTTCTATGTATGGCTTTGTCCAGATTTCTTGCTCTGAGGTTGTGAGGTATGAGTGTCAGAGCCATCACTGTCAGCCAGAGACATTTCAAATTGTGACATACTTGTTGCACCCCACTCCCCATTCTAGTGACTCTGGATGTGTCCAAGCAAGGCAAGGAGCAGTTATGCAGTGTAAGTGTGCAGAGTATTCCCCCATCCAAGGTAGACCACAAGTATGACCGTGGCTTTTCATCTGTCCTTGATTTTGCAGAATGTTCTTGTTTTCTGTCCTATGTTTATACTGTTGATTTATGCTTCTTATTATTCGTGGTGGTGCGGCGGTAACATTGTTGCCTCACAGCAAGAGGTTCTCCCGTTCGATTCTCAGCTAGAGTGCGGGGAGTGCCTTCTGTGTGGAGTCTACATGTCCTCCCCATGGTTGGGTGGGTGTATGAAAGACATGCGTAAATGGGCGTGCCTTCGTTGAAGGTTGAACGTCGAGTTGGCACCTCGGTATTCGTGAAAATCTACTGTCAATCATTAGCGGACCGGAGTTCCGCTGTGGTGACCCCTAAATAAATTCTTTTTACATTCTTTACATTTTTCACACACATATATATATATATATATATATATATATATATATATGATATATGTAAAAAATAATGATTCTTATCTATGGTAAACCTAATAAATATTAATTTTTATATATTATTCATACTTTTATTATATTTGATCAATAAATACTCTAGTAAATATTTTCTCACATTTTTATACTCATAACCTTATTTTCCTGTACATTCAACTATATTTCCATGATTTTTTTATTTTATAATATATATATATATATATATATATATATATATATATATATATAGATAGATAGATATTTAACAGAGTGTTTATCTAATTAATTTATTTGCGCACGTCATTTGAAAGAAGGTTATAAAATAAAAAAATCATGGAAATATAGTTGAATGTACAGGAAAATAAGGTTATGAGTATAAAAATATGTGAGAAAATATTTAAGAGTATTTATTGATCAACTATAATAAAAGTATGACTAATGTATAAAAATGTACATTTATTAGGTTTACCATATATTTTTTTACATATATCATATATATATATATATATATATATATATATATATATATATATATATGAAAAATGTAAAGAATGTAAAATGAATTTGTTTGTGATATTAAAATGTATCTATGTATTTGTTGGGATGGCACCGTTAAGGTTTGGGTAGCAGTGATTGAAATTTGGAATTTAATTGAATGTATTAGAACTTGTTAACACATTAATTAAGGGGATATAAAAAGGCTGCTAAGATTTTATGAAGTTATTCCTTAGAAGGCTGATGGAGCCGAGGTACCAGAATGTGATGTGAAATAAAGAACTCATAGCCACAGCAGTTTTCCAGTTTGGTTTATTTTTCCATTTGAGGAGAATTCCTGTGTTCCTGTGTTCCCTTTGGGGGACTGTTGGTGTTTTTTTTCCAGACTCCATATTGAGACACACTGAAGTCCCTCCTATCAGGCTGAGTAAGGAGAAAGCCATAGTCAGTCATAACAGGACTTCCACTCTCAGTACTAACCATCCAACTTGTAATAGTAGGACTTCCACTGACAGGAACATCCCTATTATAATGACAGGATTGTTAGCCTCAGCACAGGCCTATAGTACTTCCCCCTGTTGTAATTACTGGACTGTCACTGCTAGCACTGCCCTCCTCTGCTGCCCCCTCCATTATGACAGAATTGTCGCTATGAGCACTGACTAACAAAACCACAAGACGGCTATTGTCAGCACAGACCACCATTGCTGCTACCTGGTATAGTGATGACTACTACTACTCAGCTATGACCACTACCTCTTCTCCCAGTTTAATTTCTCCAAGTGTTTTGGGTTTTTAATACCATGTCAAGAATGGACCCCATTCCTAAAGGATATCATTAGAGTTCATGAAATTAATATTGCTTATTATTATTATGAGCCCCATTGTTCCTACTACGACTACTACTGGAGTATCTTTCTTCCACATTATTCTCATTTCTCCCTGCAAATCCTTATTTTTTATGATTCTCTGTCTTTCTGTACGTCAGACACTGTAAACACTGGGTATAGCAATTTCAATGATCAATGCTAGTTGTGTCTTTTTCATGGACTACTATACCTGTTTCTTTTCATCTATTTTTTAAACTGTTGATAATGGGTGATCCCATGTAATATACACTTCATCATTCTCCTTAATGCTTTGTGGTTCATGTTTGCAATGCTTCTCAGCTACTTCTGGATAGGTGTGTTTTCATAATGTCAAATTCAAAAGTCTTGCCACATTATTGGGCCTTTCAGTATATATGTGTTCTACCATGACTGTATTACTACCAGCAACAATATATCTGACTGTTTCCAGATCTTTTTACAAAACCGTTTCTCCCACCTTGTCAATGGATTGTAAACCAATGTATACATATCCTACTGTTCTGGGCAGCCATTATTAACTTTTCACTTTTTGGTTTCAATTCACCTCTCCTTAACCACTCTTGCATCAAATTTTGGTCATAATATGGCTGTACTTGAAGATTTCTGTGCTTGTTATTATATTTATAGACTTTCCAATTTTCTTTCCTTTTCTTTCCTTTTGATCTGATCCTTCTCCTTGTATTTTTTTATTTCTTTTTTGAGGACATTCAGTTGCTTTACTTTTGTTTACATCTGTTTTGATTTCTGTTCCCACTTCACACCAAAACGCTTCTGCTAAACTAAGCAAACATGTCATTTTAGACTTCTCCTCATGCTTTAAAACTTTTCACTACATTTGGGTCTGTTCAGGTCAGCAGATATGTTTGCAGTCCCATGATTGCAGATCTTTACATGTAATCAATATCGAGGAGGCCCCTACCTCCTTCAGAGCGGGGAATATATATACTGTAAGCATAGACTGATTTTTGAATATCATTTCATAAGCATGAAGCTTCTTTCTTGTTTTCATGTCCAATAAATCTATTGTGCTTTGTGGCCAGTCAATCACCCAAAAACTAAGTTACAACTGGATGAGAAAATTAATTTATAGTTTAGACTTTGTCCTTGGATGTCAAGGCAGTTTTCAATATCAATTTTAGTCTTCTGAAGTATTCCTTACTCAGCTTTAGCTGCATTTGTTCATGTTTTATTGTAAATCCTTCATTTATTCCAAAATTTGTATACACTCCGTCCTGCTCAAATTCCTTTATAACACATTGTGTCCAAGACGAATATTTTCTTGATGCTGCATCTTTCCTTATCAAAATGTAGCTTGTGCACATTTATCAGTGTCAAATGTCATCCTTATATCATCTGAGAAAGTTTTAACCATTTGTAATTGTGCTTTCAACATGCCCTACTCTAATCTAATCTGTGCAAAACTGGCTATTAATAAGCAAGTCAATGTGAAGACACACTCCCAACCTTAATAAACTTTACTGCCTCTTCTCTCCTTCACTTTACAGGTAGTTTGAATTATTACTCACCCCTCTGGGGCCTTCACTGATAGATTTCCACTGATTGCCTCTCTGGTTTCCTTACATTCCACCTGGTTTACACCCCTTGTGCTATCCCCCTCCCCCAATACTAAGTCTATATTAGAATCCTGCTGAGCATGGAGCCATCTTTAAATTACTAGTCTCCCACCAGGACACAAGTACTCTTCAGCAATTGAATTCTGCTTGCTGGTAAGCCATTAGACCTCAGGAATTTGTTTTAATGTGTTCAGATTTTTAAAGTAACATTAACATTTTGCTGCCCATTACTCTTGCCTTGGTGGACACTGCCCTGCTCCGTTCACCCTCGCTAATGCTTGGGCTCTCTCCGCTCCCCTGCCCCCAATTCCCTCCCACCCCCACTACCTCTACATTTATAGTAATCTCAACCACACCCACAGCTCAATCTCACATCACCTCCACCAATCACAGCTCCTCAAGTCAGATCACATTACACTACAACCACTTGCTCCACCACAAAATACTCTCAACCACTCTCATTTCCCACTAGGCATTATTACATCACCCCACACTACTTACCCATCCACATATAGTGCAACCCTATAATTCCTATCCACACCTCCACCTAGAACCAACTTAACTTTATAACCATGACTATCACACAACTAAGTCTAGTCTGTCTTCTCATAATTCTTTATAACTCCACAAGTTATCACTCTAGCAATATCCCTAAACTTAGTAGCACAACACTATATTATGCACTGTCATATACAGACACTGCACATTATAATAATATCTGCCCACAATTGTTCAAGAACTACATAACAGACCAATTCAGAACTAAACACGTATGCTCTCATTCTTACTCCAAAAAAACACAATACTTTATCACACTCCTCACCAAACTCCAACATCTGTATCACCATTTTAACACCAGGCTCACCATAAGTGGGGATATCCACCCCAACCCAGGCCCAAATCCATCCTGTCCAACACAAATGTTAGAACATAACACCCCCACTATCTTCATCCCTGAACAAATCAATGACAGCAGCAAAACCAACCATCTTTTCATGCTAAATATTAATATTAGAAGTATAAAAAATAAAATACCTGAACTCCAGGCCACAATAGCACACTACTCCCCAGACATAGTTGCTTTAATAGAAACCTGGCTAAATAAAAACATACCTAACTCAGGCGTTCTCCCTACCAGCTATAATATCATTAGACAAGACAGACCACTTCATGAAGGGGGTGGAACTGCCTTAATGTATAAGTCCAACTTAACTGTATGTCAATTACCAAACTCCAACCCCTAACCCAATAATTGGGGCATACTTATCTCACAACTTCAACTTCACCCTAAAAAGGTCATCACCACAATTGTGATCTATATTCCACCTGGTAATACACCTGCTAGCCTTGAAGACGTCTTATCCTGGTGTTCTTCCGCATACTCACAAGAAACCCTCATTCTGGAGGATTTCAACCTAGATTGGTTCACATGTATATCAGAACCACCAAGTAATCTAATAAATCTCCATGGCTACCAGCAGCTAGTCCAAAATCCAACTAGATGTGATAAAAAATCTAAAAGAGAATCCATCCTTGACTGGGTCCTAACAACCCCACATTGTACCCCCGCACATGCAGTCTCCCAGACACCTTAACTGACCACAACATAATATACCTTATACGTTGTAGAAGAAGCATATGCAAAGGCACTAACTATAAATCCACTAGAAACACAAAAAATTTCTCTCCTGAGATCCTCAAAACGTTACCCTGTAACTGTGATTGGACCCCCCCCCCAAAACCCTCCCACTTAACCAGGCTGTAGCCTATTTCAGCAAAACATTTCTACAACTCCTAGACACTGTCACTCCATTGCGCAAAAATCAAGGTTAGAACCTCTAGAAACCCCTGGCTCAGTAAAGAAACCAAACAAATCCTCAAGTCCAGAGAAACTACCTGGCTTTACTATCAAAAAAACAAAGAAACAAAGCGAAAATAAGTTCCAAGAACTGCGCAACCGTGCAAAAAAATGCATTAGGCTGGACAAAAAATCCTACTACACGGCATTACAAACTAAATACCAGCACAACCCCCCAAAATTTTGGAAAAATGTAAACCAGCTACTAAAAGACACCCAGAAGGCTACCCCCAAACCAACCACCCCTGACACTAAAGTTCAGCCCTGAGTAGCATTCTGCCATCGCCCAGAATGATACCGCAGTTCAAGGACACAAAATGATTGACTTCAACAACTGGCTAAACTTCTGGTGTCATTCTAAGGGGTTCCAGTATCTGTCTGCTTGGGATGACATGGTCGACAGACCACGATGCTTTGCCACAGATGGCCTGCACCTGTTGCCCCTGGGATTCCGGATACTGGCTAAGAATCTTGCTGCCCCTATAGTGCCTTTTTTAGGCAGGGTTCAAGTAACAAATTCACCACCATAACAGGAACAGGCAAGCAAAAACTGAGGGTAATGCTACTCAATGCTAGAAGTCTAAATTTCAAAATGCACTCACTCGAGGCACTCTTTAAAATGGAGAACATCGATATCTGTGCAGTGACTGAGACCTGGTTCAAGGCTCCAGAGAGCACCCCTGCACTACCAGGCTATAACTCATACCACACTTTTCAGCCATGTAACCTGGACCGAAACACCAAAGGTGGGGGTGTGTCCATATTCATTAAGGATATCCACACCTCCAGGCTAGTTGCTCAGCATAATGCATCTGAGGTTATCCAAGTGCAACTAACTCTTGGCAAAACTGCAATCCAAATTGTAGCTTGCTACAGATCCCCCACCATGCCCCAGGATTCCCACTCCTCTTTTCTTGATGTACGGGAAAATATTAGGGTTCAACCAAACACCCTAATAATGGGCAACTTCAACAACCCCACCATTAACTGGGAAAACTACTCATGTACCAACTCCTTAGCGCAACGCTTTCTGGAATTCATAAACTCCAATGCCCTAGATCATCTTATCCACACCCCCACCAGGGGCAACAATATCCTAGACCTAGTCATTACCAACATGAGTGACCGGTATTCCACACCTGAAGTCAACTCCTCGTTGGTCCGATCCAACCATAAGCTAATCAACCTTGATATCCACATCCTACCCCCATGCCCCATTAAGGAAACCACAGTAAAAAATTTCTCCAAAGCCAACTTCATGCTTCTTAAGACAGAAGTAGTGAACTTCATGACACCCATGCAGATGGACAATAAAGTTACTGCTGAATCCTACACAAATGCACTCTATAAGCACTTACATGAGTGCATGGATCGTGCTATCCCAAACAGAACCAAGACGCTATCCTCCAAAAAAAAGGAAGCCAATCTGGTGGTCCCCTGCCATAAACAAACTGTACAACAGAAGGAAGAAACTGTTGCAAAAGAGAGTAAAATCCCATGAGTGGAGGAGCTCCCTGGTCAGCCTCAGTAAGAAGCTGAGATCCCTTATAAGATCCTCCATAGCTACCTATGAAAATAAAATCGCCAGTAATTCCAAGGACAACCACAAAGCATTCTATAGCTATGTCAAGAATCTCAATGGCAACACCCAGATCTGCTCTGAGTTACAGCACAAAGGCACGAAAATTACAGAACCAACTGATATTGCCAACATCCTGGCAGATAGGTTCAGTGCTAACTTTACCCCCCACCCCCTAAAGGGCCCATATCTATACAGGAAGAATGCAGAGTCCCTGTAATCACAACTACGCAGGTGAAAACTGCACTCCCTAAAGCCAAAAACACAGCATCCATGGGACCGGACAAAATCACAGGCTGCGTTTTACACAAACTTCAGAATGAACTGGCTCCCCACTTAAGCACTATGTTCAATAATAGCCTTGCATCAGGCTTTGCGCCCACTGAATGGCGCACAGCAACAGTTATCCCACTCCACTAAGGGGGAGCCACCACTGATCCCGGGAACTATAGACCTATTAGCCTGACGAGCCTGGTCTGCAAAGCCATGGAACGTATCATCATGGAATTCATAAACAAAGACATTGGTAACCTCCAAACTGGATCCCACCCAGTTTGGGTTTGTGAAAGGCAGATCATGCCTCATGAACCTGATCGACTTCTTTGAGGCAGTCATCAAAGCTGTAGATGAGGGTAAGGTGGTTCACACAGCTTATCTTGACCTCACCAATGCTTTCGACACCATCCCCCATTCTGGAATTATAGCTAAACTCAATAAACTAGGCATAAATCCCTATGTCACAAGATGAGTTGCCAACTGGCTCACTGACAGAACCCACACTGTAAAAGTTGCAGACTCCAAATCTGACCTCAAACCAGTGACAAGTGGAGTACCACAGGGTTCCGTCCTGGGACCGCTCCTGTTTGGCATCTACTTCTCTGAAGTACAGGCTAACACAGAAGGCCTCTGGCTAACGAAATTCGCAGATGACTGCAAAACTAGGAGCCATAGTCAAGTCCCCAAATGATGTGAACATCCTACAGAAGGGCCTCTCTGAGACAGATGCCTGGTGTCAGAGCCATGGCCTCAAGCTCAATGCCAAAAAGTGCAGTGTCATCTCCTTTGGTAAAAACTCTGTACCCATGAACTACCACATAGGCAGCAATCTACTTAACACCGAATGCATGATAAGAGACCTTGGGACCCGGTGGACAGTAGTCTCTCCTTTGATAGTCACATCGCCACAGTAGTCAGGAAGTCCTTCTACATGGCACACCTCATCATAAAAGGGTTCTCATCCAGGAAAAAAGAGGTCATCGTTCCCCTCTACTCGACATTCATTAGACCCACTATAGAGCACAAGACATCTGCAGCAGCTGGAAAGGCCACAGAAGTACCTCACAAAGAGGATTACTGGACTCAAACAAATGCCCTACACTGACCGCCTCAAAAAACTCCAGCTTTACTCCGTAGCATATCACCTACTCAGAGGTGATCTCTGCCTAACATATAAAGCGATGTCAAACCCAGAGCTGTTGGACATGCTACACCTAAAGAAATCCCAATCCCTCTGAGCTACACGCTCTAGGGACCTAAACCTTGTCACCACAATAAACAGGACATGCTGGAGGGATAGATTCCTATCCCAGAGACTTCCCATACTCTGGAACAGGCTACCCATCTATGTCAAGCAAAGTTCTTCATTAGCACTCTTCAAGAAAAATCTTGATGAGTGGATGGCGAATAAGAAATACACCCCGGGGATCACTTCTGTATCTCTGCTCGACAGTGGCACAGGAAAATAACTTTCTTGGGTGGCGTAAGCCAGGGAACCTTGTTGGCTAGGCTTACGTAGGCCCTTGGGCTGATAGCCTAGTACCTACCTATGAACCTATGAACCCACTGAAACACAATTCAACTCCCACTTTGTAAACTCAGTTCTATCCTCAGTATCACAGGACAGTTCCAACCTCACTATCTCCCCAACACAAATAACACTAATACAAGCTTTACCCTCAAAACAGTTTCCACCATTTCAATCAAAAGCATGCTCTCCAAACTAAAAACCTCAACAACAGCAGCCGACCTACTCCCCAGCTATTTCTTGAAACTCACCACAGATGCTATTGCTATCTCAATCTCCACTATCATAAACTGATCAATTGTTGAAAACTATGTGCCCAAACTCTGGAAAATATCCAATGTTACACCCATACATAAAGGCGGGACCTCCACTGAACTTAATAACTCCAGACCCATTACTTTACTCTCCCCACGGCCAAAATCCTAGAAAAATGCATCCATACCCAGGTGCTAAAATATCTCTTAGACAGCAACATCTTGTCACCTACTCAGCATGGTTTCAGACCTGCCCATAGTACCATTACAGCCCTCCTCTGCTTCACAGACACAGTAAACTGTCTCAAAAACGAAGGCCTGCAGGTGTCAACTCTTTTTTTGGATATGTCCAAAGTATTTGACACAGTCTCGTACCAAATCCTGCTAAACAAACTAAACCAATATCACCTGTCAAATTCCACTCATACCTGGTTCCAAAGCTACTTAACTGACAGGTACCAAACTGTGAACTGGGAAAATTCTCTCTCTCCTCAGCTGCCCATAACTATAGGAGTCCCACAGGGTTCTATCTTAGGACCACTACTATTCACAATCTTCACAAATGACCTCCATACCTCCACACAGCATGCATCTATCATTCAGTGTGCAGATGATACTACCTTAATCTGTGCTGCACAAAACATTCCCACCCTTCTGCAAACAACTCACCTAGCATTCTCTGACATTGAAAACTACCTTACCAAAGGCCAACTTTTCCTCAATCCAAAGAAAACTCAGCTTAGGATTACAACCAGTTCTAACAAAAACACTGATAACAGTCAATTCACTATCTATCCACAAATGCTACACCAATCGCTCCAGTGGCACAAGCTAAGCTATTGGGAATAACCATAGACTCCCACCTAAAATTTGATAGTCATCTCAACTTAACTATTAAAAAAGTACATGCCAAACTGGGATCACTCTACCGTATCAAACCATTTCTTACCAACAACACAAGATCAGCCATTGCTCGCTCCCAACTTCTATCCACCCTACTCTATGCATCTCCCATTCTGACTAATCTCAACAAAACTGAACTAAGCAAAATGGAAGCCTGCTATAACAGAATTGCCCGCTTTGCTGCAAATTGCTCATATAGAACTCATCACTGTACTGCTGTGAGACAGCTCCACTGGCTTGAACTGCCCAACCTCATAACCTACAATCAGATCTGCCTCTGTCATTCTATCTATTACCTCCCCAATAAGTGTCCTGCCCTCAAAAACCTAGTACAACATCACTCAGCCAAAAGGCCTCTTAGATCATCAAGCAAACTACTACTAGAAGTCACCAACAGCTACAATAGCTTTGGAGATGCACTATATAGTCGTTCAGTGGCTAAAAAATGGAACTCTCTCCCCACTAGCATACAAAAGACATTGTCCAAAGCCTCCTTTAAAAGCCTCATTAGGCAACATCTCAAGCAAAGATGGCAGTGCCATGACTGCTCCCCAGGCTAGTGAAAGCTACACATACTAAACCTAGAGTATTTGATAATAGTTTTCAATCTTACTCACAAACACTGGCTAATGTACATTGTATGTACTGTACCTGTGTACTATGTATGTATTCTACCTATGTTCCAAATTTCAGCTGTACACCACAAATCTATTAATTACCTTTATTTTTAAATTAATATTTTTTTGTTTGTTCTCTTCACTGTAACTGTTGATGTGCCACATACCACTGTAAAAACATGTCTCTTGTAATTTGTGTGTATACTGATCATGTCTAAATAACTAAATGTATCTGTAATTTTTCTATGTGGAGCTTTCTCCCATGGCCTCTGCTGAAAAAGGGCCTTTTCAGCTCAGTCAGACACCCCCGGTTAACAAATGTAAAATAAAGTAAAATAAATAAACTCCTCATCTGATGAACTATTCAGCTCTAAGTCATCCACAAAAAGAAAATGAGAAATCCCTAAAAAAATGTTTTCTTGGAGCCAAATTGTAACCATAGCCAAATCTGTAAACAACTTAACAGGTTAAAGGCAAGACTAATAACAGCAATGTTATTGCTGCCACTGCCCCTACCCCCCCCCCCCTCACTGTACAGTAGCAGGATTAATGTCACTGAATGACAATGTGCTACTAGTAAACTGGCTCAGCCTTACCATGCTGGCCAACAAGAAGTGATGCCACTGGGCCCAACAATACTAAAGATGTGATTCGGAATCTAAGACCGATGTGCCAAATGTCTGAGTGCTTATAGGATGAGAAGTTATCTGCTACAATTTACTCCTTACAGAGGGATGATGGCAATTTTTTTATTTGTTGACTTCTAAGTGAAAATATAGAGTTGCCATCTTAACCTATGGCAGACAGGAAGATACAAGTGATAAAAATGCCTGTGTCCACAAGGAAACAATACAAGAGAAAATCATCTAATTATAGGTGGCCAGGCTACACAGACTATACCAAATGAATATAGTGCCCAGTGGAGTTTAAATCTCCCCCTGCCACTGATGGGAATAAAAAGGGGCTTGTAGGTCTATGTAGTGGCCCTTCTTGGTGTATGACTTCAAGCTAACAGGTCCAGCACGGGTCATAAAGAAAGGAGTTACCATGTTCAGAAGCTCATTCATTCATGTCTACATATTCATTCCAATCATCTCCTCCAATAGCTACACAACTGTTGCACATTAAGGCAGGATTAGCACATAACAAATACAAATATAAACAACTCAGTTAAGACAACTACTAACTAAAGAAAAATCCAATTCAACAACAAAACACTCAAAGATGAACAATAAATTCTAGTACAGCCGGAATATATTTCCTCCAAAATCCTTAAGAAAATAAGCAGAGATAATATAAACGTCTGTTCCAAAGGAAGTAGTGCACTTCAGTAATACTCTAGCTCTGTAGGTTAATCTATTGGGCTAGCAGAGCTTAATTTTTCACGTGACATTGTGAAACACAAGTCATTAGACAAGAAGGATTTGTTTGTCATATATGATTGAGTTCTTAGTCCATAAGATAATTCTCCCGAGATCCCTACCTTCTCGCTTTTATAAGTAAGTACTCGGCTAGCTGCCCTTGTGGGTCATTTGAAGCCAAGTTAATTTACCTCACAGGTGAGAATCAAACCCTACAGTTTATGTATATAAGGTAAACACCTTAACCATTCTTCTAACCCCCAATCACTTTGCTACAGCCTTAAGGTGTGTGTGTGTGTGTGTGTGTGTGTGTGTGTGTGTGTGTGTGTGCGCGTGTGTGTGTGTGTCTCCGCATGTGTGTGTGTGTGTGTGTGTGTGTGTGTGTGTGTGTGTGTGTGTGTGTGTGTGTACATATATATGTGAGAGTGAGGGGGGAACAGGCATTCACGCGTCTATGTGTGTTTATGCATATGTGTGCATTCATTCTTAATCATCCTAACAACTTAACAAGCAGTACTTTTACAAAAGGTAGTTTCTTCATGTAAAGATGCTCAGCCATAACAACAGACTATACATTAAGTGTTTTCAGGGTGGTTGCAGACTTATACTGAAGTGCTCTGATGTCCTTCAGTGATGCTTTTCCACAGAATATTTCTTCTTTGAAATGAGAATGTACAAGAATGTTTCACAGTTCTCACATGCAGTAATGCTATACAGAATGCTGGCCACAGGAAAAAAACAATAATGTGCCACTTTCACTGTATGGTAACCATGTATCAGAATCAAATTAAGGGGATGTGGGCTCTAACTATAGGGCCACCCTGCCTTTTTCTTGGAAGAGCAATAGGTCTTTAGCCCCCACCGGTATTAACTCACTAAGAAAATAAAAAGAACTTGTACTTCTCTGTCTCTATCATGCAAATGCAATTTGTAATGCATGATGGATTAGTTTAATTAGACACTATTTGCAGACTTCATTAGAAGAGGCACTTTTCTATAAATCACTAGGGAGTTTTTACAGAGCAACACTGAGTTTCAGCTGTATATTGGAAACATGTTTTTTTCTGTACATTAAACATCCTTTTCTTTGCTACATTCTACTCTAGGTGGAGAAATTGGGGTGAGGGTGAAACAGAAATATTTTACATTTCCTATGACTATACACACTGGTTTGAATGAACGAAGGAGCAGTGGATTATGTTTAAATATGTTCCCCTCATGAGTAACAGCTGTGTTCGGATAGTGTTCCCTTACTACATACGGGCTGAATTGTTGATTACAGTAAGCTGTGACACTGATAGTACTGTATTATCAGTCTGACTGATGGTACTTGCGGTCTCATTGATGTTTTTACTTCATGTCCTTGTTTATTTACTTGATAAACGGGTACATGAACCAATCTGAGGACCCTTTTCAGCCATGACCCTGTCCAAGGCAGATTAAACAGAGCATTTATGATTATCGATATTTAATGAGTATAAGAGGTGCAATATAAATATTTAAAAAGTAATACAAAACTGATGTTTAACAAAATAACTTTGTAATCTTAAGCACATTAAATCAGTAATAACAATAAATACATAAAACATAACACAAGATTGATACCAAATAAAACATCACTAGAATCACACTAAATGGAATGTAGAAAGTGGCATTACAAGCACAGATACAATATTAGCTACACAAAGCTAATAGTATTGTTTGAAGCTGGTTACCAGTGAATAAAATTGAAATATAACTGTAAATAAGAAAGAGAAGGACACAATGTCACAGCATAGTGGCACAACAGGTAGGCTTGTTGCCTCACAGAGCTTGGCTCTCCCATTCAGTTCTCAGCAGACATGCTCTCTCTCTGGCATCCCCCTTATGTCTCGTAGAGTTTTGCTCAGTGCTGTGGCTTCTTTCAATCTCCCAAAGGCATGCTGTCGGTGAACTGATGATTCTCCAGATTACATGTAAGTATGTGATACGTGTAAGTAGCTCTGCGCGCATGTGTGCGTGCGTGCGTGCGTAAACGCACATGTGCCCTGCAATACACTGGTGCACCATTCAGAATTGCTTTCATTGGCTTCTGTTCAGTGAACATTATATTCTGGCTCTCCTGTTACCCTAAATTAAATTAAATGGGTTGCTGGAGACTGAATAAAAATAATGTATAGGTTAGCCAGCTACATTAAAGGATACAACATATTCACACTAAATCACACTACTAAACTGTTTTTTTTTTTTTATTTTCAGTATCTCTATGTTTAAACTTCCTATACTGTGGATGTGAAATACAAATAAAAGAGATTTCCTTATTTTTGGAAAAGCAATATGTCATTACTCCCCTGTTATTAACTCCTTAAGAAATTAAAGTAAATAAAAATAACTCAGTATGATAATATGCATATAGTTTTTTTTGTCACAGAAGTAAAGCATTTTCAAAATATGTAAAAATGACCATTTTATAGTCCTAAAGCATAACTGAAAATGACTATATGTCAGAGCAGGCATTTATTTGAACAGCAGGTCTAGAAGCCACTAATGATTTATAGCAGAGAGTGAGTGAGTGAGTGAGTGAGTGAGTGGGAGAGACAGAGAGAGATGGAGTGAATGAACCCAATGTCAGTATGTTTTGTTATCCATTAAATAATCTAATGATTTATTGTTAGCAAATAACTGTAATTATTTGTAGTTTGGTGTTCTAATACCAAATATCTTATTTTCCATATCTATCAAACCTCTTTCTCTGTCTACATATTATTGCATATTTGGTTTATTTTATATTTGGATGACTTTAAAGCCATATTGTAAGGCACAGTGGTGAAAGCAGTGGACAGACCCAAGCTTAGAAAGGGAGTAGGTTAAGAAGGAATTAACTTCTCTAAGGAAGGACAAATTGCAAGGGCCAGATAGGCTGCCTCACAGGGCCCTCAGGTTTCTGGACAGTGTAACTGCAGGTTCCCAACAGATGACTGACCAGTGTGATACTGCATGAAGACTGGAAAATTGTGGCTGTGGTACCTTTGTACAGGTGAGCAAGGACATACAGACACTTTTAACTTATTTATTAATTTTATTTTACGTTTGTTTACCGGGAAAGTCCGACTAGATATATGTCCATTTTCAGCAGAGTATCCAAGTAGAAAAGCTGAGCCAAACCACCATGGCTGTAGTAAACACAACTTTATTACAAAAATAAGTAAGCGCTTTCATGATCACACTGACCGCTTCATCAGACTACTGTTACTAACTTCTTCATCTTATGTATTTTTCAAACAAAACATTTATATTATTTTAGATTTTATATTATTTTAGATTTTTATGTAATAAGGTTTCGGCCATATAGAGTGTGAATATTCTGAAGGTTTTAAAAGAAGTTAGTAATGTTGTTGATTGGTTAATTGTATTTTAATTAAGTTGAGCTGCTTGTTGGATGAGTATGTGTTTAAATAAGATGTCACACTTTATTTTTTTATACAATATTTGTATATACTAGTCCACTATACCTATACCAGTTAAAGTCCATATCTGCCAGCAGCCATAACCCCCTGCCTACTCTTGTTGAACTCCACTGTTCCTGACTCTAAACTCTTCTAGCCCCACCCTCTATTCTGTGACCCCCCCTTAAAGCTCTCCCTTCTCCAATACTTTTATTTTCTTTACTTATAACCAGCTTCTGTGATCTCCTCACTGTGTACTTCCAGATTTTGACCACTAGATGGCAGTCTTTAACCACCTCTGATTTCACTCAATTTCTATTCTTACCACTCAATTTAAACTTCCTACTCTTGGAACTCTTTTCTCCTTACTATCCTCTTCCATAGTCTATTTTAACCCTGTAACTTGCCCTCCTCTCTTCCACTCCTAGTCCTTTTAGCCCTCTGTCATCCTGGTTCCCGCTCATTTTCTTTCCCCCTTCCTTACACTCACAACCTCTGCCTTTTTACCTATCTTCCCCTGTTCTTACCCTCTACCTTACTGATTGTTTTTCTCACTACTTTTACCTTCCTTGGGTCAGGTAACAATACTAATACTCTTGAGAACTTACTTAGCTATTTTTCTACCCAACTACCCCAAGAGACCATTATACTGGGTGACTTTAACATCGACTGGTCCTCCTGCAGCTCCCCTAACCCTACTAACCACATAAATCTCTTTGGATTCTCACAATTAATATCAACTCCTACTAGAATTCACAAACCCACCTGTAAGGAATCTACTCTTGACTGGATACTTATTAATAGCCACCCTGAAACTTATACTCCAGGAACCCTTCCCGACGATATCAGCGACCACATGCTTACCTACATTATTAGACAAAAAGTACATATCCCAACTACTCATAATCTTAAAACCTCCCGCTCAAAAAAGTTCTTTAATCCACACAGCTTTCTAAATGAACTGCAAGCATGTGACTGGTCACCACTAACCCATCTTGAACTTGACAAAGCAGTTATCTATTTCAACAACAAACTTCTTCAAATCCTAGATTACCATGTACCTCTTCGTTCTACTAGAATAAGATCCAAATCTGCCCCATGGCTCACAAAACAAACTAGACAAAAGATGCTCCTTAGAAATAAAATCTGGGCTAAATGGAGAGCTACCAAATGTCCATCAGATCAGCTCCACTTTAAGCAGTTAAGAAATGCCACCAAGAAAGATATTCTCAAAGACAAAAAAGACTTCTACCTTTACCTCCAACAAACCAGTCAACAAACTCCACAAAAATTTTGGTCAGGGATTAACAAACTTCTTCATCCAGGTCACTCTGCTACCCCTGCCCCTGTAAGTTTTAACCATAATAACTCCAACCAGATCCCTGATGCCTTTAACACTTACTTTACAGAAGCCATTCAAACCCTAGCCAATTCTTTACCTCCCTTTACTGCTTCTCCACTAAATTCCTCCAAGACTACATCACCTACCTTTCAAATACAACCTGTACCTACTTCTCTCATCTGTAAGCTACTTCAAAAACTGAAACCTTGTACCCCTTCTGCTGACCGTCTCCCATCTGAATACCTACAAATTGCCACAAAAGCTATACACTATCCCATCTCTATCCTTATTAACAGAACCATTTCAGAAGGCAAAATTCCATTATCATGGAAAGTATCCCACATCATCCCTCTACATAAAGGAGGGTCTTCTATTGAGCTGTCTAACTTTCGACCTATTGCCTTACTCTCCCCAATAGCTAAGATTATGGAAAAATGTATTCACAAACAACTACTTAACTACCTACTACAAAATAACCAACTAGCCAATTGCCAACGTGGCTTCAGACCATTCCATAGCACTACAACTGCCCTACTATCCTTCACAGACTCTATAAATAAAAATCGTAACATTAACTCCTTTTCCTCTGCACTATTTATTGACCTGTCAAAAGCCTTTGATATGGTTAACCATAACTTACTCTTAGACAAACTAAAGATCCTTTCTCTTGAACCACAAGCATTAAAATGGTTTAGGTCTTATCTAGATAATAGACAGCAAGCAGCCCTTTGGGATAACAATCTGTCTTCACTACTTCCTGTAAATATTGGGGTACCCCAAGGCTCTATCTTAGGTCCCCTTCTTTTTTCCTTATTTATTAACGATCTACACATAAATATTCCTCAGGCCACCTCATTCAATATGCAGATGATTCCACCTTAATTTGTTCAGCCAAGAACATAGACTCTCTCCAGTCCCTCACCCAAACTGTTCTTCATAATGTTGAAAACTGGTTTATGCAACACTGTCTCCTCTTAAATCCCAAAAAAACAAAACTACTACTTTTTACCCCTACTCATAAATCACCTACTCCATCCTTCTATGTAACCTCTAACAATGCTACCAACATAACCCCAGACTCTACAACCCGCCTACTAGGAGTTACAATTGATAATCGTCTCAACTTCGATGACCACATCAACACCACCATAAAGTCCATTAACAAAAAACTTGGTACCCTCTATAGAATTAAATCCTTCCTTACCTCTTCTGCCAGGAAAACTATTGCACAAACCCAACTCATTTCTACCCTTTTCTATGCCTCTGCTATATATACTAACCTATCAAAAAATAACCTCTCTAAACTTGTCACCTGTTATAATAGCATAGCTAGATTCATTACATGCTCCCCCTTCAAAACTCACCACTGCCTCAACCTCAAACAACTTGGATGGCTAGAACTGGAAAACCATATACTCTTACTTATCACTCAAAAGATCCTATACCACCCTAACAACACCCCTATCCTCTTTAATCTGATTACACCATACACAAATCTTGTTACACTACACTCTGCTAACAAGCTCCTAGTTTCCACAACTAAATCCAACAACAAAGCTGGTGACTCACTTTTCTCTAACACAGCAGGTAAAAACTGGAATCAAATTCCTTCTGAACTATCAATCTTAGCTTCTACTTCTCTATTTAAAAAACACCTCAAAGAACATCTTAAAACTCATTGGCTTTGTCCATGTGCTAACCCAGACTGATATCTTTCCCCTTCCTTCTCGTACTCCTTTCCCTACTCCTCTATACTTCCCCCTTCCTTCTCTTACTCCTTTCCCTACTTCTCTATCCTTCCCCCGTCCTTCTCTTACTCCTTTCCCTACTCCTCTATCCTTCCCCCTTCCTTCTCGTACTCCTTTCCCTGCTCCTCTATCCTTCCCCCTTCCTTCTCTTACTCCTTTCC
The DNA here is from genome assembly GCF_019279795.1 of Protopterus annectens. Classification (NCBI taxonomy): domain Eukaryota; kingdom Metazoa; phylum Chordata; order Ceratodontiformes; family Protopteridae; genus Protopterus; species Protopterus annectens. The sequence continues at coordinate 964,613,105 of NC_056734.1, read as the reverse complement.
CTACTCCTCTATCCTTCCCCCTTCCTTCTCTTACTCCTTTCCCTACTCCTCTATCCTTCCCCTTCCTTCTCTTACTCCTTTCCCTACTCCTCTATCCTTCCCCTTCCTTCTCTTACTCCTTTCCCTACTCCTCTATCCTTCCCCTTCCTTCTCTTACTCCTTTCCCTACTCCTCTATCCTTCCCCTTCCTTCTCTTACTCCTTTCCCTACTCCTCTATCCTTCCCCCTTCCTTCTCTTACTCCTTTCCCTACTCCTCTATCCTTCCCCTTCCTTCTCTTACTCCTTTCCCTACTCCTCTATCCTTCCCCCGTCCTTCTCTTACTCCTTTCCTTACTCCTCTATCCTTCCCCCGTCCTTCTCTTCCTCCTTTCCTTACTCCTCTATCCTTCCCCCCGTCCTTCTCTTACTCCTTTCCCTACTCATCTATCCTTCCCCCGTCCTTCTCTTACTCCTTTCCCTACTCCTCTATCCTTCCCCCTTCCTTCTCTTACTCCTTTCCCTGCTCCTCTATCCTATGCCACCTAATCTAGGTGCTACTCTTTTCTTCTTAGTAATTCTATAAAACATAAAGGCCTTTCTCTCTTAATTGGGTTTTACTCTTACCCACTATTGTATTTAGTATAATCTTTTTTACTCTAATAATTTTTTTTTAGTATAATTTTTAGAGTAATATTTTTAGGGTTTATAACCTGAGTATTATATTTTTTTTACCAATTCTTTCACTTTATGTGATTTTACATGCCTTTTTATATACGTTGAACATTGTCACTATTCATGTTTGGAGCTTTTCTCCCCGGGCCTCTACTGAAAATGGACATGTATCCAGTTATACTAGCCCGGTCAACAAATGTAAAATAAATAAAAATAAATAAAAGTTCGGCAGGTAGCATATTCCAAGTTTTGCCTACTGAGTTAGCAAATAGGGAGCGCCCAGCCACATTTATGCTCTTAGTTTTTTGTACCAGCAGTTTGTCAGCACAGCGTAGTGACCTCAGGTCTGTATGGTTTGATGATCTTATTTAGTGCTGGTGTTTTTTCTGGTTGATATAGTATTTTGTGGGTTATTACAAGTTGGTTGTATCGGAGAAGACTGGGCCACTCCAGCCATCCTAGTTGAGTTAGGTTGATACAATGGTGGGTCCTAGAGGTAGTACCTGTAGCAAATCTAACAATATAGTTGTAACAGCTAGCAAGTTTGGTAAGGGTGCCTGGGAAATTCATGGACAGAATCCTATGGAAAAGCCTGTTTACTTTCCTACAGGACAACAGTCTCTAGGGCAAGTAATAGGCGTACACATTCAGAATGAGCTGTCAGTCCAATGTGAATGACTTTTATGAGTGAGCTGCATATAACTAACAGTGCTAGTAATTGTGATATCTTTAACAAGTCCTTTGACTTGCTCTGAACAGGAGATTGATAAAAAACTGCATGGGCTGGGAAAGGATCTAGACTAAAGAACTGCAATGCTACATAAATAACTGTCAGTAAACAAAGAGCTGAGGTAAGAAGATGGTAGAACTCAGTGGGGTGTTGTAAGAGAATGGTAGGACACAGAGGGCTTTGATAAGAGCATGGTAAAACAACAAGGACTGGGTATAATGATAGAAAGAAACACCAAGTTGTGGTTAGAGGATTGTAGAACACAAGGTTTTGACCTAAAAGGATGGCAGAACTCAGAGATTTGAGGTAAGAGGATGTTAGGTTACACAGGGTTCTGGTAAGAGAATAGGACATGGTGTGGTAAGAAAAAAATGATCGGACATAGAGGGTTGTGGTAAGAGGACAGAAGGACATAGATAGTTGTGGTAAGAAGATGGTAGGACCCAGATAAATGACTAAGAAGACAAAACAGCACAGAGTGTTGTGGAAAAAGGATGGTAGGAAACAGAATGTTGTGGTAAGAGGATGATGGGACACAGAGGTTTGTGGTAAGAGGATGGCAAGATACAGAGGGTTGTCTTAAGAGTATGATAGGACATGAGGGGTTGTGGTGAAAGGACAGAATGACTCAGAGAGTTGTGGTAAGAGGCACATAGGACACAGAGGGTTGTGGAAAGAGAAAAGTATGACACAGAGATTTGTGGTAAGAGGCAGGCAGGACACAGAGTGTTGTGGTAAGAGAACACTTGGACACGGAGTTGTGGTAAGAAGATGGTAGGACACATATGGTTGTGGTAAGATGATGATAGAATACAGAGTGTTATGGTAAGAGGATGGTAGGACACAGAAGGTTCTGGTAAGGGGAGCATTGAAAGGAATTAGGGAATTTACTAGTGGAGTACTACAGTACAGCAGGTTCAGTCCTAGGTCAGCACTCTTCAGAGCATTCACCAGAGAATTTTTTTCAGGAGCAGTAGTTAACAAATCAAAGGAACAGTCTAAGGCAGGATTTGAAGGACTGAACAAGCAGGTTAACAGGTGCAGTTGAGGTTCAGTTAAGAGAAATGTAAAGTGTACTACCTGGCTACAATGATCATGGAGTGCAATATCAGCTACGCACCCTGGCATTGATAACAGCAGAGTAGGAAAGGCTTTAGGGATGCAGATCACAGCTGGTCTGTACCATCAAGAGCACAGTACAACAAAACTGGCAGTAACAACCAAATTAACAGGATATGTTTTCAGGGAAGCAACTTCAGAGAATTTTTTGCAGGAGGCATGACTGGAAAGAGACAGGTAACTAGGAACATTTTTTTTGGTGGGGGTAATGAAATAGTATATTGTAACAATTCCCTACAGAATACTTTGCCAGAAATATTAGGGGAACAAATGGTTGTAAATATGGATATGATTCTTTTGCTCTGGGATATAGGCCACAAATTGCCTAGATATAGTAAGACCTTACTAAGTTTTTAATTATTGTCTGCTAAAAAGCAATCTCTAGAAAAGAGAAATCAAAATCTTTACAAATTTTAACTGAAGTACTACATAATTTAAAGGGAATAAAAAATAAAGTTGTAATCTTTAGAAAAGGGAAAATGCAAATTTTAAAGAAAAAAATGGAATTTGTGGGAACAATGCATGCAGAATAATGTTCAAAAATATGAGTGAAGTTTAAGGGAAGTCAGGAAATCAGCAATTTATATAATGCTGGAATTTAATGATAATTGTTAAGAAGAAAACCATGTATGCATATATGGATCTACTTCTAAAGCTTGAAGTTTCAAAACTTCAAACTTGAAATGACTGAGACCAGAAGACTGAAGTTTTGAAACTTTGAAAACAAAATAAAAAAAAAAAAAATAAATATATTTTTTTTCCAGGGGGCAGGCCCCCTTTCACACTCCACATCCCCTGCTAGATTAACATACAAACTTCGAGCTTGCACTACAGTGAGGAAAATGGTAAATATCCCTTTCCTTGCTCTACGGTGATCTCCATCCAAAACATTCAAAGTTTCAACACTTTAATCTTCAGGTCTTGGCCATTTCAAGTTCAAAGTTTTGAAAGTGAGCTTCTGAAGGACACACACACACACACACACACACACACACACACACACACACACACACACACACACAATGCAGGAAAATAATGAAAAATGTTACTCTGGCTTGTTTTCTGTTCTACTAATGCATGTGTATCTATGCCATGGTAAATGCATTTGTTTTTTTTTGCACGTTTAAATACATGAATGTTAGATGTAAGGACTTGCATGTTCTTTATTTGCCTTTGTTTATTGGGAAAGTCTGACTGGGTAATTTCTATTTTTAGAGGAGGCCCAGGGAGAAAAGCTGCATTTGTTTACACTGCATTATACTAAGTGAAACACAGAGTAGTTACATTTCTGTTTATATTTCTACACAAACAGCAGTTACGTTTGTACATTCTAAGATTTTATAAAGCCCACATGCAACTTGGTGGATTGCACAGACAGAAGTTATGTATAAAAAATGTTGTCATTTCAGTGAGAAGTTGAGACATTTCTGTTTAAGGAGAGTATTTGGAGTATCATATGATGAACACACAGTCTTAACCTTGTGATGAACATGTGCAGCACCAGGAGTGGTTTAAGGTGTTGTTTAAGCAGTGCTTTAAAACTATTGAGTTTGTTGGAAAGATTTATTTGTGTGGGGATACTATTCCAGAGTTTGGCAACTGGGAGTAGACTGAGTCTCCTGCAACATTATTGAGTTATTTGTAAGTAATAAGAATTTGTTACTAGAAAGGAGGAGGTCACCTTGCTGGACATTAGGGCAGTAATACATTTTGTAGTGCACGGCATTTTTCTGGATGATGAATGAGTTTGTTTGCTGTAGTTAGTTGTGAATATGTTAAGTAGTTGTGTAGTTCCAGCCAATTTAACTGCTTGAAGCTATGAGAGTGGTGGGCTCTATGAGGGTGATTTGTGGCAAATATAGCTACTTTATTGTAATAGGAGGCAAGGTTCTTTCTTTGGGTATTTAAGTTTGTTAGAATATGAGTGTCATATAAGAAAGTCTGCAATAAGAAGGTGGTGTCTAGAGTTTTCCTTGCAGTGTCTGTAAGGAATCCATTGAGCCTATAAAGGCAGCCTAGTTTCTGGTGTGAAGATTTAATGTTGTGCAGTATATGCTGATCATATTTGAGACTGTCATCAATTATAACACCTAGAAGTTTACCGTGAGTTACAGTTTTAATGACAGCATTATCTGAATGCTTTTGATTTTGGCTACTTTTTGAGGTAAAAAGCATTAACTTAGATTTCTTGGGGTTGAGTAGGAGGTTTGACTCTTTGAGCCATGTTTCTACAAAAGAGAAAGATTTTTGGGTAATGTCTTAGAGCTTATTTATTGTTGAGGCCGCACATATTAATATTGAGTCATCTGCATACTTAACTATAGTATGTGACAGGAGGTGTGGACGTCATTTGATGACCCAGAATAGAGTCCTGAGGAACACCTGTAGTTACTGGTTGAAAGGATGAGTAGGTGTGTTGCTATTTAACAACTTGTTGCCTTTCAGACAGGTAACTAAGAAACCACAACAAGGAGTATTGTGAAAGCCCTACTGAGGAGAGTCAAATGAGCAGTTACTGGTGTGAGAGAGTATCAAATGCTTTTGACAAGACTAAGAACATGGTGGACACGAGCAAACCACTGTTTCCATGTCGATTTATTATACTGGTAAAATGTAGTAGAGCAGTAGTGGTGCTTGTGCTGGGGCCTAAAGCCATGTTACGTTTCTGAGAGCAGATTAGTTGAGATTAGGTACGGCTTCAGTTACATATAGACATTGCTCTAATATTTTGGAGAGGGGGAAAGAATCATTATTGGCCTGTAGTTATTAAACTCTGTAGATGTGCCACCTTTGTGCAGTAGTGCGATGTAGGATTTTTCCACAGTGATGGGTCGTATCTTTCTGCTAGGGGGACTAGTTACGCATTTATGAACTTTAGGGATAGCGTAAAGAAAATTGCTAACATTTTAACATTTTTCTCTTTAAAGTGTATTTTGTACTTTTTCTAATTCCCTGTTTTTCAAAGGAGGATGGATTGTTTTGATAATTCTGGTGGTTGGCTAGGGTTAAAACTGTCACAGTAAAGAATTTGTTAAACTGAGTGGCAGTGTTTTCAGTGTTATTTACTAGGGTGGCGGAGAGAGCACCACTTTTGCCTGGAAGAAGTAATTTGTTGATGGCTGCCCAGAACCTTTGAGAGTGATGTTGATGCTTAATTTGAAGGCTGGAGAAGTGATTAACCTTGTCGAATTTTACTAGCTTTTTGGCCTTATTCCTAAGCTCCTGATATTTTTTGTTTTGCTGCTTGGGACTTGACAATATGCCAATGGTCCCATGCTTTTTCTCTGGCTTTGAGGAGGGATTTGGTGTCATTGTTAAGCCACAGAATGAGATTAGCTCTAATTCTTAAGGTTCTGAGAGGGGCATGTAGGTTAAATATGCTTAGAAAGATGGTATTAAAATATATGACTGCCTTGTTTAAATTAAGATATTTTAGAGTTGCCCAATTACAGTGTTTTAGTATTACTATGAAATTGCTGGGGTTAAAGTTCTGTTTCTAATGCTTTGGTATACAGTGCCTCTGGTATGTTGTTTATGTTATCTGAGTAGGAAGGTTGGCAGATGGTCACTTAGTCCATCAGGGAGGCATCCTGTAAGAGAGGGGTGGACTGGTCTATTAATTAGAATCCAGTCTAGAATTGATTCCCTGTTAGTTACCTTGTCAATTCGTGTAGGTGTTTGAATGGTTTGGGTAAAACCATGGGGGTCAATGTGGTTTGTTGGCATGGGAGAGTTACATGTTAGCCAATCAATAATATTAAAATCGCCCAAAATGATGGTTTTGTTGTGGAGTGACATACAGGACTAATACAGCAGGTTTTCCAGAGTGGGTATACTCTTACCAGGAGTAGTAGCATCCAATTATGTTATAGTTTTTTAGAGGTGAGCTTCAGTTGAGTGGAAATTATTTCTGAATTGTCTATGTTGGGATGTTGTATGCTTAATGCCTGCACCATAAGGTGATTCTTAAACAGAATAGCAATGCCTCCACCTTTTTTGTATATTCTAGCTTTCCTTAGGATTCTGTACCCTGGAGGACTAATTTCATTGTCAGAGACGTGAGACTTTAGCCATGTCTCAGTTATGACCACTATATCTGGCTTGTATAGCGAGAGACAGGCATGTAGATTGTGAATTTTTTGGAGATACTTCTACAGTTAATATTTAGAAAGACTAGGTCAGTTACTTTTCTAGGGAGTTGATTTAAGCTATTGGGGAGGTTGAGAAGTTGAAGGATGGAGAGGTTTGAATGAGTAGCTGGTCCAGGGTTAGGAAGTATATCCCCACAGTGAGATAATTTAGTGGCAATGTGGATAACAGATTGAACGACTTTTGAGATTTTTCTATTATATGTTAGGGAGAGTTTGGGATAGTTTGGGTGAGCAAGTGTTTTAAAGTGACAATAGTCAATGGGTGATAGGGTGAGGACAGATGAAGACATTGGAAAATGATTGTAACTGTTGTTATAGTGAAAGGCAGTGGTAGTAGCCCAATGAGAAATTACATATAAGTGGATATGGTAAGAGGTAAGAATGGAAATAATTGCTAGTATAGATAGAGAAGCATTATGTATAAACAACATATTGGTATGAGTTGTGTGAGCTGTAGGTGGTGACAAGAGGTAATAATATGGGATGTTTTAGTTAGTAGGGTAGTGGTAGTGAACATAGCAGATGGCTCTTTCCTTTGGGAGGTGGTTGAGGAGAGTAGTCAGTTGATGAGGGTGAGTGTGTGTGACTTGATAATGAGCTGGTAGGTGTAGCTTGGTGTAAGATAAATGTGGGGATAGTGGGGGTGGGGGGAATTGGGGGTAGGGTAGGGAAACGAAGTGAGCCTGAGCATAGCAAGGGTGACCAGAATGGAGCTACACTGGCTGGATGAACACAGTAGGATCCAGAAAAAAACAATCAGTGGAGAAAGGTAAGTACAGGGTGCTAAAAGAGTTAATCTTAATTTCTCCAAGTCTTTTGGGTTTCTAATACCATGACGGGACTGGACCTTATTCCTAAGTCAAAGTACGATTAAAGTTCATAGAATTAGTATTGTTTCACTCTTTGATGTCAGCCAAAAGTGCTCTTCGCAGCACCCACAGTGTGCCCAGTAATGACTCCTTCTGCAATTCGTATGGTGTTACATGAATTGGTAACATATCCAAATAAGATTGTAAATTCCTTTTTATATGACTAATTGCTCCTACTACTATTGGAACTGTCTGGGTATCTTTCTTCCACATGGCTCTCATTTCTGCCTGCAGATCAAGGTATTTTATGACTTTGTGTCTCTCTGTATGCAAGACACTGTAGTCACTAGGTATGGAGAGTTCAATGATCAATGCTACTTTTGTCTTCTTTGCTTGGACCACTATATCCGTTTTTCAAGCATCTGTCTTTTGAACTGTTGGTATTGGGTGATCCCATGTGATATAAACATCATTTTCTATGATTCTTTGTGGCTTATGTTTCCAGTGCTTTTCAGGCACTTTGATTCCATAATGTTTGCACAATCTCCAGTGTACCAGTCTCGCCACATTATTATGCCTTTCAGTATACAGTCCCTTTGCCATTAGTGCGTTGCCTGACAAGCTTTTATGAATTAGTAAGTATGGGCAGGGTAGGAAGAGAGTGCTTAGAAGGGGTAGTAGATATTACAGGGATTGTAAGAGAGGTGACTGGAAAACACAGGATAGCTAATAAATGAAGAAAGAGGGGCACAAGGCAGGTTCTGGTTGGTTACTGACTGTGATGCATTCCTTAGAGAGAGGCAGTGTGAATATGGCTATTAGGATATAACAGAGTTATTGTTACATTAACTGAAGTTAAATGCAGAGAGACCTAAGGCTGTTCTTTGAAGTAGTTGATTGGTGTCTCTGAGGGAACTAGCAGAAACTGTATTGTGGGCTGCTGGGCTGAGTAATAGCAGGCTGAAGTCTGGGGATCAGCAGTATCACAGCCAGGTAATGTCCTGCAAGGGAGAAATAGAGGGTTATGCAAGGTAATAGCTAATGTACATTACATGTGGGGGAGAGGGTGGACAGAATGTTAAGGTCAAGGTGTAGGCAACAGAGAATATCCTGAACAAGAAAATACAGATATTACACGATAATGAGCAAAGGAGGTGAGACTGAGAAGTACAAACAGCTGTTAAACCTATGCTAACTAATGTAACAGTTTGCAGTTAAAACAGTTTTCAGCTCTTAGAGTCAGCAATGTTTTATCAAGTGTTTGTAGCAGAAAGAAACCCACATATTCTGTCGGTAGTTGCTGCACCTTAGCTGACTTTAGCATAAAATGGCTTGTTGCTACACACTATAAACAGATTATATTATCAACAGTGTTTACGCGTGTATAACAAAACAATGACAGTAAAATACAGTGAACTTACAGCAGTTGTCAGTCTCTGGTGGAGATTTACCAAGAAAGCATTCGCTATCTGTATTACAACAGCTAATAATGGCAGCAGTGATTAAGTGTAATAATAGTACTCTGCCCAACAGCTAATAATGGCAGCAGTGATTAGGTGTAATAATAGTACTCTGCCCAACAGCTAATAATGGCAGCAGTGATTAGGTGTAATAATAGTACTCTGCCCAACAGCTAATAATGGCAGCAGTGATTAAGTGTAATAATAGTACTCTGCCCAACAGCTAATAATGGCAGCAGTGATTAGGTGTAATAATAGTACTCTGCCCAACAGCTAATAATGGCAGCAGTGATTAGGTGTAATAATAGTACTCTGCCCAACAGCTAATAATGGCAGCAGTGATTAGGTGTAATAATAGTACTCTGCCGATATTCTCTAACCTTCGTCTATTACATTCAAGAGTTTCTATCTGCACATTTCAACAGTCACTAAGCTCAAATATTGTTAATTCTATTGTGAACAGAGGTACACTGCACAAAACCAGATCACTGATCAAACTGCGCAGTTAAAGTGGCAAGCACTTGTCTTAGCTATGATATTACAAAGTATGCAGTAACAGTACACCATCTAGCACATCAAGTTTCCAACAGATAATAAGCTATTCCAAATGTCCACAATGCAGTTTAAACAGTTACCCGCAGTTCACTAATCCCTGGGTAACATTAGCAAGGAAAATATACTTATAAAAACAAAACCACCAGTCTGACCGAACAATGAAGGAAACCACCAGCATAGGGAAAAACACAGTTTGATATCACTTTGGTTTCAAAAGACATCCTCAGAAGTTCTGAAGAAGTCTTTTGAGACAAAAGCGATATTAAACTGTGTTTTTCCCTATTGCTGCTGGTTTCCTTCATTGTTCCGTCAGACCGGTGGTTTGTTTTTTATTAGTTTTTGTTGCTGCTTCATCCTTGGAACTGTTGTTTTTTCAAGGAACATATGCTTGCTACGCACACGATATTCACATCGGGAGTAGTCACAGTGCTTATATTTTCAGTAACCAGTGATGTTCCTATAAATTGCTGCATAATAAAACAATGTTGTGAGGGACATACCTCTGCCAAGTTCTTTGGATGAATACAAAGATCACAAAGTTGGTAGTGACTACCAGAACCCTAGAGCTGTGAGGGTTAGGAGGGTATATTGGAAATGGGCTATGGAAGGAGTTTTTAGTTTAAGGAGCAACTTCATTACACATGAGATAGGTACTGGACTAAAACTGAAGAGCTGCGGGTGGTTTTGATTGGATAGGTTTAGAGAGAGGGGCAGCTGTATTAGTGAATAAAAGAGAGATAATACTGATTGTATAAAGCAGGAATTAAACTATGTGGGGACAGAGTCTATCATACTCTCTGTTTTTGGAGAGGGAGTGGTGGTCTTGACAGGGTGGAGTAGTTTATTTAGTGATTTCCGAAAAAGTTTTGGGTTTTTAGGTTTGTCTAGTAGGCTGGTATAGTATCTTTGCTTATCCTGTTTCATGTGGAATTTTGCAAGGCTTCTAAAATGTCAAAATTATAGGAAGACATTTTGAGTTCTATTTTTATACCAGTTTTTCCAGGTTTTACCCCTTTTATCTTGATTTTTTTTGTTTCTTTTGTCAGCCATGGTATGGGGTTGGACTTTACTCTTTTATTACATACTGTGCTAATTTATGGTCTGTAAGAATATGTTATTAAAGTGTTCTACAGCAGTATCTGGTAGCAGTACATTCCATTTATATTGCTTTAGTGTTTTACTGAAAATATCTTTGCTGAAATTGGTTGTATTTTTTTTTGATTATAGACAATATGTTTATTAAGGTTAAGGTAAATTCTAATTGCATATGCTGGTATGTGGTCACTTATGCTATCTGAGAGGCAGCCTACATTTGTCAGTTTGTTTGGTTTGTTTGTAAGAATCCAGTCTAATGTTGAGTGTCTCCATGGATGCTTATTAATTGTCTGAAGTTGTACAACTTTATGGCTTTGGTGGGGGTAGTGGTACAGCGGTGTACTGTTGCCTCACAGCAAGAGGTTCTTTGGTTCGATTCTTGACTGGGGTGCCTTCTGTGTAGAGTCTGCATATCTTCCCTGCATTCATGTGGGTTTCCCCTGGGTGCTCCTGTTTCCTGCCACATTACACAGACATATATCTGCAGCATTTCTCCCCGGGCCCACACTGAAAATTGCCTTTGTTCCAAGTTGTCCTTTCTCAGTTAACAAATATTAAATAAATAAATATATAAAATAATTGGGGAATTTATGAATTACCAGTCTATATTTAAGTCTCCAAGCATTGTTTCATGGTTAATTTGTTGGGATATCCAATACAGGATGCTTTCAGCAGTATTAATGTTTTTTTCCTAGTGGTCTATAAATTGCTGTTAAACATATAGTTTTCCTATTGTTGATTTTTAAGAGTGTTATTAGAAGTTCAGCATTGTTAAGCTCAGGTATTTCCTGTGAAAATAAGATGATGGTTAGGGAATTTTTACAGATGATTGCTACACCACCTGGATGCTTGGTTTGTCTTTCATGCCTGAATATACTGCATCCTGGCGGGCGGGGGGGTATCTCATTATCCTTGTTTCTTTTAACTAGGTTTCAGTAGCTATGACTACATCAGGAGTGCATGTGGCAAGTTAGCAATGTATGTCATGGATTTTATTGGACATACTTCTTAGGTTTATATTTAGTAAGGTGAGCTTCTGTTTTTATTTTATTTATTTATTTTTTTTTGAGATGCATTAGGTGACTGATTTATTTTGGGCTTGGAGGCAATGGTTTTATGAACAGTGTGACATGGGTTGGGGTGAATATCTCCTCTAATTTTTTGAACTGATATTTTACACAGGGCCAGTTATATTTTGTTTTTGGTTTATTTTATTTTACTTTTATTTTAATTTTATTTTAGTTTACATTTGTTAACCAGGATGGTCCAACTGGACACAGGTCCATTTTTAGCAGAGGCCCGGGGAGAAAATCTAAACAGTAAGTAACATTTTACACAATATGTTAAAATACAGTATACAGAGAATTTTCAAACAATATGTTAAAATACGGTATACAACAGAAGACATAACAAGACGTATATATATATATATATATATATATATATATATATATATATATATATATATATATATAAATATATACACACACACACACACACACACACACACACACACACACACACACACACACACACACACACACACACACACACACACACACACACACACACACACACACAAAAAAATAGTTACACATGGTTAATAGCAGAATAAGTATACAAATTCAATCAGCATTAGGAGAAGACCTAAACTGTAATATATATTACACTAGGTATATTAGGAAGTGAGGTATATAAGTGGAATAATACATGGGCATAGCCACTTATTCTTTAAGTGTGTTCTAAGTGAGTTTTAAAAATAAGAAGCGGTAGGGGCAGAAATCAGAGCAGGAGGGAGATTATTCCAGGTTCTAGCTATGGAGTGGGACAACAGTGCTTTTCCTGCAGTATTGTTAGCCCTAGAGATACAGAGGAGGGGTCTGTCGGAAGATCGGAGAGAACGATTTGTATTATAGTGGGTGAGAAGTCGGCCTAGTGCAGGTTTATTTTCTGGATATGTTACCACACTGTAGGCAATGACTAATTGGTGATAGGTTAGTAGCTGGGGAAGTTCCAGCCATTGCAGTTTCCTGAGAGCCTGGCAATGGTGGAGTTGTTTGCAAACTTGGCGATTTTATTATAACATGATTCGAATCTGGCAAGGTCAAGTTTTCTAAGCTGGGTAAAAATTGGAGCAGCATACATTAGGGTAGATAAGAGGTGAGTTTGGGCTAGGGTAATCTGTGCTTATTTTGAGAGGGATTTCATCTGCCTATATAGTGTTCCCATTTTTTTTATGGACTTTTTTGATAGTTTGTGAAATGTGGACATTGAAGTGTAGATTTTTATAAATTTCAATGCCTAGGAGTTTGGTATGGTCAGAGGGAGAGATAACAGTGCCATTTTTGGAGGAGATAGTGAAGGATAGAGGGTGGAAATGGTTTTGTTGGGGGTGAAAAGTAATAATTTGGCTTTATTAGGGTTTAGGATAAGTTGGATCTGAATTATCCAACTTTCCACAGAGCTAAAGGATTCCTGGGTGAGTTGTGTAGGGTGGGAAGTGATGGAGCTGAACAGAAAACAGTTGAATCATCAGCGTATTGTATAAGTGAAACATGCTGTGTGGACGTATGGAGATTATTGGTAAATATGGAGAAAAGAAGTGGGCCTAATATGGAGCCTTGTGGTACACCTATGGTAGTTGGGAATAAGGGGGATAGTACACTTTGCCATTGGGCAGATTATTGCCTATTGGGTTGGTATTTGATTGTAAATTTGGATACATAGTTTTGAGATACTTATAGATAAATAAGTCAGATATGGTTTATTTGTAGAGATAGGGTATTATGGAGAAAGACAGGCAGGGTAGATGTTGATATTCTTTGTGACGATTGGTTGAAATCCTAAGTATTTGAAGGAGGTGCATTTGATAATTGGTGATTGAAGGCTAGTAGAGTGAGGAGGAATAGTAAAATAATCTGAGTTAGGAGCATCTTATTTAACTTGGGTTTTATTTTTGTTCTAAATTAGGATTAGAAAATGTTAGGAGGGTACTGAGTTGGTTGTAGAGATGTAATTTGATAGTTATAAGGGGCAAGGATTAAAACAGCTTAAGAGTCTTTGGTGGTAAACAATAGTGGGTGTTACTACTGGCATTAATTTTACTGTTTGTTTTTCTTCTGGAAGGAACTGATAGTATTGGTTTGAGGAATATGTGGGTGGTGCAATGGAAGTATAAATGTAGAGTAAGAGAGGGGTATGTGAGAATTGGGGGGTAGGGTAGGGGAGCAGAGTGAGCCTGAGCATTAGCGAGGGTGAACAAAAATGGGTTGAAAACTTGGGAAAGAGACAGAGAAAAAACATTCAGTGATTTAACTTAAATAGCCACAGATCTGCTGATAGGGAAGTAAAAGGAACAATACAGTTTAAAAGGCCTCTCTGCTAGTAGATGTTTTGGTTTTGTTGCTCTAGGACACAGTTTTAGTAAGAGAATTAGTCCAATATCACCTTGACCTGACTAATGGTGATAAACGTGAAAAACTGCACTTGACTGTTTGAATAAATGTAATGTAAGGAGGTTTCCATGGACTTTGAAATACAAAGTCCAAAAGCCTACCTCAACCTCCACAGATCAGCAAAAGAAGAGAAAAAGTAAGCCAGAATGCAGTAGTACATCTAAATACTGAGTGCTCAGAACTGAAAGGGGTTACACAAGAAGAGAAGTAAACATAAGGAAGGGAGACAGTGGACTGCTAAAAATATAAATGGAGCACAGTTAAAGTAGAAAGTGCCAAAGGACTGCTGTGGTCCTAGAAAATGGAGCCACTATTGTGGACAAAGTTCTTTGTTTTAAGATGCCATAATATGTATAATTTACATAAAAATATAGCCCACAGACTAATGTTCAAACTGCAGACTTCATTGTTACATACATACATACATTTGCTTGCAGGGACACTTCTGTGGAAAAATAAAAACACACTAAAGAGTCAGTTGAGTGCACTGAAGGACTTGTCTTCAGACTAGTCACTATGCAGAATAAAATATACACTGAAGACTGGATGCTCTTAACATTTATTTAAAGCACAAGGGTAGAGGTGGTACTCAGTTTGTCTTAAATAAATGGTGGGTGAATTGAATGGACTCAGACTCCCTTTTGGATAAGCCTGCTGTGTGTATGCTTTAAGGATGTTTCCAGTGAACTTAAAGCACAAGGGCAGAGGTGGTACAAAGTTTGTCCAAAATAAATAGTGGTTGAATTGAATGGACTCAGACTGCCTTTTCGATGAGCCTGCTGTGTGTATGTTATAAGGATGTTTCCAGTGAGCCCTGTAACTCCCTTGCACCCTGCCAGAGATAGACAGAGAGAGAGAGAGAGAGAGAGAGAAAGCGTGAGCGAGGGAAGCTATTATGCTATTATTATAAGTTATGTTTTGTTCATGTATACATCCTGCATCCTCTTATTCCTGCTATGTACCACATGAAGCTTGTATAGTATACTGTTATTAAAATTTGCCAAGTGGAGCTTTTCTCCGTGGGCCTCTGCTGAAACGGGGTTCTCATGTCCTCTCAGACAATACTGGTTAACAAACAAACTGAAAAATATAAATAAAAGAATAAATGACACTTGATACACTGAGCATTACTTATGTTATTATCTGTACATGAACACACCATACCTTTCAATCTCTGAGTTTTAGAATACTGGACAAGGCTAAAAATCAGGGTCAAACTTTAAATACTTGTTTTCTAAACTTAGAAAGCTAACAGAATAACAAGTTTTGCATCAGCATGCATTTATTTCATGGCTGGAATTCTTAATGATTTGCAATAAAATCGCAAATTTTATGAGGAACAGACCAAAACAATGACATTATATGGAATGTCATGATACATATATACATAAAACATATACATAAACATACATATATATGCAAATATATATATATATATATATATATATATATATATATATATATATATATATATATAAAATGTATTTTCACTTACTTGATCTCTCCGGTTACATTTGCTCAGGCACGGTAGCTTAAATTGTCCTTTGTTGAGAGTTTGATTGTTTATATCATCCTTGAGAAAGATTTATGTAATTATTTACTTAGCAAGTTTAGGGTGATACACATTACAGAGAAAAAGTAATTAATTTATTACACTGCCTGTCAGTGATCTCTCTTTCTCCAAGGTTCAATGACGGGAAAGTGACAGTAATAAAGTTTGGTTGTGGGGGTTTCCCCACACATGAGGAGTGCATAGGTTCATAGGTGTGTACTAGGCTAATAGCCGTGGAGCCTTTACAAACCTAGCCCATAAGATTACCCTGGCATCATGCCACCTGACCTTAGTTCCCAGTGCCTCTGTCGAGTAGACCCACTGGAGTGATCCCCGGGGTGAATTTTCTTTTCCCATCCACTCATCAAGATTTCTCTTGAAGAGGGCCAGTCAGGTGCTTTGCTTGACATGTATGAGAAGTCTGTTCCAGCGCATGGGCAGTCTCTGGATTGTGGTAATGAGGTTGAGGTCTCCGGAGCATGTGGTGCAGAGGGACTGGGATTTCTTTAGATGTAGCATTTCTAACAGAGCTGGGTCAGACATGGCTTTGTAAGTCATGCAGAGATTGCCTCTAAGTAGGCGATATAAGACAGATAATAGTTGGAGTTTTTTGAGTCTGTCCATATAGGACAAGTGTTTAATGCCTAGGATCCTCTTTGGAGGTACATTTGTGGCCTCTCCAGTAGTTGCGGGTGTCTAGTGAGGTATATGCCAAATGGGGCATTATACTTGATGAGTGGCCTAATGAGGGAAACAAAGAGGGAGACAATGACCTCTTTCTACCTGGATGCAAAACCCTTAGTAATGAGATGTGCCACATGGAAGGACTTTCTGACCACAGTGGCAATGTGGTGGTCAAAAGAGATGCTGCTGTCAACCTGTGTTCTCAGATCTCTTATAACACCTTCTGTGTTCAGTGGACTACCATCAATGTGATAATTTAAGGGAACTGGGTTTTTCCCAAGGGGGATGACGACACATTTTTTGGCAGTGAGCTTAAGGCTATGGTTCTGACACCAGTTGTTGGTCTCAGTGAGGCCTTTCTGTAGGATGTCAACATCACTTGGGGAGTTAATAATAGCTCCCAACTTGCAATCGTCTGTGAACTTTGTCAGCCAGACTCCCTTTGTGTTGGCCTGGACTTCAACGAAGTAGATACCCAACAGAAGAGGACCCAGGACCAATCCCTGTGGTACTCCACTCATGACTGGTATGCAGTCTGACTTGGAGTCAGCTACTTTCACGCTGTGGGTTCTATCTGTGAGCCAGTTTGCAACCCACCTAATGATACAGGGGTTGATGCCAAGCTTAGTGAGTTTTTCTATGATTCCTGAGTGGTGAATGGTATCAAAGGCCTTGGCCATTTCAAGGTAGGCTGTATGAACCACCTTGCCTTCATTCACAGCTCTGGTGACTGACTCAAAGAAGTCGACCAAGGTGAGCAAGCATGATCTACCCTTCACAAAACCAAACTGTGTAGGATCCAGTGTTTGGAGACTCCTTATCATGAACCCTGCAAATAATGTTTTCTGATAACAGTTGCTCATTAATTGAGAAAGTTGATTAAATACATTCCAGGAATATGTATGCATACTCAGATTGCATTTGTTGGGGTAGGATTTGTGATCACTCAAGTGTGATGGGATCTTTAAAGCAGCTAACATATGTAGTGGATCCTACATACAGATACACTATGGTAATACTACAGGAAAAAATAAAACGACTGAAAATCTTTGCAGTTGTTTTATCTCACAACAGAAGGCTTTACACTTAAGTGAACATTGAAATGAATTTGTGTTTATGTATTATTTTCCATTTGAAATCAGAGAATCAACATTTGGATTGTGATTTGTTTGGCCCTTTGTTGTGTGTCATGTTTTGATTCGATTCAATGTTCACATGTGTACATGTGGGAAAACTGTTGTGCAGGGGCTATAAGGAAATCAAAAAAATGAATAGGATTATTAGAGAAAACTTGCATCATATAGGTGGGTTATCGTATTAATGAATGTCACCTTTGTTGCTGTGTTCTTTTTCGCCTCCTCCCTGCTTCCACTCTTTGTCTTCAGCTTGTTATGATCCCCTGCCTGTATAGTAAGCACCATTAAATTCTGCTTGCCCTAATTGGATGCCTCATCCTTCCTAGTGTCACTTGGCAGCCATATTATTTACAATTTCATCTCATGTATGTCCTATTTTGAATTGTTAGTCAAATTGTTATATATGGGGTACCAATCAGCCTTCTTGTTTTCAAGATGCCACTTATCATCTTGTTGTTCCAGTGTTATAGTCTCCTTTGTTACTACTTCTTGTCTTCTTCTAACATGAAATGAACAATATTCCCATTTCTTTCTCTTACTACAAGGAAGGCTGCTTCTGACAATGTTTCCATACGTTATTGTAGCACTACAGTTCTCATTATCACATTTCCACATTTCATTATTTTCTGTGGAAGTGATGTTGCACTTGTTACATCTGTGGACACTGTTAGAAACTAACAAAATCATGTTTGATTCTCTTCTGTGGCAGCTTTGGTGTGGAGTTTGCATGTCCTGCATTCATCTTGCATGGGGTTTCACTGGGTCTTCTTGTTTTCGCCTATAAGTTATGGCATAGCTGAGGTGGCAATCATCCTCAAAACTACCCAGAGGGGTGTGTGTGTGTGTGTGTGTGTGTGCGTGTGCGTGTGTGTGCGTGTGTGTGTGTGTGTGTGCGCGTGTGCGTGTGTGTGTGCGCGTGTGTGTTTGCATGCATGCATGTGTATGTTCTTAGGCATGTATGTGCATGTCCCATAAAGAGCTGTCACCCTGTCTTGGAATAGTTTTTCTGTCCTTTACCTAGTACATGATGGGATGCATTCTGGCTACCGTACAACTCCAAACTGGATTAAATGGGTTGTTAGAAAATAATTTAATGAAGAAATGTGCAAAATACAAAAAAGCAATATGATAATAGCATGCAGTTATAAATGTGTGTGTGTGTGTGTGTGTGTGTATGTGATTGTGTGTCTATAACTCTATCTATATCTACAGCTACATCAATATTTATATCTTAATCTATGCCCATATAATGTCAAATAGTACAGGAAACGTATGTAAATTGTATGCCTATTCAAAGCAAAATGTAAATTGCATATGGACTGTACAGCTTTTTCCTACTGGGGCTCTGCTAAAAAGGAACTATTAACCAGACCACCCCTGCTAACAAATACACAGATACACATACATATATGGATACAAAGATAGACTCCTAATGTCATCATATTAAAACAAAACAAAAAATATAAAAAAATCATAGCCTTTAAGTCCTCTCTATCAGTTATATTTTCAGATAATGTGTATATTCCCCCTCCTCCCTCAGTTTTGACTATCTCTCCTACCTCTCAGTTTAGACTATCTCTTTTTCCTTTTCTAATTGTGAGCCTTAGTTGAAGTGATCTATAGATGACTCACAGGCCAGAGGAGATGATAGAGCAATGATGGTGCCAGATGTGTCTTCTTGAGGGCAAACGATTTTGGTAATCATTATGTTTTATACCACTACAAGATATCTCAGAAGAGTGTGGATTTTGTGTCCAGATGGAGCTCTCTCAGAAACAGTCATTTAGCTGCCTTTTTTCTGGTTGTCAGCATACCTCTCACCTGTCCAGATTTTCTCAGAATGGCTAGATTTTTGCTTCATATTTTTGGTCTGTTCATCATAAAATTTTTGGTTTTCTAGCAAATTGCCAAGGGTTGAAGTCATTAAATAATGACAGAAATTAGTTTCAGACTTCACTTCCTTCTGAAATTTCATGCTAATCAAAACTTGTTACTCTAGCAATATTCCAAATTTATAAGAACAATATTCAAAGTCTGTCCCTTTTTTGTGCATTTGATACCCCCATTATTTTTGTCTTTCGCCAAAGTTATTGTACTAAGATGTTGAGACATATGGAGTATGTGTAGTCCAGATTTGCAATGGCACAGATTTTCTTTTTCTCAAGATTAACCAGTCTTGGTTAATTCCAGGACTACAATGATTCTAATAATGGCTGCACAAACCTTAGTTTTTACATGTATCATTCTGATGTGTCACTAGATTGTCCTGTATAGGTTTTGTTAGCACTCCTACAACAGCTGCTGCAGTCTTTGTATCTTGCCGACTGTAACTGCTCATAACTCATTTATTTATTTATTTTATTTATTTACATTTGTTGATCGGGAGTGTCCAACTGGACATAGGTCCATTTTCAGCGGAGGCCCGCGGAGAAAAGCTCCACAGTTAAAATAAACAGGCAGTAGTTACATTGGATTACATAGCGATTAACAATTTAACATAGCAATTAATTACATATTTAAGTTCATAGGTTCATAGGTTTATACTAGGCTATCTGCCCCAAGGCATTTATAAGCCTAGCCCAAATTTTTGTGGCTTACGCCACCCCTTGTATGAAAAAATACTGTGCCCATTAGTTTGTTGTGCCTCTGTCCAGCAGTGACACAGAGATGATTCAGGGGTAAACCTCGATCTCCCATCCACAGGTCAAGATTTCTCTTGAACAGAGCCAGCGAGGTGCTCTGCCTCACATGGACCAGGACTCTATTCCACAGCATAGGGAGTCTCTGAGTGATAAATCTATCCCTCCAGCACGTCCTATTTATATCCGTGCTAAGGTTTAAGTCGCTTGCTCTAGTGGTTTTGGTGGATTTGGATTTTTGAGGTGGAGCATGTCCATTAATTCGGGTTGGACATGGCCTTGTATGTCAGGCACATGTCACCTCTGAGCAGACGGTATGCGACTGAATAGAGCTGGAGTTTCTTCAATCTGGCAGCATATGACAGATTTTGGAGTCCCTTTATCCTTTTGGTGAGGAACTTTTGGGGTCTCTCCAATTGCTGCAGATGTCGGGCGAGATACATCCCGAATGGGGCATTGTACTCGATCATTGGTCTGATAAGTGAAGAGTACAGGGGAACAATGACCTCACTAGATCTGGATGTGAATCCCTTCATGATCAGGTGCGCAATGTAGAAGGTCTTTCTAACCACTTTAGCAACGTGAGTGTCAAAAGAAAGGCCACTGTCAACCTGGGTCCCCAGGTCCCTGATAACCTCTTCTGTGCTTAGTGGATTGCCACCTATATGGTAGCTTGGGGTTACCTTGTTTTTCCCGAAGGGTATGACTATACATTTTTTGGCGTTTAACTTCAGGCCATGGCTCTGGCACCAGCTATCTGTTTCCGTGAGTCCCTTCTGAAGGATATCTGTGTACGATGCACTTTCCACTATGGAGCCCAGTTTGCAGTCGTCTGCAAACTTTGTCAGCCAAAGTCCTCCCATGTCGGCCTGTACTTCTGAAAAGTAGATGCCGAACAATAGGGGGCCAAGGACCGAGCCCTGTGGGACACCACTTGTGACCGGCTTGGAGTCTGACATAGCGCCAGCAACTCTAACCCTGTGGGTTCTGTCCTTAAGCCAGTTTGCAACCCATCTTGTGACATATGGGTTTACATTTAAGCTGGTAAGTTTTTCTACAATACCCGAGTGGGGTATTGTGTCGAAAGCCTTTGCAAGGTCAAGGTAGGCTGTATGGACTGCCTTTCCCTCATCAATGGCCTTGGTGACTGTTTCGAAGAAGTCGACCAAGTTCAAAAGGCATGATCTTCTCTTGACGAAGCCAAACTGGGTCGGGTCCAGTGTCTGCAAGTCCCCTATATCTTTGTTTATGAGCTCCATTATGATCCTCTCCATAGCTTTGCAGACTAGACTTGTTAAGCTTATGGGGCGGTAATTACCCGGGTCCGTAGAGGCACTGCCTTTGTGGAGTGGGACCACAGTTGCCGTACGCCACTCCTTGGGCATGTATCCTGTGGTAAGGCTGAGATTAAACAGCTGCCTTATGTGCGGGTTTAATTCCTCATTTAGCTCATGTAGCACACAGCCGCGGACACCATCCGGTCCCACTGATGCTGTGTTTTTAGCTTTAGAGAGAGCAGCTTTCACCTGCGCATTTGAGATGTCTGGGAGGCTACACTCCGCTGGGATAGTTATCTCTCCTTTAGGGGGGGGGGGGATGAAGTTTGCACTGAACCTGTCTGCCAGTATGTTGGCAATGTCTGTGGGTTCAGTGATTTTTGTATCATTTTGGACTAATTCTGAGCATATCTGGGAGTTTCCACCCAGGTTCCTAACATAGCTGAAAAAGGCCTTATAATTGTCCTTTGAATCCATGGCAATTTTTCTCTCAAAATTGGCCTTAGTTGATTTTATGAGTGCTCGTATTTTTTTACTAATAATGATCTGGGTGACTTCCCTTTTATGGATTTTGTTCTATCATGTAATAGTTTTCTCCTCTTATTGTAAAGTTTGTTAATGGCTGGGGTCCACCAGACTGGACGTTTGCCCTTTGTGGAAAGAGTCTTGGTTTTATTTGGGATTGCCTGATCCATGCAGTCCTGGAGGTGTTCATAGAAGGCATTTGTAAGGGCTTCCGCAGCTTGGGTTGTGGTTTCCACTGGCTCAGGGGCCTTGAAGGATACCACACCAGTCTTGAGTAGTGTGAAGTTTGCTTTAGAGAAGTTCTTCACTGTGGTCTTTTTTGTTTGGGGTGGGGGTGGGATGTGGATTTCCAGTGAGATTAATTTATGATCAGATCTCACCAATGAGGGATATACTTCCGGTGTGGAGCATTTTGTCCCCATGTACAAATGAAGAACATAGTACATCAGTAGACAACTAGAATCTTTATCTGCAAAGTACATAACCGACATTAACAAATGTTACAATAAAAAGTTCCTGCTTTATAATAAGTACTAGGCTTATGAGCATCTGAGCTTGCTATAATCAAGGTAGTTAGTGGGGTGGAAAGAAAGATAGTGGTTGGATGGGGTGGGTGATATTAGAGTGGGAGTTGCAGGGGCATAGCCAGCATGTTTTTAAGTGCGCTTTTAGTAAAGTTTTGAAGTGGGTGCATAATGGCATGGAGGTAATTGTGGGTGGGAGGGAGTTCCATAATTTGGCTATGCCGCAAGAGAATAGTGCTTCACCAGCAGAGTTAATGGCTTTAGTGATCTGCAACTGATTTTTGTTGCTAGATAATAGTGGTCTGGTGGTGCAATAGGGTTGGAGTAGATTCTGGAGGGATGGGACATTTAGTGGATGGTTTACTAGTTTGTGGGTGAGTGATAGTTGATACCATTGAAGGAGGTGAGGGAGTTCAAGCCAGCCCAGTTCAGCAAGTGAGAGACAGTGGTGATTACGGTAGGATGCCCCTGTGGCGAATTTGGCGATTTTGCTGTAGCAGGTCTCTAGCTTGTTTAGGTTGATTGCCTTAGGTTGGTATATATTGGACATGCATAAAGTAGGGTGGAGATAAGGTAGGAATTTGCTATTGAAATCTTTGCTGCTTTGGTGAGAAGTTGCTTATTTCTGTATAATGTTCCTAGTTTTTTGTGGACTTTTTTTATGGTCATGGATATGTGAATGTCAAATTTTAGTTTATTGTCTATTTCCACTCCTAGCAATTTGGTGTGTTCAGTTGGGTATATAGTGGTGTTGTCTTTTGCAGTGATGTTAAAGTGAGAGTTGTTTTGAGTATGTTTGGTGGGTTGGAAGATGAGTAGTTTAGTTTTGTTTGGGTTGAGTATTAATTGGGCATTGGATAACCAAGTTTCAATAGAGGAAAAGGCTTCCTGTGTAACTTTTTGCAGTTTGGGTAGGGACTGGGCTGAGAAGATGATGGTTGAGTCATCTGCATATTGTATGAGTGGGCCATGTTTGGTGGCAGAGGCTAGATTATTGGTGAAAACAGAGAAGAGTAGGGGTCCAAGGATGAATCCTTGGGGAACTCCTATGGAGACGGGTAGTTAGGGAGATATGTCATTCTGCCATACAACAGATTGTTGGCAGTCAGATAGGTAACTCTGAAACCAGTTTGTGACTGATTGAGAGAAGGATAGGTTATTGCGGACAGAGATGAGTTGTTTGTGTGGGACCATGTCAAATGCTTTAGATAGGTCTAGGAAAATAGCAGAGGAGAGATAGCCATTGTTTTTATGCTGAAGGATAGTGGTAGTAAAGGAGAGTAAGGCAGTGGTGGTGCTATGGTTTGATCAGAAACCGTGCTGAGTATTGGAAAGGAGGTTGTTAGTAAGGAGGTAGTCTGAGACCTGAGAATGTATGCATCTCTCTAGTATTTTGGAGAGTGGAGAGAGAATAGCTATGGGGCGGTAACTGGTTAGTTCTGTGGAGGGGCCGCCTTTGTGGAGGGGAATTATATGTGATACTTTCCACAGTGTGGGAACGTAACTTTCTGACAGAGATCTGTTAATCAAGATGGATACTGGGTAGGCCAGAGCATCAGCTGAGATTTGTAGGTATTCACTTGGGAGGTTGTCTGCTGCTAATTTGGTGGACTTAAGTTTAGTTAAGAGTTTTTTTTATGTTGGAGGTAGGTACAGGAGAAAAAGAGAAGGCAGTGGGGAGATTACTAGTTGAAGGTGTGGGTTGGAGGGGAGGGGGGTTGTGTTGTTTAGCTAGTGATAGTATGGTTTGTGTAAAGTGTGTGTTGAATGAGGTAGCAATATTTTTGGAGGAGTGAGGGATGTTAGGAGGAGGGGTACTGACTTTACCTGGGTGGAGGATGGAGTTTATGGAGGACCAGAATTGTTTGGGGCTGTGTTCGGAGGAGTCTAGGGCAGACTGGTAGTATTGGAATTTGTCCTGTTTTATTAGCTTTTTGACTCTATTGTGTAGTTCTAGGAATTTCTGTCTAGGTGAGGGGGGTTTTGGTTTTGCGCCAGTGCTCCCAGGCTTTATCCCTGTTTTTCATTTCTGACTTAGTGGTTTTCTGTAGCCATGGGGAGGGTTGTGCTTTCATTTTGGAAAGTCTTATGGGGGCATGGTAATTAAGGATGCTCAGGAAGGTAGTATTAAAAAATTCAACTGTATCATCAAGACTGAGGTACTTTAGGGGATGCCAGTTACATTCTTTGAGGGATGAGATGAATGTGAGTGGGTTAAAGTTTAGTTTTTTTACATATTTGATGGTAGATGACAGGTTTAGCTTGGTACAGGTATTTTTTGAGTAGGAATGTTAGGGAGTGATCACTGAGGCTATCTGATAAGCAGCCTGTTATATATGACTGGGTGCTCTTACTGACTAGTATCCGATCCAGGGTAGTTTGCTTGCTGGAGTTTTTATTTATCCTGGTTGGCGACTGGACTGGTTGGGTGAAGCCATGAAGGTTTATATGATGGGTTGGATTGTTGCCAGAACAGGATTGCCAGTCAATATTGAAATCACCTAAAATTATAGTTTCTTGGGGGAGATGGTGGGTAGACCAGCTGAGGAGGTTTTCTAGTTTTTTTTTCTAGTGATTTGATGTATATTATACACTCAAACTCAAGAGTGTGGTCCTTTTCACTTTCTATCTGCTCCTTTTATTTGTTTGATATTACTCGGATTTTGTTTCTAAATTTTGAATAGTTATTCAGGTGTGGTGTTCTGCACCTTGTGGCCTAACCCCATTTTATGTTAACTTTATTGTTTTTATTGTGAATAGACATATATTGTTGATTTCTTACATTTTTTTCATTTATTTACTTTACAAGTGCAATAATTTTACAGGTTTCCTGTTTCTTTATCTAGTTACATTGTAGTGAAGAAGACTGCCAATATTTAGACCCATTACTTTGTTCTGTTTAACAAATGCTGTATTCAATGGTTCTGTGAGCATATACTAAATAATTGCTTTGGAAATGCTTAGCTGAGATATTATCTGAATGGCTGCATCACCTTATCCCTTGTCTGATCTCTACCTTTTTACAGCAAACCATCTTAGTGTGTTCACTGTAGGTACTACATTCAAGCTGAGTTTTACTCCATAGAAGGTGTATAGCCAAAGTATTAGAGTAATAAATGTTGATCAGACTGTATTCAGGCCTATGTGTTTGTTAATAAATTCAACTATGCCTTTTCCAGCTGATAACTGTGTCAAGTTCATAAACTGATTCAGAGTAGAGTCCAAGGTGCACAAATGCTTTCTGAAATACTGTCACTCAGTGACATGGTCATACAAGATGGGATTCAGTTTCTGCCAGTCCAGATGGATGTGAAATCTCACCTATACTAAACTATGTGGGAGACGTACTTGAGTTGTATTTGGCTAAACTAAACTAATGCTGGACAATGTACTCCTACATACTGGAACATTCTCTAAACTACTGAAGATGCGTCTTGTTAATTGAGAGAAAGTTCACTGCATTTATAATTAATATGCTAATAAGTTTGTATTTAAAGTCCAGTTTAATTTTGGGTTGCATGCACTATATCAAGCATTGTAGATGTTATTCAATATTATGAGGTATAGCTCATCATTGTTATTGTGTATTCATGAGTTAGTTTCTTTAATAAACCTGTTATGTGAGTGCACATGCGCTTGTGTGTGCATAGATGTGCACGTGTATATCTGACTAGTTCATCCTTTCTGCTTCACTAGTTAAACGCCACCTCTTGTGTCCTTGTAGTTAATTACATGTTTAATTATTATTACTTATTATGCTGTTAACATAAGGAAAATCTGTGTGCAAGTTTTTTTTTACCTCTGCAACAGACTATTGTAATCACATACTCTAATCCCAAGTCTCTATCTGACTGTTTTATTTTCTAGTCTCTCTCACTATCCTGTTTGAAGAGATCACTAAACAGGGCTTAGTTAAAAACTGGCACATGCATACCGTGTGAGATCACATGGTTATCACAGATGTAAACTGTAAACTACCACGTTGTTTGAGTTCTACCTGCATGGGATCTCTACTTTACCTGAATACTTTTGAGCACTGATAAACGATCAGTAATGTCTGATACACTGTGACTCATTCACTATTTGTTAAATGGAGCTACAGGAATGTGTGATAAATTATAAGGTGTACTTTCTAAATTCAGAACAATTTAACACCATATGGAGCTGACAAGATAACTAACATCATCCTGAACAGATGCATTATCATCAGGGTTGGGAGGGTGGCTTAATGGCTAAGGTGTTTGCCTTACAAACACAAGGTGCAGGGTTTGAGTCTCACATGGGATAATTGGCTAGGCTTAAAATGGCTCGCAAGGGCAGTTAGCTTAGTACTAAACTATGAACCTATGAACCTATTAGTGTTTGCTTTCTTTTTTCCAGTGTTAAACCATGCTTGGCGCATGATTATTCCTTAAGTGCAGATTAATAAAAAAGTTATTGCCGGGCTGATCAATGTTTGCAGCTAGTCATAATACCCATAAAACCTTATCTCACAACCAAACTGGAAAATTGTCTTTGAAAAACACAGAAATACACAAACGTTTTGTTCTCTGAATTTTCCTTATATCACTATTTTATTTTAATTAGACATTCTAGACACAGGAAATGGTCTGCATACATAATTTTATGATCCTTAAAAAGCATATCATACCTCACACCCTGTTTCTACTTGTTGGAGAAGCTGAACTAAACTCACACTGCAGACACCTTACAAGCATAAAGGTCTATCTATGAACAACAGGAGCAAATTCTCACACCTCAGGTACTGGTTACATGAACACCAGACAGTGCTTATTTCTGAATCTTGACTAAAGTCATGTGGTAATACCTCTCAACCTCTAAGCGCAGGAAATCTTGACAAAAAAAAAAACAAAATAATGGGGGTGACAAAAGCCCAGAACTGGGAAAGTACAGTTGTGTAAAATCTTACCATAACGGTAGATGTCCTTGTCTTCACCGCTGCAGTATTCATAACTTATGGACTTCCTTGCTATGAAGCTCATTGTCTGGCCAGTCTACCATTGCTTTAAGGTGTACTGAATGACACCCAAATGCTCCTTGCATTGTATATGGCATAAAGGTGATGTTCAGGCATACCATCCTCAGAACTGATTGCCCTAGTAGGAACAGCAGTCCAAGGAAAACCAAGGAGAACCTGCACAGCCCGGAAGGGGAAAAAAAACTAAGGGGATGGAGGGAGGGAGTGAATACTGCAGCAGTGAAGGCAATGGCATCTACTGTTATGCTAAAATTTTACACAACTGTAGTATGCCCTTACATTCACCACTGCAGTATTCATAACTTATGGGAGAGTGCCAAAGCTCAAGAAACTTGGAAGGAAGCAGAAGTAGATCCCTTTAAGAAACCATGAAGAATGGCATTAGCAAAACCAGCTTTAGCTCTGGAGATAACCATCCAACTTGTAATGTTTGGTAAAAGTATGCACAGAAGTCCAGGCAGCTGCTTCAAGATCAGAATTAGTGTCTGAGCCATTGAAAAAAGCACCAGAAGCTGCCACAGCTCTAGCAGAATGAGCCTTTACAGAAGAAGGAATGCTCTCGCCATGAAAGGTGTAACAAAAAGAAATAGCCTTTGAAATCCAAGTAGAAATAGTTTGCTTTGAATCAGCCAATCCTAAAGACGTAGGATGAAAGGAATTAAGCAACTGAAAATCTGAGCTGTCTATGCATGTCTCAGGTATGCAACAGCTTCTCACTGTCAGATTGTGGAGAGGAGAAAAAAGTAGGTAAATTAATAGACTGATTAAGCGACAACTCATTAACCACCTTGGGCATTAAAGAAGGATTACTACGCAAGGACACCCTGTCCTCATGAAATATCAAAAAAGACAGACAAGCCATAAGGGCTTGCAACTCTGACACAAAAGGAGCCTGAGTCAATTTCTCCAGAACTAAATTAAGATCCCATGGAGGAGAAACAGGATTCCTAGGAGGTCTAATATTAAGGATGCCTTTAAGAAATTGCTTAGCCTCAAGTCTAGAAGATAAGGGGGAAGATAAAGACAGACAAGCAGAAAGAGCTGATAAGTGGGCCTTAGTAGAAGAATAGGCCAAACAAGCATTCAGCAACTCACACAAATAAGAGAAAATCAAAGAAACATCCACAGTAAGTGGGTCCAAGTCACAAGAAAGACACCAAATAGAAAACCTCTTCCATTTAGATAAGTAGGATTTCCTAGTAGCAGGTTTCCTGGCCTTCTGCAGGACTTGCAGCATGTCCTCAGAAAAAAGGTGTTTATGAGGGATCAAAACCCTATCATCCACAGTGTCAGTTGAAGCGGGGACAGGTGGGGATAGGTTCATAGGTGAGTACTAGGCTAATGACCCTGGAGCCTTTAGAAGCCTAGCCCATAGGATTACCCTGGCATTGTGCCACCCGACCTTAGTTCCCAGTGCCTCTGTCGAGAAAAGCCACTGGAGTGATCCCTGGGGTGAATTTTCTATTTCCCATCCACTCATCAAGATTTCTCTTGAAGAAGCCCAGTGAGGTGCTCTGTTTGACATGTATAGGAAGTCTATTCCATAGCATGGGCAGTCTCTGGGTTATGAACCTGTCCCTCCAGCATGTTCTGTTGATTGTGGTAATGAGGTTGAGGTCATTGGAGCATCTGGTGTGGAGGGATTTCTTCAGATGTAGCATTTCTAACAGAGCTGAGTTAGACATGGCTTTGTAAGTCAAGCAGAGATCACCTCTAAGTAGGCGATATGAGGCAGAGAATAGCTGGAATTCTTTTAGTATGTCCATATAGGACAAATTTTTAAGGCCTAGGATCCTCTTTGTGAGGTACTTTTGCGGCCTTTCCAGTTGTTGCAGGTGTTTCGTGAGGTACATGTTAGATGGGGCATTGTACTCAATGATTGGCCTAATGAGGGAAGAGTAGAGGGAAACAATGACCTCTTTCTTCCTGGATGCACAGCCCTTAGTAAAGAGATGTGCCTCATAGAAGGACTTTCTGACCACAGTGGCAATGTGGTGTCAAAAGAGAGGTTGCTGTCAACCTGTGTTCCCGGATATCTTATAATGCCTTCTGTGTTCAGTAGACTACCATTGATGTGGTAATTTCATGGGAACTCGGTTTTCCCAAGGGGGACAATGACACATGTTTTGGCATTGAGCTTAAGGCCATGATTCTGACACCAGTCATTGGTCTCAGTGAGGTCTTTCTTTAGGATGTCAACATCACTTGGGGAGTTAATAATAGCTCCCAACTTGCAATCATCTGCAAACCTTGTCAGCCAGAGTCCCTTTGTGTAGACCTGGACTTCAGAAAAGTAGATACCAAACAGGAGAGGACCTAGGACCAAACCCTGTTGGAGTCCACTTGTGACTGTTTGGCAGTCTGACTTGGAGTCAGCTACTTTCACACTGTGGGTTCTACCTTTAAGCCAGTTTGCAACCCACCTAGTGATATAGGGGTTGATGCCTAGCTTAGTGAGTTTTTCTATGATTCCTGAGTGGGGAATGGTATCAAAGGACTTGGCCAGATCAAGGTAGGCTGTATGAATCACCTTGCCTTCATCCAGAGCTCTGGTGACCGACGATAAATGTGATGTCTGTGGCTGGATGAAAGATCCCTTGTCTTGTGTGAGTATATCCACTCTGTAAGGTAACTTGTGATGAATGCCCTTGGTTAAATGCAGTAGCAGAGGGAACCAGTGTTGTCAAAGCAAAAAGGGAGTCACTAACAAGATTTTGGGACTATCCAGTTGAATCTTGAACAGAACTCTCAGAATGAGAGGAAAGGGAGGGAATGCATAAAGAAAAATCCCCTTCCAAGAAAATAAGAGACAT
Source organism: Protopterus annectens (assembly GCF_019279795.1). NCBI lineage: Eukaryota > Metazoa > Chordata > Ceratodontiformes > Protopteridae > Protopterus > Protopterus annectens. The sequence goes on along the minus strand of NC_056734.1, from coordinate 964,582,930 downwards.
CCACCTTCTATACCAGAAAACCTGGGACTCTGGCACATAACAGAGGAAGTTGCCTGTTCAGAGGGAAGGCAAAGAAAGCTACTTGAGGAGTACCCCACTGGCAAATAATGTCCAGAAACACATCCCTGTGAACCATGCATTTGTGGGATTGAGTGAAGGACCTGCTCAGAGTGTATGCCACAATGTTCTGATCTGAAGGAATATAAACTGCCTGAAGCGTCACTTGACAGCCAGATCCCATACCAGAAGTGTTAACCAGCAAAGAAGGTAAGATCTTCTCCCCCCGTTTGTTGATATACCACATAACTGTGGTATTGTCTCTGAATACCTTGAAAGGGCCCAAAGAGAGAAGAGGGTTAAAGGCCTGAAGGGCCAACATAAGAACTCTCATCTCTTTGACGTTGATGTGCTCTTTCCGCTGACAAGGTGACCATATTCCCTGAACCTTCAGGGAGCCAAATGTTGTTCCCCATCCCATATCTGAAGTGTTTGTGAACAAATCCTAAGAGCGAACAGGAGGATTAAAATGGACCCCTGGATTCAGAGACAACTGTTGAATCCACCATAGAAGTTCCTTCTTGAGGCAAGAGAGAAGAGGAACTGTAAAGTCTAGAGGATGCACATGTTGAAGGCACACCGACTTCAAAAACCACTGGAACTTCCTCATGTGGAGTTTGGCCAGAGGGAGCACTGGCATGGTGGAAGCCATGGACCCAGAGCTCTCAGAAACTCCCCGGTTGTAATGGAGGCCAAGGGAAGAAGAGTTTGAAAGCAAGAAATGAGAGTTAAGACTTTTGGAGGAGGCAGGGATGCCAGCATTGGCACCATCTGAATTCTGCAACCCAGAAAGACATGATCCTGAGAAGGAGTCAGAGAAGACTTTTTGAAGTTTATCATGAACCACAGGCTCTGAAGAAGAGAAATGGTAAAATGAAGATTTTGCAAAATGGCCTCTGGACAGGATGCCTGAATCAAGTAGGTCATCCAAGTAAGGAAATATCTGGATCTCATGAAGCCTGCAAAAAGCAATCACAGGAGCAAGCCATTTGGTGAACACCCTTGGGGCAGTAGAAAGGCCAAAGGGCAAAGCACAGAACTGAAAATGCCAGGAAGCAACAGAGAAATGCAAAAAGTTCTTGAAAAGTGGATGGATCGGAATATGGCAATAAGCATCCTTGAGATCCAGAGACACCAGAAAGACCTGAGGGAGCAAGAGAGGAAAAAGGGTCTGGAGGGACAACATCCAAAAGGAAGGCTCCTTCAGAAAGGTGTTTAGATGAGAGAGGCCTAGAACAGGTCTCCAAGTACCTTCTTTTCTGGGCACCAGATACATTCTTGAATAAAACCCCTTCCTCCTTTGGGACACAGGCATCTCTTGAATAGTACCCTGAGACAAGAGATCTTGAAGAACCTCTGGGAAAAAAAGAAAGTTGTTCCTGAGGAGGCTAGGGAATGCCCATAAAAGGAAGATGGAAAATCCACACCATCAAGTAACCCTGATAAATGACTGATAGAACCCAAGAATCCTGGGTGAGTCGAGGCCAAATAGGAAGAGAGAAAGGAAAGGCGAAGAGAAAGCGGAATGTGGTTGAGAACAGGTGAATAGTCAGACAGCACCTGGTTTGCCAAGGAAAGGAAGGCTTTAGAATCCCTGCAGTCTGAGTGGCCTTAGCAGGAGGAGCTCATTTACTGCCCTTTTTACCTTTAGCAGGAGAGTGAGATTGCCTACAAACAAAGGCTGGTTTAGAAGGGTAGTTTCTTTGACATTTAGGCACAGGAAAAATAAACACATGTTTAAGCTCCTGAAAGGCCTTCCCCTTATCCTGAAGAGACTTAAACAAACTAGCAGCTGCTTCCCCAAGCAAAAGTTTATTATCCAGAGGAGCATCCAACAATCTTAATATCATTGGGTAAAGTTTGAAGCCTAAGCCAAGAATATCTTCTCAGTTACTGAACCAAAAGCAGCAGCCCTAGAAGACGCATCCGCTGCATCATAACTACAGTTGATAGAATGACAAACTACTTGACAGGAAGTCCCAAGTTAGGAAAGAGCAGAAGAGTTACTCTCAGAGTCTGGAAGATCAGAAAAAATCTGGCAAGCCTGAGAAAGAAGAGCCAACACATACCTAGATATATGGGTCTGATAATAAACAGCCCTAAAAGCTAGGGTAGCCAAAGTATAAATCTTCTTACAAAGCCTGTCCATGGTTCTGTTGTCCTTGTCATAAGACAATAACGTGGATGAAGGGAGCAACTGAGATGGATTATCAGAGGCTACAGACACCAGGGAGGGGTCAGTATCAGGAAATTTGAACAAAAAGGAATAATCCTCAGGCACCCTATAAAACCTATCAGACTTCTTGGGAGCAGGGGGGGCAGAAAATCAGGTGTTTTAGAGGCACTGGAAAAAACATCCAGTAAAGCAGACAAGACAGGAGGAATATCCGCAGGTTTAGGCGATTCCATCTGCAGTAACTCATATGGATATCAGAAACCCGGGCACAAATTCCCACTTAAAAAAATTCTATCATCCTAGAGATTTCCTCAGAAGGAGTATCTGGACTATTATATTTGTCCTCCTCAGACCTGAAGTCCAAAGGAGAAGGAATCTGTGTAGAATAAGTAAAGGATTCTTCACTGGAATCCAACTCTTCCTCAGAAGAATTCAATTTCCTGGACCTTTTAGGTGAAGAAGTGGACCAAAGAGGAGCAGGAACCTTTGAGGATGTCTTAACAATAGTAAGGGGTTAAATAACCCCTGAGTGAAGGCCTGCCACTCACTTTGTGGTTCCCTAGGAGCTGAAGAAACATGTTTAGATTTCTGTTTCTTTTTTAAGGGGACATCCATCCTACAAAACTGAGAAGGCCAGGACTCAGGACAGCATTCCACAACCATAGTATGAACTTCTTCCCTAAAAAGAATCTACAGAACCCCTCTAGACCCCTTGGAAACAACTAACTGTGGTTCCACTGAACACCCAAAACAGATGCTTGCAAAGCCTCATCAAATGTGCTGACCACCAGATCCTCACTGGTCTCCAACCCGGACGTGGCAGAGGAATCCGACAACACAGCCAAGTGAGTCTCAGGGTATGTAATAACCTCAGGAGAAACACCTGGCAGAGGCTGGACAATGGAAAATTCTGGTCTTTCCTTTTTCACATTTTTCTTCCCTGATCGCTGACCCTCAGGGCAGGAAGATCCACCCATAGTATCTTTAGCAAGAAGCTTAAGATATTGGTATTCAAGATACAAGGAAAGGGAAGAAAGCCTACTACAAAGGGTTTTTGGGATAAACGCCTGACAAACTGAACAAGATGTATGGTCATGAGAAGCTCCTAGGCAAAAAAGGCACTTACAGTGGCAGTCTTTATAGGGAATCTGTCTCCCACACTAGCATTTACCCTTCCTGGATGACATTAACCCTCAAACAGCACGGGTGCTTATCTGCAATGGTGAGAACTTCGGCAAACCGGAATTCCAACATACAGAAAAAAAACGGCAAAATATTGGATGTAGGTAAAGAGACCGATGGTTAAAAACATCATTCGGACTGGAGGCAAAGACATTCAGAAGATGGTACACTTGAACATCACCTTTATGCAATACACTATACAAGGAGTATTTATGTGATGGTCAGCGTACCTCAAAGCAACAGTAGGCTTTGGATGACTGGCCACACAAAGGGCTTCAAGGCAGGGAATCCCATACGTTATGAATACTGCAGTGGTGAATGTAAGGACATCAGATATTAAACATCACTCCTAAACATTTTGAAAGTTACTAGAATAACATGTGCTTCATTAGCATGCATTTTTTGAAGGCTACTAAGTCTGAAATTCAAATGTATGTCATTATGTAGTGACCTCACTCTTCAATCATTTGCCAGAAAGCCACCAATTTTATGCATAGCAGACCATAAATATGAGGCAAAAATCTGGACATTCTGCAAAAATGTATGCTCTCCACAGGCTTGCTTTACCTTTCTTCAACAGCCATAGACCAACAAGTGGAACTGGGGAATGCGTACTTCTGTTTATGGAAAAAAAAAACAGCTCTCAGTCATACTCTATTAATACCAGTGACAGTAGTTCACATGTACGTGCCTAAGAGGATGCATTTAACATTAAGCCTTAAAGCAGCTTATAATCCACCTTCCATTTCTACCTACTGAAATGGAGTACCTACAATGCTAAAGGGAGAACACTATTGCACATCAAGATTTTAACATAATATTCTCACCAAAAAGAATTATAAGGCACCCTAATTCCACACTTAGTATATCAAGTAATTATCTCTTCCATTAGACCCAGTCAAAAAATATCTCAGTCCAAATAAACTTTTTTAGCAATCAGTACAGCATTACTAACCTTATGTTTTTTTTTTTTTGCCAAGACCACTAAGATTCTTGGTTCTATGTTCACATTTTGATCCTACAGACATAGTTGTGAGTCCTCACTACTATATTATTTAAGACAAACTAACTGGACTTGCATTACAAAACAGAAAGACTTCAACACAGTCCTATGAAATGCATCATGTATTCTTCTGCCCTTGGGACAAATGTAGAATTTAAGGACATTTTTCAACCTTAAAAAAAGAAACTTGGAAGTCCTTTAAAGTTGTTAACGTTCATGCCAGCTAGATGAATTTTTGCTCATCCAAAACTAGGGTGTGTAAATTAATTACTAACAAACAATTTGGCAAGCCAAGGCCATGTTTTTAAAGCAGCCAAGCCATTTGCTCATCAGTTCAAACTGCCACCCCATATCTCTATGATTTGTACAAATACTGATCATTCAGATGGAAACTTACCTGAAAGATTATTTTCATTTCATGCATTTGGTAAGCACACTAGCCCCAAGTGTCCCTTCTGAGGAGTGGCCAAGGAGCACTGCCTGATTAGGTAACTTGCTCCAAGTCACATTGAGGCAGTAGGAATCACACAGTGTTCCCTGAGCTATAGGATGCAGTTTGTTAAGAGCTCAGAATGTTAATTGTCACAGTAAATGCCAGACACACCTAACTGCGAGATTACACCCCTCCTTCACCTTTCACAACGTACTAATTCAGGGAGTAAAGAAATGATCAACAATACTTGTCTAGTAGGTGCTAAAGTTGACAGTCAGATACAAAAGTTCCAAAAATCATGTGACATTCTTGCTGTAACTGATGCATAATATTCACCTATCGCTGTCCAGCAGCACCTTTTCCAACTCCTGAAAGCCATCCACAGTAATTACCTTCCCAGTCTGGGTGATCCATTACAGCTGTCCTGCCACCATCCTATCAGCCTTTTCTCCCAACTATCTCAAATTCTGAAAAGAGCTATTCTCATCAATGCTGACCTTCCATGTGGACACACAACATCCTAAACTGTCTACAGCATGATTTGGAAAGAGGTACGTCTCACTAATCACATAGTTCATGTTATATGCTGCAAACAATAGCAAAATTACTGGGGCAGTTTCACTGACCTTACAAAGGCTGTCAAGGACTGGCCATCATGCTGTACATCACCATCAGCTTATCTAACAATTACGTGGTGATAGAACCAGCACCGCTACACTAACCAGGTAAACAGTTACGTGAATAAATGATCCTTCAAAGTACAGGCAGAAGGCTTTCCATGTTAACAATTCCTTAATACAGGCTTGTGATACATCACTAAAACTATATCACCTAATTCCTTACAGTCCAGCTCAAAGTCAAAGCAATCCACAACTGTTTCAGTTTCATGGGATCTTGCCTTTATGCCTTAGATAAAAAAATATATATATATATATACACACACACACACACACACACACACACACATATATATATATATATATATATATATATATGGGTCTATGTCTTATTATCGAAAACATGTTTCATCGATTCGTGTTTTTGATATTACACTTTAGCGAAAGTGCATATTGTCAAATATGCACTTTTGCTAGAGTAAAAAAGATCCACAAATAAAATTAAAAAAAAAAACATACAAAATAACATTATGCAGGGGGGCAAGCCCCCCTGCACCCACAATGTGGGTGGCTGTGCCCCCCACAACTCCCCTACTTTATTATTCTCACTCCGAGATCGCACTACAGTGGGGAAAAGGGAATATTCCCTTATCCCCACTGTACCATGATCTCAGCAATAGTTTGCTTAGTTGTACATCAACATTAAATGTTGATGTACAACTAACTTTATATGCAAACGGCATGTTTTAGGTTTTTTTTTCTTTAGCAAAAGTGCATATTCGACAATATGCACTTTCTCTAAAGTGTGTTATCGGAAACACGATTTGATGAACCGTGTTTTCGATAATACGACAGGGACATATATACAGACACACACACACACACACACACACACACACACACACACACACACACACACACACACACACACACACAAAGAACGGTCTCAGATCTCCAGAAAAACGATGTTCAGTTTCAGCCCCCAGAATAATGAATTTCTGTTTCCCACATCCATGATGATGAGGTTCTGTTGGTATCCCAGACTGAAATGCAAGGTGGATACGGCTACCAATCTTTGCAGGATGATAAGCAAAAGTTCATAGGTTCATAGATTCATAGGCAAATAATAGACTCTTGAAAGCCTAGCCAGTAGCTAGGAGTCAGAATCAAGCTTCGCACCTTGTATATTTGAGGTAATGAGCTTAACCAATATGCCACCCCCTGAAAGATTATATCACTCAGGTGGGACACAAACTCATAATCCATGACATAGGATGTCAGTGCCTTATCCATTAGGCAACTGGGGGCTAATTATTTTCTTTGTGTAAGCCACTGCTGTGTGACAGATTCAAGCCCCTGCCTATGATACTAGGATCTCTACAGACCTCTGTATTAACTGCGTGCGCCACATGAGATGGCTGCACTGCAGGTGTGATCAGGTAGTACAGCCACTAGAGATGCTTTGTAGGGACCCAATCTGGCAGCTGGTAACAGTACTGGATGAAGCTCAACCCCACCTTACACAATCTAACTAAAGGATGTTTTGTAAGTATCCCTTCTTGTTTCTTATTATACATGTCCCTGCACTTGTGTGTTACCATCTGTAACCTAAATGCTATGTCACACTCTGTGACACTTCTTATGACACTCTCTTCAGTGATGCCTCCTTCTTTGTAATCCCCTTTGCCACCTGTCTTAACTGTCCTGTGCCTCTCCTTTTCTGTGTGCTTCTGTCAACCCTTCTAGTTCTGCAGCCATAGCCCCTGCTCTATCACTGCTCGTCTCATCCCTTCTGCTTCATTTGCATAAAAACATGATTTCTCATCATACAAAAAAGCACCACCTATACATACATACAGGCTCCTGCAGGCATACTATCCACTCCTTTCACTGCTTGTCTCATGCATCAATTTTCTTCATGTCCTATTATTCCATGTATCTCTCTAGCGAGGATATTATGGGGTAAGCCTTGGGAGTTCCCCAACATATCAATGTGACCATTTTACCAGGCCTAACTTTGTTGGGTATTTGGTGGTTACTGTTTGTTTTGATCAAAAGCCCTTACTGCATTGTACACAGCTGTAATATACTCAGTGTGGGAATATCATACCAGTCTGCTGTGTGTATTATGTCACCTCAATTCCACATTCCTCAGAACAAATTACATCATTCAAATAAACAGGAAACTGCTTCCTGTAGTGCACAAAGCACCACTCCAGCATTACACAAAAAAAGAGTACTACTGCGCAGATAAACAACCATAGATTCCAATAAATCTTTGTGCAAAGGGGAGAGACAACCCACTGCCCCCCCCCCCCCGCACACCATGGCTTCACTTCCCACACTCCTTTTATTTTTTAATTTGCCTCCTACTATTTCTCTGCACAGACGTCATCATTGCATTTATATATTTACTTGTTTTGTATCATGCTAAAATATCTCAATACAAAATGGAGTGAGCAAATGAATATGAACAAGAAGTGCAATACCTGCTTGAGCTGATGATAAATGAGCAGTCTCCACCGGAGTACATGAACAGAGACTCTTTATGCACCCAGATCTTGATAACAAAACATTTTCTGAAAAGCACATTCCACACTTTTAAAATCCTCAGAATATATACCTGCTGTCCCCTTGGTATATGTCTAGTAGTCCATATTTGGTTCAGTCCTCATTAAATATGTCTAAATTTGCAATATTAGACTTACTTGTGGCAAATATTGTTGGAATTATATAATACAAGTTCTTTATTTTGGAAGATCAATTGTTTACCATAGTGGATGTGCACAAACATGTAACAGCCATAATGTGGTATTTTCAGAATGCTGCTGCCTCTGTATGTTTGTAGCATACATAACATATATACATACCTCGACCTATATTTCACAGGTATACTATATATACATATCCACAAAGGAGGAGCCACAACTGACCCTGGTAACTATCGCCCCATAAGCCTGACTAGCCTGGTCTGCAAGGCTATGGAGCGCATCATCACGGAACTCATTAACAAAGACATTGGGAACCTCCAAACACTTGACCCGACCCAGATCGGCTTTGTTAAGGGCAGATCATGCCTACTAAACCTGGTTGACTTCTTCAAGACAGTCACCAAGGCCATAGATGAGGGATAGGTGGTTCACACAGCCTACCTTGATCTCACCAAGGCATTCAACACCATTCCTCACTCGAGTATTATAGAAAAACTCACCAGCCTGAGCATAAACCCCTATGTCACAAGATGGGTTGCCAACTGGCTTACAGACAGAACTCACACGGTAAGAATAGCGGGCCCCAGGTCTGACTCTAAACCAGTCACAAGTGGTGTCCCACAAGGCTCAGTTCTGGGACCCCTACTGTTCAGCATATATTTCTCAGAAGTACAGGCAAACACAGGAGGACTATGGCTAACCAAGTTCGCTGATGACTGCAAACTGTGCCATAATTGACTCTCCGGCTGACACGGACATCCTCCAAAAAGGCCTTACTGAGACAGACACCTGGTGTCAAAGTCATGGCCTCAAGCTAAATGCCAAAAAATGCATAGTCATCCCATTTGGGAAAAACAAAACACCCACGAATTACCACATAGGTGGCAGCCCCCTTAATACAGAACAGATAATAAGTGATCTGGGGACCCAGGTAGATAGTAATCTCTCCTTTGACAATCATATTGTCAAAGTAGTTAGGAAATCCTTCAATATGGCCCATCTAATTACTAAGGGGTTTGTATCTAGAAATAAAGAGGTTATAGTGCCCCTCTACTCGTCACTCATCAGACCCATCATAGAGTACAATGACCCATTTGGGATGTACCTCACAAGACACTTCCAACAGCTTGAAAGACCACAAAAGCACCTCACCAAGAGGATTACTGGCCTCAAACATATGTCCCATGCAGCCCAACTGAAAAAACTCTGGCTGTACTCAGTGGCATATCGCTTACTCAGAGGTGATCTCTGCCTGACTTACAAAGCCATGTCCAACTCAGAATTGATGGACATGCTCCACCTAAAGAAATCCAAGTCACTGCGAGCCATGCGCTCTAGTGAGCTAAACCTCGCCACAACAATAAATAGAACATGCTGGAGGGATAGATTCCTGTCACAGAGACTCCCCATGCTTTGGAACAAAATTCCTAACTACATTAGGCAGAGCCCCTCACTAACACTCTTCAAGAGAAGCCTTGACGAGTGGATGGGTAACAGAAAGTACACCCCTGGGATCACTTCATTGGCTCTGCTTGACAGAGGCTCAGTTAATTAATCAATGGGGTGGCAAAAGCCGACACACTCTGTCTAGGCTTATAAATTCCCTTGGGCAGATAGCCTAGTACCTACCTATGAACCTATGAACCTATATATGTTGTTGTTGTCTTTCGGCTTTTCCCGGTAAGGGGTCGCCACAGCAGAGCTCTGGTCCGCTAATGATTGGCAGTAGATTTTGACGAATGCCAAAGTGCCAGCTCGGCGTTCAACCTTCAACAAAAGCACGCCTATTTACGCATGTCTTTCGAACGCTCACCCAACTGCGGGGAGAACATGCAGACTCCACACAGAAGGCACTCCTCACAATCCAGCCGAGAATCGAATGGGAGAACCTCTTGCTGTGAGGCAACAACACTACCGCTGCACCACCGCGTATATATATATATATATATATATATATATACACATACACATACAGATGTGTGTGTGTTTGTGTGTGTGTGTGTGTGTGTGTGTGTGTGTGTGTGTGTGTGTGTGTGTGTGTGTTGCAGCCTATATTATACACAGAGGAATATGATCAGGTCTTTGAGCATAACTTTGTTGTTATATGTTTGAGATATGGACCGACTGTTTAAGTGACTTGCTCAGAGAAGGCAAATGAATACAAATGAACTCAAATCCTGTATTACAATCTGAATATTAGAGCCTTATAATCTCGACTAAACTGCCATGTTGCCTTCATTGAATTACTCAATATGATAAAATGATTTTTCTTGGGATATGTCTTGCTGTTTTATGTCCTCTAGTCCATATATGTGAGTGTGCCTTGGACAGTGTGTTTGCAATGAGAACAGCTGTTGAATATACTTGGTGTACCTATCCTTCTAGGTTAACAGTATTGTAACTTGTGAATAATGCTGATGTTACCTGGTTTAACTTATTAGCACCTATGTTCATAGGTATATAGTAGGCTAACAACCGCTAGGACCTTTATAAGTCTAGCCATGCAACCCAGGCCAGTTATATCCCTTGGTAACATGGACATGTTAGTTGCGGTGGGTATGTTTGTGAGAAAGAATATGTTAGTTAGGAGAGATATATTAATTAGGAAGTTGATAAAAAAAAAACAACTGACCCTGGTAACTATCTCCCCATAAGCCTGACTAGCCTGGTCCGCAAGGCTATGGAATGCATAATCATGAAACTCATTAACAAAGACATTGGGAACCTCAAAACACTTGACCCGACCCAGTTAGGCTTTGTTAAGGGCAGATCATGCCTACTAAACCTGGTTGACTTCTTTGAGACAGTCACCAAGGCCATAGATGAGGGGAAGACAGTTCACACAGCCTACCTTGATCTTGCCAAGGCTTTTGACACCATTTCCCACTCGGGAATTATAGAAAAACTCACCAGCCTGAACATAAACCCCTACGTCACGAGATGGGTTGCCAACTGGCTTACAGACAAAACTCACACGGTAAGAATAGCGGGCTCCAGGTCCAACTAAACCAGTCACAAGTGGTGCCCCACAAGATTCGGTCCTGGGTCCCCTACTGTTCGGCATATACTTCTCAGAAGTAGAGGCAAACACAGGAGGACTATGGCTAACCAAGTTTGCCGATGACTGCAAACTGGGAGCCATAACTGACTCTCCGGCTGACATGGACATTCTCCAAAAGGGCCTTACTGAGATGGACACCTGGTGTCAAAGTCATGGTCTCAACTTAAATGCCAGAAAATGCATAGTCATCCCATTTGGGAAAAACAAAACATCCATGAATTACCACATAGGTGGCAGCCCCCTTAATACAGAAGAGGTAATAAGAGATCCGGGGACCCAGGTAGATAGTAATCACTCCTTTGACAATCATATTGCCAAAGTAGTTAGGAAATCCTTCAATATGGCCCATCTAATTACTAAAGGGTTCGCATCTAGAAATAAAGAGGTTATAGTGCCCCTCTACTCGTCACTCATCAGACCCATCATAGAGTACAATGCCCCATTTGGGATGTACCTCACAAGACACCTCCAACAGCTGGAAAGACCACAAAAATACCTCACGAAGAAGATTACTGGCCTCAAACATATGTCCTATGCAGCCCGACTGGAAAAACTCCAGCTGCACTCAGTCGCATATCACTTACTCAGAGGTGATCTCTGCCTGACTTACAAAGCCATGTCCAACTCAGAATTGATGGACATGCTCCACCTAAAGAAATCCAAGTCACTGCGAGCCACTCGCTCTAGTGAGCTAAACCTCACCACATCAATAAATATAACATGCTGGAGGGATAGATTCCTGTCACAGAGACTCCCCATGCTTTGGAAGAAAGTTCCTAACTACATTAGGCAGAGCCCCTCACTAACACTCTTCAAGAGAAATCTTGGCGAGTAGATGGGTACAAGAAAATACACCCCTGGGATCACTTCATTGGCTCTTCTTGACAGAGGCTCAGTTAATTAATCAATGGGGTGGCAAAAGCTGACACACTCTGGCTAGGCTTATAAATGCCCTCGGGCAGATATCCTAGTAGCTACTTATGAACCTATGAACCTATGTGAGGGTTTATGTTAGTTAGGGAATGTTTACTGTTGGCCTCTGTCTATAAGAGACATGGGATCCAGCCCGGGAATTAATTTACGATTACCCATCCAGTGTCAGTCTGGGAATTTTTACTGTCAGTCTCTGCCTATAAGAGATACTGGGGCTAGCCTGGGGGTGAATTTGCAATTTCCCATTCAATGGTCAAGGTTGCATTTGAACAGAGTTAGGGATGGATTCTGCTTCACATGGATGGGGAGCCTATTCCACAGCATAGGGTTCTTTTGTGTCAGATATCTGTCCAGCCACCACATTCTATTTATGTCACAAGCAAAGTTAAAATCCCTGTACCTAGTGTTTCTGATGCTGTTGCTTCTTTGGATGTGCAAAAGTTCCATTAGGGTGGAATCTAAGGATTTTTTTTATATATGCTAAGCACAGTTTGCCTCTCAACAACCTATGGGAGACCAAGTACAAAGTCAGTACTCTAAGGTTATCTGTACAAATTCCGTGTGTTAATACCTTGGATTCTCTTGGGGGTATTCCAACTATTGCAAATGTCTATTCATGTACATGCTGAAGGGGGTACTGTGCTCACTGATGGGTCTGATAAGGGATGAGTAAAGTGGTGCTATAACTTCCTTGGGCCTGGATGCCAAACCCTTACATATAAGTTGGGTGACATAGAATGATTTTCTTACTACTCTAGCTATGTGTTGGCCAAAGGCCAGATTAATGTCTACATATGTTCTCTAACTACTGTGTCAACACTTATGTGTGTCTTATCAATGGAGTAATTTGCTTGGGTAGACGTATTCCCATAAGGCACTATAATGCACTTCTTTGCACTGAATTTCAATCTGTGGCTTTGGCACCAGTCATGTGTCTGTGTTACACATTCTTCCAGGATGTTGGTGGCATGGTGGGAATTTATGATGTCTCCCAAGTTGTAGTTGTTTTTGAACCCGGTGAGACAGAGGCCATTGACATTCGCCTTGATCTAAGAGAAGTAGACCCATCATGAAGCCCTGTGGTACTCCACTGGTGACATGCCTCTTAGTAAAGATGGCCTCACCAGTCTTGAGTTCTTGAATCCTATCTGTGAGCCAGCTGGCAATCCAGCAAGTTGTATAGGGATGTATGCCTAGTTCAGTGAGTTTGTCCACAATACCCGAGTGGATTATTGTCTCAGATGCCTTAGCAAGGTCTAGATAGGTGGTATGCATCATTTCCCTTCATCCATTGCCTTGTTTACCTTCTCAAAGAAGTCTACCAGGTTAAGTAGACATGACCTTCCTTTGGCAAAATCAAACTGGGATGGGTCTAGTGTCTGTAGGTTGCCAATGTCTTTGTTGATCATTTCCATAATAATTCATTCCATGGCTTTTTATATTAGACTAGTCAGACCAGTGGATCTGTAGTTTCTGAGGTCACTTGTGAAGCGGGATAACCATAGCCATCCTCCATTGTCTTGAGGCTGTAGTTGAAAAGTGACTCAACTGGTCCTGACAGGTCATAGATGGTGACCTATTGGTTGCCAAGATATGGTAAGGGACTCTATCTAAGGTGATTTGCATGTGGATGAACTCCAGGGTATCATCCTGTTTAACCTAACATTGAGGTATACTTGTTGCTATTGTAGATCGAGACACCTCCACCTTTAATCCCTGTCTTACCGATGTCCAAATGTGTGGAAGGCACTGTAGCATTGCACTGCCAAAGTACTTTCTATGTCTTTAAACCATATCTCAATAACAGCACAGATGTCTATATTCTCCAGAGTGAGGAGAGCTTGTAGGGTGTGGAGTTTCTTGTTTTGGCTCCTTAGCCTTGAACAGCAACCAACACCTTTAGGTTCCTTTCAGTTTTATTTGTTATGTTGGTAGGTTTATCACTTTGACATTGCTAAAATAGGATCTAACGGGGTGGATAAAATTTTAGCCAAAATCCAGTTTGGGGGGGTGGGGGGTGGGGGGTAGGGGACTACAGATGAGGTCATCTTTGGCAAAGCCAAGAGGTCTGCTGATCATGTCTTCCCAGGCTGAATCCTCCTGACTGACACCAGAAACTAAGCCAATTGTTAAAGTCAATCATTTTTTTTGTTGTTCCTACTGTTTTTGTTGTTCCTACTTGTTTTTGTTGTTCCTACTGTGCCATAATTCTTGGTGACTGTAGAATGCTGCTCAATGATAGGCACATACCAGTCTGAGACAAATAATGTGTGTCTTCATATAATCCATAGAGGTATGTCCCAGGTCATTTACGCTCACATGGACTACGATAGAATCATACTGGTACCTGTGCTGCAATGACTTGAGTGCCTGTGTAACTTGCAGATCCTGGCTTCAGATAAGCAACTGATTGTAATCTTCTCTTTTTCCAGTCTGGTAAATGGGGCTTCTGCATGTCATATAATGGAGTCCCTGTGACAAGAGTCCTGAGTAAATTATTTGCTTGCCTTATGGGCTTTGTTTTCATGGATCCATTAGGTGTAGGCTTATGTGCAACATTTGGTGTTGCTTTTGGTGTATGCTTTAGAGATTGCTGGTACTGGGCATTGTTGTTTGCAGGCTTAGGAGATCTTTGAGATTTGGGGAGACTGCTTTTTAGTGCCTCAGCATAAGATGGTATATGTGTGTGGACACTATGTGTGGTGGATGTAGTGCGTGTGCTTCTGACAACCTTGTTGAAATTGTGCATGTAAATCTGTCACATATCATGTTGGTTTCTTTAAGGATTAAAAGGTTGCCAATGAACATGAAAACATTGCTACATTGTCTCAGAATGCCCATCTCCACCAAGCTGGAAATTGTATATCCATGTTGTCCAGACCTGTATTTGGGGGGGGGCTATTAGGGTTTCAGGACTGGGTTTTACAAAGGTCTTTTAGAGTGGTATATAGGGTTAGGAACTAGAGTTAAATAGTGCTAGGATATGGTGTTAGTGCTATCTGATACACAGGCTAGTTGCTCTGAGCTTGACTTTATACAATGCATTATTAAACTGCAGGTTACAGTCCTAGTACTAGTTTTTACAGGTTAACTTCTGTGTTCTCAAACTCATACAGACCTGGCCACCACCTACTGCCGCTAGATGGAATATCGCAGTCCTCAATGTAAAAGCACAAATAAGACTGCTTGAGAGTATATGCCACTACAAAACAATTTTAACAAACTAGCTAGACAAGGTGTTTTGAAGTCAGTCAGACCAATAGGAAGAGGTTTTGAGCAAATGCTGTAACCATTTGATATATCAGGACCTGCTAGAATGAGTTCCAAAATATAGAGAATGAATGGCCGAAAGATCGGATTTACATATACGAAGTCTGAGATTCCATTTCTCAGAATATTCCCTTTATTCCAAGGTATGGCAATCTCTCGGTATATGTAAGCTTGGAGGTGTGGGGGGCTTGGCATTTCAATAGGTAGCCCAAGAAACCAGTAGTCAATGACTAAAATAGCTTATAGAAGTGTATTTTTTAAATACAACAGCTTAGCTTGTGCCTAGATGACATGTGATGCAAGGAAATCACTTCAAAAGCACAGACAAAGACACTAAATTAAATACGTTTCTTCTACTCCTAGGGATCCATAAAGTGAGTGTCAGGCCTTCACTCAAGTGCTATTTACTACTTTAATGTCCTTAAAGCCTCCTCAAGGAGTTTCATTTCCTACTCCTACTTGTTCCTCTACTCCCCTTAAAAGGCATAGAGACCAGGATTGTTCTGAGGATGAGTCAGATTCAGATAATGAATCCCTGACTTATTCTACTCAAATTCCTTCTCCTTTAGATTATGGATCAGGAGGAAGAATCTATTATTCCAGATGTTCATTTTAAGGAAATTTCCTTTGGGGACACACTCTTTAGGATGATGGATTTTTTTTTAAGTGGGATTGTGCTGTTTTCCTAGAAGACACTATGAGTTGCTGCAGTTGGAATTTCCTAAGCCTGCAGCTATTTAGCTGCTTTGCTGGATGCTTTTTGCAATGCCTCTAATGCACCTGATTCTCTGTCCTCTGCTCCCAAGAAGCCTGACAGCTTTTATAGAGTGCCTGAGGATTGTTATTTCCTATATAAATGTCCTGCTGCTGACTTCTCTGTAGTGTCTGTGGCCTCTGATAAGCCATCTCAATTGCTTCCTTCACCCAAGTTATTGCTTTCTGACAAGGATAGCAGAACTATGGGAAGGTTGGGTAAGAAGGTTTATACTTCTGCTACCCTAGCTTTTAGGGCTATTAATTATCAAACCTGTAGGTCTAGGTATGTATTGGCTCTTCTTTCTCAGACCTGTCAACTTATTTCTGATTTCCAGACTCTGATGGTAAAATTTGTTCTTTCCTTGCTAGGGACTTCCTCTCAAGTCATTCGTCATTCTATTAAATGTAGTTATGATGCAGCAGATGCCTCTTCTAGGGCTGCTGTTTTTGGTTCAGTGATGAGGAAGTATTCTTGGCTTAGGTTCCAACCTCTATCTGACTTCTGTGTCTAAATTTCAGAGAAACTACCCCACTAAGCCTACCTTTGTTTGTAGGCAATCCTGCTCTTCTACTAAAGGTAGGAAGAGTGGCAAATGGACTCCTGTTAATGCTTCTCAGTTTTTTAAGGATTCCAAAGCATTCCTTTCCAGACACACCAGGTGCTGTAAGACTCTCCAGCTACTTTTCTCTTTTTCTTTGCCTTTCTCTTTCTCTTCCTGTTTGGTTTCAGATCACTGAGGATTCGTGGGTTGTGTCGATTATTTGTTAGGGGTACTTCATGGTGTAGAAATCCCTTCCTCTTTTTTTGAGCATTCCTCAGTCTCCTTGGGAACAACTTTCCTTTTTCCCCAGAGGTTCTTCAAAATCTTTTGACTCAGGGTACTATTCAAGAGGTGCCTGTGTCCCAAACAAGGAAAGGGTTCTACTCCAGACAATTTCCAGTGCCCAGAAAAGAGGTCACTTGGAGACCTATTCTAGACTTCTCTCATCTAAACACTTTTCTAAAAGTGCCTTCCTTTCGTATGTTTTCTCTTCAAATTCTGTTTCCTCTCTTGCTCCCTCAGTGCTATATGGTGTCTCTGTATTTCATGGATGCTTATCTCCATATTCTAATCCATCCCTTTTTCAGGAAGTTTTAGCATTTCTCTGTTGCTTCCTGGCATTTTCAGTTCTCTGCTTTGGCCTTTCTTCTGCTCCACAGGGGTTCACCAAATGCCTTGCTCCTATGATTGCTTTTTGCAGGCTTTGAGGGATCCAATTTTTCCTTACTTAGAAGACCTGTTGATTCAGATGTCCTCACCAGAGACCCTTTTTCAAAAGCTTCATTTTGCCCTTTCTGTTCTTCGGAGCCTGGGGTTTACTATAAATTTCAAAAAGTCTTCTCTGTCTCCTTCTCTGGATCATGTTTTTCTGGGTTGCAGGATTCAAACGATGCCACTGCTTGCATCCCTGCCCTCTCCAAAGGCCTTAACTCTCATTTGTTTCTTTCAAACTCTTCTTTCTCTGGCTTCCATTACTGCCAGGGAGTTTCTGAGAGCTCTGGGTTTCATGGCATCCACCATTCCAATGTTCCCACTAGCCAAACTTCACATGTGAAAGTTTCAGTGGTTTCTGAAGTCAGTGTGGCTCCAATATGCACATCCTCTAGACTGTGTAGTTCCTCTTCTTCCTTCTGTGAGACAGGAACTTCACTGGTTGATTCAGCAGTTGTCTCTGAATCCAGTGATCCCTTTTCCTCCCCCCTCTTCCATTTCAGAAATTGTTCACAGACACTGATATATATGAAGTATAGGGGGTGTGGCCACCTCATCGGCAGAAGGAGCACATCAATGTCAAAGTGAGAGCTATTCTGCTGGCTCTTCAGGCCTTTCATCCTCTTTTCTTTCCAGGGCCTTTCAAGGTGTTCACACAATACCACAGTGATGTGGTATATCAACAAACATGGAGGAATGAGATCTTATCTGTTTTGCTGGTTGGTGCTTCTGGTATGGGATCTTAATGTCAAGTATCAAGTCACTCTTCAGGCAATTTATATCCCTTCTGGTCAGAACCTTGTGGCAGACACTCTGAGCAGGTCCTTAACTCATTCCCATGAATGGATGCTTCACAGGGATGTCTTTCTGAACATTATTCACCAGGGGGTACTCTTCAAATGGATTTTTTTTGCCTCCCCTCTGAATGGAAAACTTCCTCTGTTTTGTGCCAGAGTCCCAGGTCCTCTGGTATGGAAGGTGGACGCCCTCTCATTTTCTTGGAAGGGGATGTTTCTTTATGCATTCCCTCTCCTTCCTCTACTTCCGAGAGTCCTGTTCAAGATTCAACAGGATGGTCCCAAAATCTTGTTAGTCACTCCCTTTTGGCCGTAACAGCACTGGTTCCCTCTAGTTCTGCATCTAGCCAGGGGCAATCATCCAAGTTACCTCACATGGTGGATCTAATCACACAAGTCAAGGGATCTCCTCACCTGTCCACGTTTCAACTGACACTATGGGTGACAGGATTTTGATTCCTCACAGACACCTCTTTTCTGAGGATGTGCTGCAAGTCCTGCAGGGGGTCAGGAAACCTACTACTAGGAAATCCTACTTTCCAAATGGAAAAGGTTTTCTATTTGGTGTCTGTCTTGTAACCTTGACCCACTTACTGTGGATGTTCCTTTGCTTCTCTCATATTTGTGTGAGTTGCTCAATGCTGGTTTGGGCTATTCTTCTATTAAAGCCCACTTATCAGTTACCTCTGCTTGTCTGCCCTTTTCTCCTCCTTAGCTTCTAGATTTTAGGTTAAACAATTTCTTAAAGGTATCCTTAATATTAGACCTGCCAGGAAGCCTGTTCCTCCTCCATGGGATCTTAATTTTGTTTAGGAGAAGTTGACTCAGGCTCCTTTTGAGCCTTCTGCTTCAGCTTCCTTGCTACATTGTTCCTGGAAGACTGTTTTTTGTTAGCTCTTATTAGCCAGATGGGTGTCTGAGTTGCAGACCCTTATGGCTTGTCCTCCTTTTGTGGTCTTTCATGAGGACAGGATGTCCTTCCACACTAACTCTTCTTTTATGCCTAAGGTAGTTAATGAGCTATCACTGAATCAGTCTGCAATCTGACAGTGACAGGGTGCTGCACAATTTGGATGCGCATAGGCAACTCAGGGTTTATTTAGATAAGACTAGGGCTATTAGAAAATCTGATCCGTTAGCTGTTTCTTTTCATCCTAGATCATTGGGACTTGCTGTATCCAAGCAAATTATTTCTTCTTGGATTTCTAAGAATATTTCCTTTTGTTACATTTCTCACATCAAGAGCCTTCCTTCTTCAATTAAGGCTCATATTACTAGAGCTGTGGCTTCTTTGGGTGCTTTTTTCAAGGGCTTAGATACTAATTCTTTTCTTGAGGCAGCTACCTGAATGTCTGTGCATACCTTTACCAAACACTACAAGTTGGATGGCATTTCTAGAGCTAAGGCTGGTTTTGCATGTGCCATTCTTCATGGCTTTGTGGGGGCTCATCTGCACCTTCCCCCTCCCAAGTTTCCTCTTGAGGTTTTTCCACTCTTCCATCTGTTAAGAATACTGCAGCAGTGAATGTAAGGAAATAGCATAGTTGTGTAAAATCTTGCCATAAGAGCGGGCGTCCTTACATTCACTGCTGCAGTATTCACTCCCTCCTTCCATACCGTACTCATTTGCCTTCCTTGATGTACAGGTTACCTCTTGGTTTTCTTGGACTGTGTTCCTACTGGGGCATTCAGTTCAGATTATGGTAGGCCTGAATGTTACCTTTATGCCTTATGCTATGCAAGAAATGTTTGGGTGACGTTTGGTGTACCTTTTAAAAGCAACAAGTAGTCTTTGGTAGATTGGCCAGACATTCGGGCTTCCACAGCAGGGAATCCCATCCGTTAAGAATACTGCAGCAGTGAAGGAAGGAAGAATGAAAATGCACAACACAAATGCCTAGTTATCATGAGTACATAACTTTTAAATCTGATGTTGTCCTTTTTATTCTTCCTGAACGAATGGGACAGAATTCCCAGCTACATAAATCTTGGGTGGCCTAATGGAAGAATATTCCAGGGAATCACTAAACCAAAGACAGCTCTGCTTCTGGAGATTAGGTCCAATTTCTAATGAATAACTAAGGTATGAGCACCGGACCATGTGGCTGCTGCACAAATTTCATCAATATATGTTCTTGCCCAAAAATCAGATGAAGTGGCCAAGGATCTAGTTGAGTGGGTTTAGGTGGTCTTAGTAGAGAATGCCTCATTGGGAATAGATGCAAGAAATGCAATTAGTTATCTATTTAGCCAATGCAACTTTAGATACTGGATAACCTGACTGACATTTTGAGGAGATGACAAACAGATGGCCTGATTTTCTGATTTTTTTTAGTTCTATATAAATAATGTAATTGCCTGTGCACATCCAGAAGATGTAGCATGTATTCTCCTTTGTTTGAAAAATTTGGAAAGGAAACTGGTAAATAAATGGGTTAGTTAATCTTAGATTCAGAAGCCACTTTAGGTGAAAGGGAAGGGTTAGTTCGTAAATAACTCTTAACTTTAAATATTTTTTCCTGAAGGTTCAAATAGTCAGTACCACTGTAAAGTCCCAGGGAGGCAAAGGATTTTTTACTGGGGGTCTAAGGAGGAAAATGTCTTTCAAGAAGCCAAACAATGATTTTTAACTCCTGTATGAAAATTTGATATGGCTGTCAACTGTAGTCTAATTGTAGAAAAAACTAGCTTCTTTGAAAAGAGGAGCCAGAAAATCAAGAACAGCAGAGATAGAGGCAGTAAAAGGGTCAGCGTTGTTTCTTAATGCCCAAAGGGAAAGTCTTTTCTATTCGCTATTGAAAACCTTTGTGGTGGAGTCTTTTTAAAACAATAATAAAGGGGTATGTACTGAGGAAGAAAGCCTGGGCTGTCTGGCTATTACTGGGACTGGATAAACCATGTGGTTAGTTTGAGGGCTGGGATATTGGGATGATTCATCTCTGAGGTGTATGAGAGAAGATATGGAGTTAGGTCCAGTATCCAGGGGGAATAACGAAGATGAGACCAAAGGAAGGGGAACTGCACTTAGCGAGCCTAGAAAGGATCAATGAGGATGATTGAGCTCTTCAACCATTTTGCTTTCTGTAGAAATTTTGGGCTCAAAGGAAGTGTAAAGGAGACTGGATGGCCAAAAGTGGACCAGAACTTCTCTCAGTGACTCCCCCTGAGGGGAGATCAGGGCAAAATACCTGCTACACTTGCTGTGGTGAAACGCAACGAGGTCACAGCAAGGTTGTCTGTAACAATGGAAAATTTCCTCTGCCACTAATGTTATGAAAGACTACTCATGAGGTACCAGAATGGACCTGCAGTGTTTGTGTGCAAAAATGTTGGATTTCTCTAGAATGTGTGTTGCTACTAGAAATCAGTTGGAGGAGATTGCCCACTGCCACTTTCATAGTCTCCTAGCAGAGATGGTAAGGCCAGACTCCCCCTTGTTTGCTGATGTACCAGATTATAGACATATTTGTCAGTTTGACTCACCTTCCTTTGACTGGGTGGGACATCAGGACACCTCTTTCTTTTGGACATTGGGAGCTGGGAATATGGTACAAAGCAACCTCTGGATATTATTTTTAGCACCCAGGAATCTTTTGTATAGCATCCAAGGCATTTGGGTGCAAGGGCAAGCATCCCCCAACTGCCTCCAGAGGTGGGCAGTTGGGCAGCATTTTAGAAGTGTTAAAATTAATCTTGGAGACCCTGATTTTGTGGGCCTCCTCTGTCTTGAGCACAACAACTATCATTAGAACTACCTCTGAAGGACTTGTCTCCATGCGAATCCCAGAAAGGTCCCTGAGATTTGCAGAACCACATTTTCTTATCACCTTTCTGATTTCTAGCCAAAACTTGTTGAGGGGTAGAAAACTTGATTTCCACGGCAGACCCGGTCTTTCCTTCTTGTTCACTGTAGGTAAGTGTTTTTTTTCACAGAAGGACCAAACAAAGATGTTCCATCAAAAAGAGCATTAATGAAAGATGCCCTGAAAGGATCCTCTTGGTTGCACAGCTGCATCCAGGCATGTCTCCTTACAGGAATGCCTGAATTGGCCATGAGTGGAGCACCTTCTATTGCATAAGAGCTCAACCTCATAGATGCAATGTAAACTGACAAAAAGTAGCCAGCTGAGAAGATGATCTTTTGAAATTCTCTGCAGACACATACTCAGAGAGAAAATTTTAAGATTATTTGGTCAAATCTCTCTGTAGCCTTGTAAAGTGTGCCAGGTAGTTCAGAGACCTCATAGCAAAAGTCACTGAGGCAAAAACTCACTTTCCAAATCTATCCAGTGCCCTGGACTCTCTGTTAGGTGAGTGGATAGAAGAGCTTTGCTCTGCTTCTCCTTTTTAGTAGCTGCTGCCACCATCATTGCATCTACCGAGACTCCTTTGCTCCAATGGGGTTTATCTTTTGGAGAGGCTAAGAACTTGTCCAGGTGACAGGGTATTAGCTCAATGGAATCTTTCTCCTTCCATGCCCAGAGAGAGACCAGATCAATAAGCTTATCTGCCGGGGGGTCATTCAAGACGTAGATGGGCCAGAACCAAAAGCCTCCAGTAATACTGACTCCTCTGTAGAAGGACTATCAGAAAACTGACCACCTTTTTGTTTAAGGATCTCTAATATGTCTCCAAAGGAGATGTCATAAGGTGGTGATCTGAGGGACTCTTGACCTTCCTCAAATATCACTATCTGTAGAGATAGATTCCAATAGGAATCTATGTGCCTCCTCTTGCATGTCCTCTTCTGATGGACCATGGGGGGATGTTCACGGAAGGTAGCAGAAGTGAGGGGGCAGTTCCTCCATGGGAACTGAATGAAAGCTAGGTGGAACTGGCTGCCCCTGTGGAATAGGTCTGATGGAGCTCAGAACTGAACAGGAGATTGGGGATGATCTGAGGGGTGAGAGACCAGATCTCTAGAATGAGAACAAGCCCATTCCACAACCTCAAAGGAAGATGGATCTGGAGAAGTTGTGGCCACCCACATCAGAGCTAAGTGCTCCAGTCTGGGTGGATCACAACTCCAACTCTGATCTGATCAGATCTGCCGGAGGGAGCCAGAACCAAGCTGTCCAGTGCCAAAGCTCCAAGGGACAGGGATGGATCTGACATCACTGGAGTAGATCCCAGCCCGGCAGATCTGATACTGATGTGTGAGCTACAGGAACTGTTCCGACCTGAAGGCATAGGAACAGAATTGGTCCGGGACACTGTCAGAGTAGAAGTACTAATTCTGTTTGGATCTGACTCCAGAACTCTTGGGGCTGTTGGCTCCTGGGATTCTGAAAATGAAGGATGGGTTGGAGAAGGAGCTAAGACTATGTGAATAATGGCAGGAAGACCCATGGATCCAATAGGGGACAGAGCCGAGATAACACCCATTTGGATCTGAGCTCTGAGGAACTTTCACATCATCCTATCCACATTTGTTTTAGACAGACTCCTGGAGGACCTAATGGACAAGGTGGTTGCCTGAGGTCAGGAGTGCTTTTTTGGAGTCTGCATAAACAGAGAATGGAGCCTAGGGGAAATATGATCAATGAGGAATGAAGGAGAATGAGTTCCTGGAGTGCATAAAGTACTAGGCTTCAGATCCGAAGACTTGGGATCCATAACTTGAGTGGTCGGACTAGCAGATATTTGCTGCTGTGTTACTTGTTCATTTATGATATTTTGTCAGAAAAAACAGTTTGTGATGAACTAGAAAAATAAAAACTCCAAAGCCCTTGGTAAAGCTTGTATATGTGTATGTGTTGGGGGGATAATGAAAGACAAGCCCCAAACACCCACTATGTGAGATGTTTTTCCCCCTTGCATGCTCCTACTTAATATAACCTACACCTTGCACATACAACCTTGGCGGACATTAATAAATGTTATAATAAAAGCCTTCCAAAGCAATGAAGCTCATTTAAACAACAGTTAATTAGCTTTCTCCTTACTTCTGTGTATTTTTATACTATTATAGGGTTATGACTGAGGTTCTCTATGTGCTGATTTCTAGAAAAGGCCCATAGTATCTATGAAAAGTTCTGCACTCATAACACTGAGGGTTTTATAACATCAGACATGGGTCCTGTACTCCTCAGATCTGCAGCATTGCATCACTCCTCTCTCTGGACCTGTACATGCTGCAGAAGACTATTCTTTCAGGTCTGCAACCCACTCCTCATTAGACTTTTACACCCCTAAATATGCCTGTAGAAACAGCACAGAGATGTTCCAGCAGGTTGTACTCAACTCCATGCAATGCCAGTGCATGTGACACATACTGCTGTACATGCAGAACATGGCTGTTCTCATAGTTCTGTATCTCATCCTCTCAACATGTGGCACAGGGCTGTTCCCACACATCTGTATCTCTTCCCCTTAGCCACACCTGTGTGTACAGCACACAACTGTTCCTGTAGTCTCTATAATTGTGTATCATCACTAAATGAAGTGCTACACACCTCTCAGGGCTGTTGTCACAGTTGTCTATCCCCATCTTCACCAGCTATTCCCACAGCTCTGTATTGCTGTCCTCATAATGCACAAACATTCTTCTACCTCTTTTTTTCATTTTAGTAATTCTCCCCCTGATCCTAAGTTGCAGCTTTACTTCATTACTTCATTTCTTTTTGTTCATTAAGCCTCATTCCTACCTAACCACCATGTACCACCCTGAGGATACCCCTCTCACTTAAAAATATTATTAAGCCATATAGCAATCTAAGATCCCTATGGTCAGCCGATAAACTACTGGTCCAAACCCACAAAGCTAATAACTCTGCTGGTGAATCCCTGTTTGCCAACTTCATTGGCAAAACCTGGAATTCATTGCCAAACTATATAACCCTAAAATCCTCCAAAAGTCTCTTAAAAAAAACCCTCAAACAGTATCTCAAAGTGAATTGGCTATGTCCATGTACCAACCCTGATTAAGTTATAAACTAAAAGCATATTCTGCAATTATCATAACTTGTAACTACATCACCAAGCTGTGCTTCCAATCTGATGTCTCTTACTTTTAATTCTCTGTCCACGACAAAATTGTGAGTCCCTACTAGGGAATCACTACTAACCCATTGTATATAATCACTTTGTTTTTATAATTGTTTGCTAACTTCTGTGTAATCGATGTAAGTTTGTCGTTGTGGAGCTTTTCTCCCCGGGCCTCCGCTGAAAATGGACATGTATCCAGTCAGACTATCCCAGTAAAGAAATGTAAAATAAAATAAAATAAGTAAATAAATGTATTTGCTAATGATATCCCACTCTCAAAGCATTCATGTAAGAGATTTTATATTTTTATTTGTATATTTTCTTCCTTGAATGTTATAACTCTCATAATGATTGTTCTAACGTGTGATACCTTATTTAAACACATTTTTATTTTACATGATCCTTTACAAACTTTAAAAACATCTGGAGCTTTTCTCCCTGGGGCTTCACTGAAAAAGGGTCTTGTATGGCCAGTCAGAGTATCCTGGTTAACAAACACTCAGTCAATAAATAAATGCATGCCACTCTAGGCCGTTCCATAATTTTTGTATCGCACATCTGACTAGGCCTACAAATGCCACATAGGGCTGTTCTCACAGTTCTGTATCCCCTTTACACAATGATCTGTACGCCACTATTCAAATTGCCTGTACACAGTGCAAAGGACGGTTCTTCCAACTCTGTATATTACCTCTCACCATACCTGTGCATGTCATGCAGGACTGTTCCTACAATCTGTAGTCCATCCCCTTAATGATCCTACATACACGTCCACAGAGCTGTTCTCACAGCTATATCTCTTACCCTTTATTGTGCCTCTACTACTTTCATACCTCTGTCCACCACTCCTCACAATGTTTGTGTATGCCATAAAGGGCAGTTCCCACAGATATGTACCAATGGATGAACATGAGGATTATGATTGTTCACCCAGATCTGTATTTCGCACCTCACAATGCCGATACATGCTTCAAACTGCTGTTGCAACAGATATGTATCACCCAAAATGTCTGTGCAAGATGCACAGGAGAGTTCCTACAGATCTGTATCCTCCTGCTCACAATGCCTGTACAAGTGGTGCAGAACTATTCCTACAGATTTGCAGGTCTGTTCTTGCAGATTTGTGTTCTCCCTCTTCACAGAGTCAGCTCATGTTGCACAGGGCTATTCCTACAGATCTATACCCCACCCTCACTTCTAAATTCCTATGCATGATGCATAGAGCTGTTCCTGAAAAATTGTATTTCCCACCTCACAATACCTGTGCATGGATGCAGGGTTGTTCCTATGAATATATATTCCCCCATCAGCAATGCCCGCTCATGATACAGAGTACTGTTCTCCCATATCTGTATTCCCTTCCTTACAATGCCAGTACAAGAGGTACAGAACTATTCCTACAGATTTATATAATTCTCATAATGGCTGTACATGCTGCATAGTGCTGTTCCCATAGATATGTATACCCCTCCTCACAATACCTGAACATGAGGCGCAGGAGAGCTCATACAGATCAGTCCCCCTTCCCCTCACATTGTCTGTACAAGTGATGCAGGGCTATTTTCATAGACCTGGATTCCCCTCCACATGATGCATATGAGACACAGAGCTGTTCCCACAGATCTGTATTCTCCTCATCACACTGTCACTGCATGAAGTACAGGACTGCTCCCACAGATCCGCCCCCTTCACATTCATGTTTATAATATTACTGTTGATCTTGTCTGGATTCCCTTCCTCATAATGCCTATACAGGCCATGCATGGCTGTTCACTTCACACAAGCCTGTATGTCTTCTGTGTCAGACAGTATTATTGTGTGATTCATTACTATACCTTGCTTTACAAATGTTATTCTCTGTAACCCTGTTTCCATCTCCTTTATGATACAGCTCCCTAGGAGAAAATCAGCATTCTGTTATTTAGTTTTGTGTATATACATATTATGACAGAGTAGCTATACCTTGTGAATTGTCACTGCTCCTTTCCATGACTTTTACTCTGTGTGTGCACACATAAATATCCATGCAAGTACATATGGCAGTACCCGACCATTTTGCAGTACTACATTGTGCATGTGTGGGTATACTAACAGTATTCAGGACCTAAAGTGTCTTTTCCTGCCATTGTCTCTGGGCTGTCAGGATGTCTGTTTGGATACTGTGTGCTTGAATTCAAGCTACACACTTCTACATATCATGATACAGCTTCTGTATATGCTGTGTTTTGCAGTAAATGATAGGCTCTACTGCTCTGATGACTGTCAATTTTAGAAAGTATTTGTATATGAATTTTTTTTTTGGTAAACCTGGTGATAGCTAAATATGTAGTTTTTATCTGAATACTGAGAGGCTGGTTTTGTCAGGAACACAGTGATATCTCCTGTTTTTTTTCTTTTATTAGAAAATTTGCTACCTTCCTACAAGACTGATATTGTTATTGTTTGTGAAACATGGATAAAGAGCAATGACTGGAAACCAGTTTTGTCAGGGTATGAATGCTTTAAAAATCAGGTGGAGGTGTTATGGTAGGAACTAAAGATTGCTATGAGACTTGTGATTATTTAAGCAATAATCAACTACGTGGTGAGGTATACTGAAGAGTTACCCACGGTTGGCGTGGTTTAATCATGAGGGTGAAGCCCGAGTGATTAAACAAAGCCAATCGTGGGTAAATCTTCAATAAACAACAACCACAGACTCAGTTATTGCTATTATACAATGACATTATTTAAGAAAAAAATACTTACTTTTTTTAAATAATGTCTTTGTATAACGGCGGATTGCTGTTCTTTCGCCGGTTGTTTTATACTGATTCTGCTTTATGATGTACTGCACATGTGTATGGAACTTGCGTTCCCATGCATACCCAGGCTTTGAAACGGAAGCAACGGAGAAAAGAAAGTCTCCATTGCTCCGTTTTCTCTCTTTTTTTTTTTTAATTGTACAAAAAAAGATTTGGGGGCAGTTTATACCAACTGAAAAAAGTCCGGGCGACCGAACCTTTTTCCGTTGGTATATTGTGGGATTTACAATGGGCATGCTGGTTGGGCTGGCCAATCAGCATGCACAATTTAGAATATTAATAGGGAAGAATTGTATAATACATGTTTGGTGGTAATACCAATACTGTAGATTGCGTAACTGCGACAATAAAGATAATCCTTGGAATATATATAATTGTTGAAGTGTATGGATCACTGCAGTGAAGTGCAGATGACCTAGAGGAATTCATACATTTCTTGCGTGAAACACAGGAGGGAAGAATAATAGTGGTTGGGGAATTAAATTTACCAGAAACAGACTGGAATAGTATTTAGGAAATTGTTTACAATGTATCTTCTGGAACAATTACTTCAGATTTTAAATAATGTTCCAGGGAAAGAAATATACTAGACATTGTGATTCTAAATATATGACTGTTACTTCATGCCAGGTTTTACCACCACTGATGTGCAGTGTTATAAATGTTAAATTGTTGCTAGATAATTCTGCCAAACTGAAATCTAAATCAATGCACAGAAGAGTAAGAACAGATTATATGGAGAAAAACAGTCATTATGTAAAATTAATTTGAGTGATGTGTTCAGAAGAAAATAAAACAGAAGGAATGTGAAGTTTTGAAAGAGAAACGGAATGCAAAAAAAAAAAATAAATAAAAAAAAAGTTTAACATCAGAATCTAAGCATACAAGGTCAGGATGATATATCTCCATACGAATAAGATACTCGGTTAAGGTAAGAGACAAAAACTATAAGAAATGGAAAATATGCTGAAGTATAACTTTGAAAACTGAAATAAACAAGATAGACAAATTAAACACAGTGTGAGACAAGAGCCAGAAAATTTTGAAGAAAATTTATATAATGATACTGAGCATAATATGAAACCATTTCATAGCTACATAAGATGTGGTAGGAGTAAAGACATACAAATTGATCAACTGTGTACAGATTCTAAAACATATTCTGAATCAAAACATAATATAGCTATATTTACAAAACTGTATGCAAAGCAAATAAAGGGGATGATAAATTGTGCTAATAACATCCAAGTCACTTCAGATATTGAAATTAAATTAGATTATCTTGAAAAAATATGCAAACTAGACACACACAAAGCACATAATTAATAATAACAACCAGCAAATACTTCAGCATGAAATTGTAGTACCATTATATTTGTTATTCACCAAGTCATTTAAGTATCCGGAGATTCCTCAAGATTTGAGATATACACTTGTTAAACCTATCTTTAAGGAAAAGGGTAACAGGATAACTCTACATGCTTACAGACCCATAAGTTTACTTTTTCATTGTGGAAAAATAAAGGAGAAGGTTAGTTTGGATAAATTATTGCCAAAATTGGAAAGGCCAGGACTTCAAACCATATATCAACATACATATTTTAATAATAGATTTAAATCCAACTGTAACATGATGCTCTATAACAATATAATAACAGCTACAAATGAAACATTGTGCTGTGATGTAATTTATAAAGACTTAAATTCTGTATTTGATAGGGTCATACATAAAACACTGATCAATAAATTAGAACAACTAGGTATTAGTGTAAACTTGAAAGGTTTGATAGGTGTATGGCTTACAAATAGGACATAAGTATAAAAAAGCAATGGTATGGGTTAAATTCTAGGTTACAGTCAGGGTGTCCCACAGGGCTTTGTCGTAAGACCATACATGTTTAGTCTCTGTCTTTCAGATCTATCATTTTCATCTGAGGTGTTCTACAGTCTGCATGCAGATGACTTGAAAGTAAAATTATTTCACATGTTACAGACAAGGCATGTCCGCAAAAGAACTTGATTAAAATGACCATTTGGGAACAGGAGAATAATATCCTGATGAATTCATCAAAGACTATGCATATGAGACTGAGAAGCATAGACTAAAAGGTAAACATTTCATACAGCACACAGTGCTGGAATCTGGGGTCTATATTACGTTGCCGAAATGCAATTCCGGTGAACACCTGTCCATCAACACCAAATCACCAAAATAATATGCTGAATGTAATAAGGGCAAGTAAATACTTCCCCGCAGCACAACGTATGAACATCTACATGAAATCGAACCCTCTTAAGTCAGGGGCATCTCCCCCACAACTATATATTCAAACTCCGAGATCACACTACAGTGGAAAAAAAGCAAAGTTCTGTTGTTGGCCAGCTACATATTTGCCCTTATTACATTCAGCAAATTATTTCACTGATTTGGTGTCGATGGATAGGTGTTCACTGGAATTGCATTTTGGCGATGTAATATAAACCCTGGAAACTGTAGGGTCATTTAAGGACCTGGGTAGATCCTGGTTTGAGTTTTTCCAATCATATCAACTAATAGATTAATGACAGTCATAGAACTATAGGTTGTACAAAAAGATTTATAAAGTCTAGGAAATCAAACATGATAAAATCATTGTGTGTAAGTTACATCAGAACCAAACTCCATTGTCTAATAATAATATAGAAGCCGTATAAGAAAAAATGCATGAGTAAATTGGAAAGAGTACAGCATAAATATACCAAGGGCATCCATGGATTTAAAATGTAAGTTAATATGAAAGAATAAAATATGTGAACTTTTACAGTCTCTCATATTAATATTTAAGAGAAGACCTTATTCAGGTATTTAGGGCATTTAGAAACAACTGCCTCTGGGAATGTTTAGGATTACCAAAACATAGCAGAGAATCATTAGACAACCTTGTAGAAGTTTATCTCATAATGAGAGGTTTACTAATTGGTTCTCTGAGAGATTAGTTGATGCACAGAATAGATTACCAAATTATATTACAGCGGGCACTATTTATTTAAGAATAACCTACTAGACACTTATTATGGGAATGACTATTTTTATATATTGGCAGGCCTGAAGAGTGTTACTGCCCATGCCTAAAATATTTGTTTGTATGTATGTAATTTGTTGGCATTTTCCCTACAGGATATAACTTTGCAAGATGGTACTGCCAGGAGTTTTCCAGTAGGTAATCACTACAGGAGATGTAAAGCCAGTAAACAAGTAAGGTTTTTAGAGCTGGGGGTGGGAGTTATTTGGCCCTTTAAGGTTGCACCTGCCATGCAGGTAGAGTAGAGCAACTGCCTATTTATAAACGTATAGCTGAATTATAGCAGTGCTTGCTGAGACTGGGAAACTCAACGATAGTGCACTGGATGAGACTGTTTTTTTTGAGAGAGAGGATCTGCCTAGGTGAATAAGGCACCTAGGCAGATCTTCTCTGTCAAAAAAAGCATAAGGAGTTCAGAACCTCATTTCCATTAGAAATAGTGAAGGAGAAGAGAAGTTGGTTCTGACCCTGAAAAACTGTTTGTGTGAGTTTAACACAGACAAATGACTGGTGCCAAAGCCATGGTCTAAAATTCAATGCTAAAAAAAAGCATTATAATGTCCTTGGGTAACTGTCAACTCAAGTTAATTACTTCTTTGATAAAATATGTCTAAGAGTCAACCCAGTTATAAGGGATCTGGGAACATATGTACACAACAATCCGGTCTTCAACGTGCAGGTAGATAATAAGGAAATCATTCTGTGTTGCCCAACATAAAGGTAAGGGTAATGGCATCTAGATCCAAGGAAGTTATAGTACCAGTTTGTTCTTACCTTATCAGACCTATCATTGAATACAATGCCCCCTATGGCACCCATCTATCAGGCATTTGCAACAGTTGGAAAACCCAGAAAGGTTTCTCACCAGGAGAATTCAGAGCATGAACACCCTGTCCTACACTGATTGTCAGCTCTGTCAATGCATTCAGTCTCCTACAGGCTGCAGAGAAGGGATCTTTGCCTGGTTTACAAGGCTTCTTCAGACCCAGCCCTGATGGATATGTTGCACATGTGCAAAACAAGCAGCATCGGGAATACTAGATCAAGGGATCTGAACTTCACTGATGACAAACAGAATGTGCTGGAGGGACAGATTTGTGTCCTAAAGGATCTTCACCCTATGGAATAGGCTTGCATCCATGTAAACCAGACTTTATCCCTGATCCCATTCAAATGAAACCTTGACATGTGAGATGGGGAATCATAACTTTCCCCCGGTCTGGCTGCCATGTCACTTATGGACACAGGCTGTCAATAAGAAAAATGTTATCTTTACTAACAGCCCCTCCAAAAACTCCTTAGTTACCTCCCTACTAACATGCCCCCTCCCTTGTATAGATGCTCATGATATCCAGGGACCCAAATGATTTAGGGTATGTGGCTAGGCTTGTAATGGCCATGGTGGAAGTTAGCCTAGTAACAATCTATGAACCTGTGAACATATGGTCAAGAAGCAGAGCTTCCTAATACAGTTATTATCTTCATATAACTTTAAGAGGCAAGGGACTTGTTTGCTTTTACTGTTGTTTTCATGGGTATTCAAATTACTGCAATGAAAGGAGACTTTATTTTTAACTGTTTTATTTGACTGTTCTGATCAATAAATATTTAGCCACCTCCTTTCATGCTGTGTTTGCACACCAGTACCAACACAATGTCCATCATTACTTTTATTCTGACGTTTCCACTCAAGAATTGTCTTGAGATTCGTGTGTGTTTCAGACAAAACTCAGGAATGACACTGCTGTTATTTTTCTTTTTTAGTTAGTTTTGAAGTATGTTGAGAGAAGAGCTGACGGAATACAGGCACACTCTTGAATGCTTAATTTCTCCACTTGGCTGGTACAAGATCGGCTGCTAACAAGAGAGAGAGAGAGAAGCGAACTGTTCTGAAACCTACTTCTACAGAAAAGACTTTTCATTTGTGTATAAACTGTTTTGCCATTTGTTTTTCTTAATGCTAAGAGAGTAACTTGCTTAGTAAACTATTTTGCTCTGGCAGAGAGACAGAGAGAATATTAACTGACTTTCTTCATTTGCAGTTGTCGCCAGTTTAAAACTAAAAGTCTAACACAGGTTGTTTCCCAAAATCTGGAGCGAAGAAGATGCTTGCTTGTCTTTGTGTTATGAACTTTATGTGGTATGTAACTAAAAAGAAGCATCTGTGTGTAACAGTTTCTACAAAGATCTAAGAGTAACGGTGGTTTATACACTAGTACTGTACAAAGTACACTTGTCTAATTTTGCACCTGTTGCTATACAGACCAATGCTGTTATAGTTTATTTCTCATGTAATAAGCTTGAGTTTTAAGCTTAAGTAACTGTCACCTGCATCTATTTTCCTACAAATTGTTTTAACCAATTATTAAATACATGAGCATTAGAAACATAAAATCTGTCCATGATGGAAATGGTATAATTTTACTCAATGCACACTTAACTTTTTTGTTTTTCTAAATACTAACTCATATCCAAAATTGAGTCTTTTGTATAATTCAAAGGAGTACATGTTAAACCATTATGCTCAGCATGTATTACGGAATTGTTATATTTAGGTTTTACTGAACTCAACTTTTGTAACAATTTAGGGATGTCAATTTTAATCCTGGCAAGACTGATATAGTATGTAAAGTCTTGTCCAGCTTAATTAATTATTTTGCATCCATTCTCAATAGAGAATCACCCAAAATTAAAACTTCATGTTTTAGCTTTTTTCTAATTCATGATTGGCAACAGTGTCTTTATATTCAGAATTTTTCTGTTAGCTCTGGGAATTTATTTATTTGGTTTGTTTCTTCCTTGCAATATTTTTATTCCATAGTATTCTGTTAGCTGGCAAATACTCATCCCCTGTCACATATATTAAAGATTCACAGTCGGCAGTTTGTATGGATAATATATAATTTGCAAGCATTCCAGAGTTAACAACACAGCTGTGATAATTCCCTATATTTTCAGGATATAAATAACTAAGTTTATTATCAAATGCTATAGGATTATTATTTTCCCTAGACAGTTGGTCCACTAGTTCCCCAACATATTTGTGTATAGTACCCAAAACAATATTCAGTTCACTTTCCTGTATGTAGGAAGCATTAGAAATACTGCTAATATCATTATTACTTGGATGCTTATTCAATATCCCATCCAGGGGAATTCAGTAATTATCTATACAGGTGGAATTTTTACATTTCTTAGTAGCATTTCATTTTACCATCTTTTTTTGTTATTTGTTTTTAATCTGATCTCTAAACAGTAGATCAGTCTGCATACATTCCTTCTTACTGTATTTTTTCTATCTTAGAATCAATTAAACCATTAGTACAATTATCACTAGTCAAATCTTTTATATATTCAGAAATTTTCAAAAATTATAAGTACAAGACTAAGATGCCCCAGTGTCCCTACTATGGATAATTGTTAAAAGCTTAATTTGGCGCAATTAAAGCAGTCAGTCTCTGGTCCATTCCTAAAATATGCCCCACATTTTCTGCACTCCCAAATATATTTGGTCTTTAATAAATCATCTAAAATGTATAAATTCAAAGAATCCATAATTAGATATCTGATTTCAAATAAATAAAAGCAGGTTAGCTTTAATTTTTTATCCCAGTTTAATACTTTAATATAATTAGAGTTTTCCTTTGCCAATAACCTGATTAACACTAATTAACAATTTAAATATTCATTAAGGAGAATACCAGCACAAAACATTAATTAATTGTTTATTTTATTTATTTATTTTACATTTGGTTGCCGGGAAAGTCCAAATGGACACAAGTCCTTTTTCAGCGGAGGCCCGGGGAGAAAAGCTCCATGTTTATGAGCAATAATTATTACAATAAATGAAGGTTACACAAAGTTCATCCACAGAAGTTAATATATACAATTTTGCAATTTAGAGAAAATGTCATGATACAGGAAGGGTTACAATGTAATGTAAATTTAATTCATTGTACCATTATATACAGTTTTATAAGTAAGGGGAGGTTTCATGATACTGGTAGTGTGAGAAGTATCATACACATCATAATTCTGAGTGATATAGGACATTCCCTTTATTAAATAATTTAGAGGAACAGACAGATAGTCTTGCATGGAACAAGCTGATTACATTGTGGAGGTTCTGTGGCCTACACCGTGGGAATGCTGAAAGAGGAAGAGAAAATATACAGTTACTGGTTAGAAAATGTAAGCCATAGTTGAGGAAAGAAAGGAGAATAGTGTTATATTGTGGATTGGTTTTAACCAGCGGTGGCACAAGACCAGAGGCATGTATCTGCCAGGTGAGCTTTTAGAGATTTTTTGAATTGTGTTATTGAGGTTGTAACAGTTAAGTTGGTGGATAAAGAATTCCATCTTCTAGTTATAAAATTTGAGTAGAGAGATTCACCCGCTGTATTACTGGCTTTAGTGACATCCTGGAGGAGTTTATTATTGGAGCGTAACACTCTTACTGGTGTAGGAATGAAGTCACTTTTTAGAGCAAGGCTTTTTTTTGGGTGATACAGAATTTTATGGGCTACAGTAAGTTGGTTATAAAGGAAGAGCTATGGTAATTCTAGCCATTTAAGTTGCATTAGGGATATGCAGTGATGAGACCTATGATGGGAGCCTGTGTCAAACCTATCAATTTTATTGCAATGAGTCAAGTTTTGCAATGTCTGTTTGGTAAGTGTTGAGTAGGAGGTGTGTGTGTGCTATTGTTTCTTTAGTTGTTCTTGTAAGAAATTGCTTATTTCTGTATAGGACACCCCATTGTTTGTGGATCTTCTTTATGGTTTGGAGGTGTGAATATCAAATTTCATATCACAGTCGATTTCAACCCAAAGTTGTTTAGCGTTGGTAACAGGTGACATAATGGTGTTATTTTTGGATATGATGCTGAATGGAGGAGATGGTGGAGTGTATCCAGTCAGGTGGAAGAGTAGCAGTTTAGTTTTATTAGGGTTCAGAATAAGCTGGGAGTTAGTAATGTTATATAGCACCAATATAATGAAAGACGACTTACATGAAAACATTTGTACATTCTTCAATTCAATCACTAAAATCACACAAAGATGCGCAAACCACATCTTTGTGTTGATATGATGACACGGGTATCTACTCAATGAGCTAGTAAGTGCCTAATATTCCCTCTGATTGGCTACTGCCTGTAACACACAGAATATGTGTTCCCCACATCTATAAAAATATGGGGATAGTAGAGAAATCAAAATGAACTGTAGAATTCCTTAATCAGAAAAGCAGGTCAAATTGCTGCATTTCAATACACCACAGTACACTTACACAAACAAATAATGTATAAAGCATGTAACTGCGTGCTGAGCTACTTAAAGTGTCTGATAATGCCGTCTTATCGGCTCCTGTGTGATACAGAATTTGTGTTCTCCACGTCTTTAAAAAGATGAAGGAGAGAACAGAAATCAAAATAAAACAAGGCAAAATGTAGATTTTCTTAACCAGAAAAGCAGGGTAAACTGTTGCAGTTCAAATACACCTCAGTATACAAACACACAAAATGTATAAAGCTTGTGACCACTCTTGCAACTAATCTTTAAAGTGTTTGATAATGCCTCTTATTGCCTACTGCCTGACACACACAGAATATGTACGCACTATTTCTTTAAAAAAAAACAGGGGGAGCACACAAACCAACCACCTTTGTTGAAGCTGAAGAGATTCTTGATATACTGACATTTCCTTTGAAAATAGGGTGGGGATGGCAGACTTGGTGTGATGGCTGGTTGAGGATTCTGGTAAGATACTGATTTGGGCTATATTGTAAGGGGATTGTTGTTAGGATCCAATCAAGAATTGTTTCAGTGTCTGATGCCTAATTAACTCTAGTGGCAGTGGTGGCAATTGGAGTGAAGCTACATAAGTTACAGTATGGAGAGGAGGGTAGACATCACTAAAGCAGGAGTAGGAGGTTAAATGCGATCCACATTAGTGTTCATGGCCCTTAGTGTAATTTTTTCATGTGATATGTTTAGTGAAGTCCATGACAGGATATGACTGTGTGGGATGTAAAGGGCACTTATGAATATGCTTTTTGGCTGTTTACTTGTAAGTTAAATTCTAACATTTCTGCATTGGAGAAAAGGTGCATTTCTTTAGGTAGAGGCTAATGGAATGTAAGTTGCTGGAAAACATGCCAGCAACACCACCTTCTCTTTTGAAGGACTGGTCAAGCTCCAGTATACTGTAGCCAAGAGGTACAATTTCCTCCTAGATGGTTTCAGATAAGTTTCAGTTAATATGATGATATCAAGCGAGTGCTGGATCACCCAAGTTTGCAATGAAGATATTTTATTGCATATAGCTAGATCAAAGACTCTCTGACTGTGCAGGGGGTTAATTTAGGGTGTAGTGGCATTACTGTTGTATTTGGAAAAGGAAGAGTGTGTTTTGGGATGTCTTTGAAAGTGGGGGCCAGGGTTAGGCTCAATATTACCAATTAGCAGAAGCAATGTGGGGTTCTGAAGTGAATTTCAGTAGTAGTATGTATTTGGATTCCTGTAATCATCCGGTGATAGTGATGAAAGAATGGAATTGAGAAGTATGTGAAACAGATGAAGAAAAGTCATATTATAAAGATCTGGATAAATAGTGGAGAAGAGAGCTGAGTAGGGGGGGAGACTGGATATAGTAAAGGCAGACTAGTTGTGCTTCTAGTGGTATGAAGGACTGCTATGAAAACAGAATGAACAGATGGAGGAAAATACATAGTGGAAGGAGGTAGGGCATGGTGGTAGCAATTATGTTGTGCTAATGTGGAGAACTGGAATGGGAGAGAAGAGAAGTGGGAGGATATAGTGGGCTTCATTCAGTCAGAAGGGAGGGCCTAGTGTTACTCAGAGACGTAGTAGAGTGTTAGAAGTGAGAAGATTTAAGCACATTCTGATAGAAGTGGATAGTCAATAGCAGGAGCTTAGGGATATTGTTGAAGGAGTAAAACTGCATGGGAAGGACTTTTGCTGAGTGACAAGAGTGGAAGAAGTGGATTTGGCTGGTCAATGCAGGGATTACTTCTATGTTTTTATTAGAAAATTTCAAGTTTGGGTATGACTATTTAAAGAAGGGGATGAATGGGAATTGGGGTTAGGGAGAGACGTGGAGCAGGATGCACCACGCCATACATTTTGAACCCATCAGGCACCACACGATGTGTTAACACATTGCAAGTCAAAGCATGTGGCCATAGTAGTTAAATCTTACAAATCAGGTCAATATTATGGTTTATGTGACTGAGGGCAGGCTAATGAAGTTGGCTCATACTGATATTAAACTATATGCTGTCTTGTAGGAATGCAAAACAGGTAGCTCTTTTAAGCTTAAATCATATAGCAATATTATTGAACAAAAACACTTATCTCAAATGATTTAATATTTTCCATCTGTTACAATCCCAATGACAAATGCTACCACTAGGACTGATATGAATTATTGTGAACAGGAGTGATACTTAAACTGATATTTGGTGCATTTACAGAAGGTTAGACTGCTGGGGGCAACTACATAGGAGAGAATGGAGGGGAGTTTCTAATGAGAAAGAAGACTTTACACTTTTAGCTGTGGCAGATGTTTGAAGCTGTAGATTTAGCATTAGCACACTACTATACAATAACAGCCTAGTTTTACTCAGTTGACGGACCTAATTACATTTATGATAATGTTACAATGCTTACATTTTGACAGGTAACATTCCTTAACAACCCCTCGCTGTTGATGTCTGTTAGGACAGAGAAGGTGAATTGATAGGAGGACACAAAGACATTTTGGCTTCATAAAACATATTTCAGGCAGTGACAAAATTGCATAAACACTTTCAAGTTACAAGGTGCAAGTTAGTCCTTCCTTCTTCCCCACTGTTCTTAGACCTGTGTGTTTTATATATTTTTTTACAAATTGTACATGTAATGAAAAATATGTTTTCCTACATGTACAAAATAATGATAGCTTACTTGCTATTGGTTCATCTATCTCTTTGAAGATTATTGTAACTACATTTTTATTACATGGTCGCTTCCTGACTTAACATGCGTCCAACATCCTGTAATTGTATTTTTTGCATCCTCAGCACGTGGGAACTATAACTTTACAGCTTTGAGAAAATGTGATATACTGACATATATTTCTGTGCCACTTGAAGTAACACGCATATTACAGATTAAATTGAATATTTTTAGTTTAAAAACTACATTTTATCAGACTTTGTGCAACTCACATTTCTGTTACATTCTAACTCAGAAAACAAATGGCATATTTATATATAACCTCACACAGTCCATTAAGCAACTTTTATTTGACATCAATTCAGTGACACCCATCATCACCAGTACTGTTTGTCTTTCTATACTTATTTTGACATGCTTGATTGCAGACTGGTAACTATCTGGTTTATGATAGACACAGACTTATTACTTATCACCAGCTAGCATGCTGGACATTAAATGGATTTTTTGCTTGCTGCTACAGGAGCAGGTGTCTCTGTGAGTTTGAAGTCAATGTGTTCACATATCTGAGTGTAGATTCTAATATTTATTCTCAGACACAATAGATTATAAATATGTTTACAAAATCTTATTTAGAGCAGTTTGGCTCCACAAAGAGGATGATAAATTGTCCTAGTAATGCTCAGGCTACCTCAGATAATGAAATCAAATTAGATTATATTGAAAAAGAACTATGCAAACTGGAACCAAACAAAGTACAGGGAGGAGACAGAATTAGTAATAATGAGCAGAGAATACTTCAGGATGAACTTAAAGTATCATTCCATCTGTTATTCATTCACTATGTCATATAAATGCAGGGAGATTCCTCAAGACTGGAGACATGCCCTGGGAATTAATAAAGCTCACAGGGAGCTAATCACCGAGTAGGCATAGTGGCATGGCTTGAACATGGAGTTCGGAGCCTGTGCGATCCAGTAAACAAGGCTGGGAGAGTGCACAAGCCTCCCAGCATTATGCCTGCATGGACGCGACGGAATAATGCGAATCACCTCATTTGCTGGTGAAAACTATGCAAATGATGTGAATTTGTGATCCAGCAAGTAGACAGGCATCTGTGTTGAAGCTGTGTCAGCAGCAGAAATGTATGCCATTAGTAACCATGTACATTTCTGCAAAAATCAAAACGGGGGCATGACAGCTCAAAGTAAAGCATGTATTATGTTTATTAGGCATGTCAATGGCCAAAACTATGGCCACTGGTATGCCAAAGTGTTTTAAAATTACAAAAAAATCAAACTTTTTTTTGGCCGATTTCTGCAGTTTAAGAGGAGAGCAGTGGTGCGCAAATGTGATCGTGCAGAAAATAAAAATAAAATAGGAGAAAGGCAATTAAATGTGAAACAGTAATTTTGTCATTATAGTAGGCAGCATGCAGACTAATAACAATAACAGGTAAAAGTGGTTGCTAAGGACAGAGGCTCCAGTGTAATGGTGTAACCAGGGTGTAAGCCAGTAGGGGTATATAAATGAGCTAAATTTATTGAATAGCAAAATGGGAGACCATGTCTGCAGGTACCTAACCATGTGGGAGCTATAATGAGGTGGTGTAAGCAGAAGAAACAGCTGACATGAAAAGGGGGTGTGTTATGCTTGGTGTAAGCACATTGGAGCTCCGTGGCACCTATTTGCACTCAGCTAAGCAATGGGGTGTATCTGAGGCTGCTTAGCTATGTTTAGCTGGTTCAAGAAATAATGAGCGTGTTCGTGTCCAGGAGAGGGCCTTTTCTGCTCAGCAATATTTACACTAGCTAAAACAGTTTGTACAGGACTTAAACACAGTGGAAATAGAAAAAAAAAGGAAATAGCAGAATAAAGGAAATTAACTACAAATCATTAATACAGACTCTGCCACTCACAGTGGCCCATTTAAACCCCTCAGTAATATAGCTGGCAGGTGGAATGTATCATATTCACCCAATCACACAGGCAGCATCTGCAGCACACCAGTATAAAGTATGCAAACACCTTTCAGTCTGTTTTTTCCCACAAACTAGCAAAATGATAGGGGCTGATGCTGCTTTGCTACATCTGTATGTGCTACAGACTGATGGTGCTAATGAGGATAATGCTGACAACTGGCCCAGACCAAGGAGGAGAAGTGT
This sequence comes from Protopterus annectens, assembly GCF_019279795.1. NCBI lineage: Eukaryota > Metazoa > Chordata > Ceratodontiformes > Protopteridae > Protopterus > Protopterus annectens. Next base: position 964,541,705 of record NC_056734.1, on the reverse strand, counting down.
GTTCAGACCCAGGGTAACCTTCCAGGGGCTACATGATCTGGAAATACTAAAGAGCTACAGGGTAGACAGGGACATACTTCAGAAACTCACCGAGCTCTGCCAGCCTCACGTCAGACCCAGAGTCAACAGAGGGGGAACCCATCCCAGTTGAAACCAAGGTATGTGTAGCCTTAAGAATACTCGCTACAGGTACTTTCCAAAGACCTACTGGGGACATCATGGGGGTCTCACAGGCATCTGCATCCAGGGCACTCCACCAGCTCCTGGATGCCATGCTAGCACATGCCGGTGAGCACATTTATTTCCTCAGCACCCCTGAGGAGAAGACCAGCAATATGCATCTCTTCCACCATGTAGCAGACTACCCAGAGGTACTAGGTGCCATAGACTGCACTCACGTACACATCAAAGCACCACCTGGTGAATACAGTAGAGTGTATGTCAACCACAAGAGCTATCACTCCATAAACTGCCAGGTCATAAACAGTAGAGGCCCCCAGACATATTTTTGGGTACACTGCTCTTTAAGTGTCTACTACTAGGGGTGGCTTCCTCTACTTTGACTGAATGGGTACTATCATCGAGCCAGTTAGCTACCCATCTGGTAACATACAGGTTGATGTCTAGCTATGTAAGCTTATGTATTATGGCCGACTGGGGATTATTGTCAGAGGCTTTTGGTAAGTGAAGGTAGGCAATGTGCACCGTCTTCCCCTCGTTCATGTGTTTGTTGACTGCTTCAAAGCAGTCAACCAGGTTTAACAGGCCTGATCTCCCTTTGACAATACCAAACTGTGTTTGCTCAAGCATTTTGAGGTTGCTTGATGTCCCTGTTTATAAGGTCCTTGATTATGCCTTCCATGGTCTTGCAAATCAGGCTAGTTAGGCTGATGTGCATATGATTGGCTGGGTCAGTGGATGCTCCACCTTTGTGAAAAAGAGTGACAGTGGCTGTCCTCCATGCAGATGTGTTAACACTGGTGCTCAGGCTTTGGTAGACTACAGTGTGTAATGGAGCTGAGAGCTCATGCCTGAGTTCATGCAGAATGCAGCCAGAGATGTTATCAGGTCCCATCAGATCTCTCAACCAAATTTCAACAGAATCAGGGACAAGTCACGAAAAAATCAGGGACAATCAGGGACACTTAAAATATTAGTGCTATTAACTTGAAACATTGACAGAATCAGGGTATATGAATTAATACACATTTTCTGAAGTAAAGGAAGTCTATAACTCTTAATCATTGTCATTATTCATTAAGTGTACATCACCACCTTTCCTCCAAAAGTCACTAGTTTTAGGAGGGATTAAGAGGGACAGAGCTAAAATTTGAGTCAAAATCAGGAACTTCCCTGAAAATCAGGGACAGTTGAGAGGTATGGGTCCCATGGAGACTTCAGTTTTTTGCCCTTGAGAGGACATTACGGACCTGCTCCCTGATGATTAGGGGGGGGGGAGGCAGGTGCTGTGCATGTCCTCCTTTACTGATGGGAGGAAGGGGGGTGAGGTTTTCACTTAACCTGTCTGCAGCAGTTTGGCTATATCTATGGAGTATGTGGTGTTATTGACCACCACTACAGAACAGATTTGGGTGTTGCCTCTGAGGTTGCAGACATATGTGAAGAAGGCCTTGTGATTGGCCTTGGTGGATGCATCCAATTTGCACTCAAAGTTATCCTTAGAGTAGTTCACCTGTGACCTTATTTGTTTGTTCAGACAAAAATGAGAATGATTCCAATTTGGCACCTGCTTTTTCTTGGCCCTGTACAGCCAATATCTCCACCTATTATGGAGTTTGGGTATTGCTGCTGTCCACCACAGAGGTTTAATCTATCTTGGGGGAGATGATTTTGTCCAGTCAGGTATTCCTGAGTCCATACACCTATGTAGGTGCTCACATAAATGTCTGGTGTAAGCTTGGACACAAAGTCATGACACAGTTAACACTTTTCCAATTTCAACCTACTAATTATAATCAAACTAGCAATTATTTATGTTTCAAGGCAATACGACAACCTGTAGCTGTAGACATTTATGTCTGTTTGATGCATTGAAACTAAGATTACACATTTGCAAAACAAGTAAAGCATATTTACCTGATGTTTTGCAACTTGTGTCTGTATGTTTGAAGCTTCCAGCTACAACTATTACTACATACATGTGCACAGGTAATACTTGATATACATTTCTGTTCTTTGTTATTATGGCACACTGTGTTTGCACTCTTGCAGCTCAGCCATACTCTCATCCTGATAGAGCAAGACATCTGGACAATGGCACATATAAATGGGGGGAAAAATAGTGATACTCTATAAATATTGCTGTAACACACTTAGTTGATAGCAAAGTAGGTTTTGCATTCAAATAAATATTCTGAAGAATATGACATTCAAATGTATCCTATTATGTTATGACTTCAGTCTTTACTGATTTGCCAGTGATTTGACAGACAAAACACAACTGTATGAGAAAAATTACTACAAATATGAAGCAAATATGTGGTCAGTCTGCAAAACTCTGGACAGTTGAAAGGTATGAGCTCAGTATATAACATACAGTTCAACACACACTTCTGTGCCAGTTGTTTACTATGCACATGCCCTATATAGATCTCTTACATTTGTAAGACAAGCATATGTATCATAGTAGCATTCACAAGTGACATATAAATATTTACAACATCCCAGGTAGCTGGCCTGGCAGTGTCACAGTCACAGTACAACATACACCCCAGTAGTAGTCATATGTGAGCTGACATTTGCTGGGGTGACTCAGGGGCCAGAGCTGTGATCTATGTCACTGCAGACAGAGCCAGCAGGGATAGCTGCAGGTGCTGGACAGCAACATGTCAGTCCAGCAAGTCTTGTTGAGACCTATTGTTTAACTTCTTATTTCCCATTATTGCATCCCCCTTCTGCATTCGATTACATGCTTAATTGTTTGACATACCTGTTATAGTACTGCAGAGTTTTCTCTCATAGTAATACAGATGCATAGGTTTTTGTAGTTGCAGTCTGTCTGTGTGTAGAAAGGTTCAGATTTGTTTTGCATAGGCAGCAGCCTGCCTTTTGTAGGTAATGCTCATGAGCAGGTGGTGGCCTGTGCACCAATTGGTGTCTCCCACTTGGTAACTGCATCCAGAACAGCTGTGTTGTCTTTCCATTAGTCAATGGCATGACAATACAGTGCTATAATTAAGTCCTTCATGTGGGCATTGCCCCTTTTCCTTGCCTGTGAAGAGAACATTATGGAAGTGTGGGAGCTACAGCATCATAGAGGGTAGGTTGAAATACCTCTTAGAACAAGAAATGTGGAGAAAGCACAACAAAATGGGGGAGAAAGCTCCAGAATTAGGGACAGACTGTAAATACTATTGTTATACCATTAGAAAATTGTTAGATTAACAGGGTTTAAATGGACATGCATTTTCTGCATGATGTCCAGAGGTTTTGTCTGTTCCTCAGACAATTTTTGTTTTTGGCAAATCACTCGGATAATTTGAGGACTGAAGTCACTAAATAATGGCATCCATCTGTGTTTCAGACTTCATATCCTTCATGAAAAGTTATGTTAAAACAAACCCTGCAAATTCAGCAACTTTTTCAGTTAACACCATTATTTAAACTATGTCCCTATTTTCGGGCCTCTGTTCCCCAAGTATGTCAGGCTTTGTCCAGATGTCTTGTACCAAGAGGTTCAGAGGTAATGATATATGATTATTTAGTGACTTCACTCCTGATATCATCCCAGTGATTTAGCAGAATCCCAGAAATATTACGAGGAAGAAGCCATAAATATGGTCCTACACCCCGGACATTCTGTGGAAATCTGTACAATTGAGAGTTATGTATGTCTGACCATTGTTAACAGACTTTCAAGACTGTGTAGGAGTAGGGCATGGCCAAGATGAGCACTGAGTAACAGCACTTTCTCTCTGCTCTGTCTTTACAGAATATTTATGACAGGATTTTTTTGAATTTAGCTATCCTAATTTTTTTTTTACATATTTGGAGTATACTAAACATTCTTTAGGATAGTATATAAACATTTGGCAATTTTTTTATTTTTTCCTGCCAAAATGTACTAGAGAAAATATCTGGACTCCAGACTACAGAGTGAGCTACTCCAAATATATACTCCAAGAAACGACTATTAAAAAGGAACTTCAGTCATTATTATCTAATATTCAAGACCTGACAGCAAAAATTGATAGAATGGATGTAAAACTGGATAACTTCAAAGAAAATTGTTCCCAACAAATGGAAATGTTACACAAAGACCTTAAGCAGCAAAAGAGACAGATTACTGGTATAGAGACTTCACTAAATGATATGGACACTACAATTCAAGAAGGTGAGCATAATATAGACTTTCTCTTAAAACAAAATACTCTTTTACAAACAAAAATTGATCATCTAGAGAACAGATCAAGAAGAAATAATATTAGAATTTTTGATTTGCCTGATAATGTTGAAGAAGGTAATATGGAAAAAATTATTAACTTCCTGGCCCCCTGATATACTACAACTTCCTGAAGCTCTCTCATATGGGATAGAAAGAGCACACATGTCCTTGGCTACTGCAAAAAAAGGTAAATCCAATTCTACTAAATATGTTATAGTGAAGTTTTTATCTTCTCATGACAAGGAGATAGTGTTAAAGACTTCTTGGGCTAAATCTCCTACTAAATACAAAGAAAATGTCATACGCTTTGATAATGATTACTCATCTTCTGTAATTGCCAAAAGAAAGCTTTTTTTTGCCAATGCTAAAAGAACTAAAGCCCAAATAAAGACACACCTATTACTTCCCGTCAGATTAAAAATACTTCTCCAAGATGGTCCAAAAATATTTGATGAGACAAACTCTGCCATTACCTTTGTCAAAACAAGAAAACTTCTTGATAAAAATAGAGGATATGGAGTGGGCAAATGCCAGCCTTAAACGAAATGCTGATAACATTTCCTGGAAGGTCTCTGAACATAAAAAGAAGCTCAAGAATAAGTGATTAATTAAGCTATTTTACAATGGCTTTCATTTACCCAAGTCTTAATAAATAACCCAGAAGTTGGGGAAGTGGAAATGGTTCAACAGGTGAGTCTTTGTTTTTTAAATGTATTTTTATGGTACATAGTTGTTTTAATGGTATTTTATAGCTTGCTATTATTGTCTAGTTTATTCTAGCTCAATTTCTATAGCAAGTAAAAGATATTTATTTATTCATTTATTTATTATATTTTAATATTACACGTCTGTTATAATAAATGCTCCATATGATTGAGGACTGAAATTTATGGTATTTTGGGAACTATGATACGGAGACTTATAGATGAGAAAATGATGGTCTTTTTACAATAGAAACTATTTCATTTATTTCTAATTGTTTGCCATTTTATTTCCCTGTCTTTCTGTGAAGAGAGACTCTTCACTGATATTGTTGCCATAATGTTGCTTTAATAATTATGTTTCCCATCCCTTGCTCTGCTGCTGGAATGTGGTGCTATTTGTGGTAATAGACATCTGAAAAGTTCATGTTTTGTCCCTTTCAGTGACCTGATATGTTTTGAGTAAATCATTAGATATTTATCTTTAAAAATGTGAATATCTATGGAGAGGCTTTAATTTGTTTTTTTTTTTCTTTTCTCTTTGTTTTTTCCTCTTTGCTGTTGGTTGTGGAGGAGTGGAGGATTTTGTATGGAGTGATATGTTCGTGGTGGGCTAGTGGTTTGCTGGGTTTGGGAGATGGAGTTTGTTGTTTTTTTAATGTTTTATATTGCCTCTCTTCCTCCCCTTTGCCTTTTTTACTGCTCATTTTTATGTTTCCCGGTCCTGCCATGAGGTAATCAACAGCTTTCTTAGAGAAAAGCTGTAAATGTTTTCCCTCCTCAATCTCGTGCATCTGAACTACTAAATAACCTTGGTTTGTGCTCACACTGCAGCTGCTACACTTGAGAGCAGGAGAAAAGTGTTGTTTCCATGGAAACGTTTACAGACTGAACCCTGTGCTGAGAAGCTTCACAAAGATGGATAATAGCTAGAATAGATGGTCTCTAACGCCATCTACTTATCGAATGAAAAACTGCAGCTAAATAACCTGTATAATATGACTGTTATATTTAAACATTTGTGAATATTAAAAAAAATCACTTTTGACACATTTGAACCCTTACATTTTATACACTTGTCTTCATAAGTCTAATATATTTATGTAAAATTTCTATTAATTGGTAGAACAGGCATATAGCATATATAGCAACATCATTAAAACGGAGGGTTTAGTGTGGATTAATGTGTTTATGGTGGTCTAGTAGTTTGCTGGGTTTGATACGTAGAGTTTGTTGGTTTTGCACTATTTTGTATTGGCTTTCTCCCTGATATTGCCTTTTTGTTCTGTCTGGTTTTGTGTTTCCTGGTCCTGCCATGAGGTAATCAACAGCTTTCAAAAGAAAAAAATAATAGCTGCAAAAGTTTTCTCTCCTTAATCTCGTGCATCTGAACTGCTGAAAAATTCTGGTACCTGATCATACTGTGACTGCCTCAAATGAAAGCAAGAGAAATGTGTCGTTTCCATGGAGATGTTTACAGACTGAACTCTGTGCTGAGAAGCTTCGCAGAGCTAGATAATAGCTTGAATGGACAGTTTCTAATGCCATCTAAAGGTCAAATGAAATAATTGCAGCTAAGTAACCTGTATAATACAATTGTTATATTAAAGCACTTGTAAGTGTTTATAAACAGAGCACTTTTGATATATTTATACCCTTATGTTGTTTACACTTGTATTTTTAGTTTTATTATATTTAAGTTAAGCTTCTTTTGATTGGTACAACAAACATATAACATATACAACAACATCATTAAAGTATTAAAAAAGAATATATATAAATATATATATATATATATATATATATATATATATATATATATATCTTTACATGAGACATAAGCAGAATTTAATATTCTTCTACAAGACATAAAAATTAGAAATGAGAATAATTCTAGTACACATAGAAGCTAAACAAATGACTGAAACATAATATATTCTGTATGAATATAGCTTACTGCATACAGTATAGTCTCAGATGCAGATGTTTGCCATATTAACTAATATGTTGATATATTCTGACAAATCTAGAAGCTGTTTCAGATTAGTAAGGGTCTTAAAGGAAAGAAAGGGAACACATTCCTTCTTAGAAAATACTGAGCACTTTTATTGGGATCTCATACTACAGTGGGAAACTAAAATGTAATATTTTCTATGCTCTTATTTTCAGATATATGGAGATAAGGAAACAGCGTTATTAGCTATTGGCACAATACATAAAGAGACAGGGGATTAGTCTACTTATTGATCATTATAACAGTTCATTACATATGAATTAGTTATGACTTTTGTATTATTTATATAATATATGATTGGTCTTTATGATATTTTGAATTCAATTTGACAAAAGTTAAAATGAAACAGTTACATTTGATATACTTTGATTTGTTTCTTGAATTAGTACATACAATTCTAATGAGTGTAGTTTAATTCATAATTGTTTTTTTAACCACATACACTACTTTATATTGTTAAATTATGCAACAGTATATATATTTACTCAGAGAGGAGATGAGTGTTGTTACTACCTTGATCGTCAATTTGGGTGAGAGATATTACTCAAATTATGAGTTTTTAACTCCGGGGGGGGGGGGGTTGAAAGAGTCTATGTTATTAGCAAATGCTATAGGTTTCTATTAATAGTTATTATGATGTTCACCAAGTCTTACAAAATTGAATTTGATATAAACATATTTCATTGGATAAAAGTTTTATATGTTTCCTGTATAAATTATAAATGTAGTCCTAACAGTCAATTTCTATTGACTTATAAAATATGGGAAAAAAGGAGAGTTATTCAACAACAGAAATGAAGAACATTAACGTTTCATGACATCATTAAACTGTACATCATTAAACATCAATGGATTAAATAATCCTAGTAAGAGAAGATCTTTGAAAAATATCTTAAATTGCATAATTCTCAATTAATATTTCTCCAAGAAACTCATTTACTAACTGTAGATGTCACAACATTGGAATCCAAATCTTACAAACTTTTGATTAGCTCAGAACATACACACAAAAAAGAGGGAGGGGCGGCCATACTTTGGAAAAATACATTACTTATGCCTAAAAAATTGACACTTGCAAAGATAACAAAAGGATGTTATCTTCAGTTATTATAGAATTTAATAAGAAAATGTTGACATTAATAAATATGTATTGGATTCCTGGCATTGGACTTACAACAGTGAAACAACATATAGAACATATAGTTCAGTTTTCTAAGGGGTAGTATTATTCTTGCTGGGGATTTTAATTGCATTTCTGACATAAAAGACTCTAGTACCAGAGGTAAAAGGAAAATTCCAACTATAGCTAAATTACTGAAAGAATTTTCAGATTCATACACGATGAAAGATATTAATAACTTTACTGATGCTAAGTCACTGTTCTATACATTTTACTCACATAGACATAATTCATATTCAAGAATAGATAGGGTATTAATTTCCAATAACTTAACTGATTTCTTATCAAACTCAAAAGTTATTTCATGTCCCCTTTAGGACCATAATTCCATAACATTTGATTTTATACTAAACTCCACATTTAATGTTCAAATTAAAAGGATACCAGCCTACATAATTAAACTGAAAGATTTCATTGATTTCTTTACTACAGAAGTACAAAATTTCATAAAACTTAATGATACACAGGGAACGTCTGAAATATGCATTTGGGATGCTCTAAAAGCTTACCTATATGGTAAAATTGTTGCTTGGTATAAAAAGAAAAGAATTTTGTGAGATAAAGATCTTCAATATATACAAACAAAGTTAGATGCTTTAAGACTTGATGCTTCAAAAAACCAAGATAAGAAAGATAGAATGAATGAAATAAATACTTTAAACAATAAATATATGGAAATTTTAAACAATAAAGTCATGATAAATCTTGAAAAATATAAACTTATAACTTTTTCTATAAATCCTAGATCTATGAATATACTACCTAAGAAGACTAAAAGATTAAATAAACTTAACCATATTAAATAAATTTATTCTCCAACAAAAAATAGTATCTGATTTACCAAATATATTACTCGAGTTTAGAAAATCTTTTTTTTTTAATTAAACCAACCCAATGATATGATTAATAGTACAAAAGATATTCAATCTTTCATACATAATAATATAAAGAACAGCCTATCAGAAACACAAATAAAATTAATAGATAAACAAATATATTTTAAAAAAGTAAAAGATCAAATAACTAAACTTAAGCAAAATAAAACTCCTGGTAATAATGGTATAATTTCTGAAATTTACAATGTTTTGCCTGCTAAAGTGTTAACTCTGCTACATCCAGTATTCAATATAGCTGAAAATAATAACATTATACACCCTCTTGGAAGTACACATTTATTTCTCCTGTACCAAAGTCTGATAAAAACCCTGTAAAATGTGCTTCATATAGGCCCATTTCATTATTAAACACAAACTATAAAATGTTCATGTCTATTTATGCTGATAGACTCAAAATTCTTTTACCATCCCTGGTAGATATGGATCAAATAGGTTTTATAATTAATAGAACTTCTTATGATAACATCAGAAGAACAATAACTTTAATTGAACCAGTAAAAGCCTTAAAGAATAATTTGACTCTTGTTAGTTTAGTTATTAACTGTGCCTTCGACTCAATTAATTGGGACTATCTTTTTATCTTATTGAATGACTTAAACTTTTCCAATAGCTTTATTAATCTTTTAACTCAATTATATAATGAAAGTCAAGCCTACATAAAAATAGGTACAAATATATCCCAGAACATTAAAATTATTCCACTCAAATGTTTAAATCTACTTATGTAACTAATTCTAAAGGCCTTTTAAAACTTATATTTAGGTTTAGAATCTTTGAGAATTGGTTGTTCCTCATCTTTCCTATTGCCTATACACAAGGGATAATTCTCTCTTCAGATAATTCTAAAATGTTGCTATTTAAACAAAAACAATTATTCTTTGCACTGGTCTATACTGTCCATTGCCAGGAAAACAATTACAAGAAAATGGAATTCCTCATCAGTTCCCTCATTTAAAGAGATTAAAGGTCTTCCCTTGGAAATATCTACGTTAGAAATGTTAACTATAAAATCTAAATCTACAAGGAATACAAATATATATTACAAATGGGAAAATGTACATGAATTATTAGTTAAAGAACTGGATAAATGATTAATGCAGTAATCTTTCTTTTTTTAATCTTTTATTCTTTGTTTTTTTTTTCTTCTGCCAACATAAACTTAATTGATCTTGTTTGATATGTAGTGAACATCATTGTATATAGTTTTCTGTGCTATTATAGTTATTGTATTAATATTTTCTTTTTTAAATATTGTACGTTAAAAATTCAACTTATTCAATTTTTTTCAAAATATCCGTTCATTATATTAATGTTTTCAATAAAGCTGATTAAAAAAATACTGTGTAGCAGTATAGTGTGTAAATGTGTGATGGGCTGAGTGGGGAGAGGGGCAGATGTGAGTGTCATAGACCCTTTTCTATATGACTGTAGCTGCTGCTACAATACAGCTGTTGCTGGTCTATCAGCCGCATATGTCTGTAGGGGCAGATTGAGACATGTCCCTTAACACATCAGAATTCCAAGTACACTGTGACTTGGGGCAGCATATATATAGGAACAGTGTGTGGCTGGCAATCAGGTTATGTTTGTTCAAGCAGTCATTATACTCTAGAGGTCAGCTGGCTTACTGGTATGTTGCTGTGACTGTGGTGCAAATGGTTGTGGGTAGACAATTTCTTACCGATGTCTGTTTTTCCATACAGTTACATCCCTGTAGTGCATGATATATTTGTAAATGCATGAGCAGTTCCCCAGAGCTGATTTGGTGTAGTGTTGTGTTGGTCTGACTATAGTTCAGAAGGTGCTGGGTGAAATGGTTGGTGGCTTTCAGTGTTTTTTCCCTTATGTTACATGACTGCACTCATACCTCTCAACTGTCCAGATTTTCATTGGCTGTCCAGATGTGTGGCTCATATTTTTGGTCTGTTTCCCGTAACTGTTGTGGATTTCTGGCAAATCACTGGGATGATATGAACAGTGATGCCACTAAATAATGACACTCATTTGCTTTTCAGACTTGAAATGTATCAGAAAAAAATATGTGTTAAACCAAACTGTGATACTCTAGCACTTTCTAAGCTTAGAAAATCCATATTTAAAATATTTTCCTATTTTTTGGCCTTTGTTCCCCCCCACTCTGTCAGGCTTTGTCCAGATTTCTTGCACTAAGCGGTTGACTCTATATATATATATATATATATATATATATATATATATATATATATGTATATAACATTACTAATTCCACATGTTTTTCCCTAATGTTGGATGACTATCCTGCATGATGTATTTACTGAAGCATTACTAATTTTCAGAGTTCATGTGGAGTAGTTGAGCTGCTGTGACTGGAGTGCACAGGGTCCTGGGTTCAAGACTTGTCAGGGATGTGTGTTTTTCCCCTTATGTTAAATGACTGTAATGCATGATATGTTTGTAAAATCATTACAAATTCCCACAGCTCATATGGCATAGCGGTACATTGCTCTGACTATAGTGCACATGGTCCTGGGTTTGGGACCTGCTGGGGCTGATTATCTTGTTGCTGGTCAAAACAGAGGCTAACTGAGACAGACTGATTAAAGCAGTTTTAAGCAATTGTAAGCAGGTGTGTACGGGTTTGCGTGACATTAACCAATGCCAAAGGCGTTTAGTCCTGCTTTGTTTTGTTTACCTCTGCTTATTCCCGCTTAAATTCGCACTAATTTCAAAAAAAAAGAAAAGAAAAGAGGGTGATAGGAAAGTGGTGAAATGGAGAAAGCAGAGGGTAAAACATTAGGAAAAGCAGCTAGGGATGTGCAGGACGGGTGTAGGAAAGGACCATAGCTCTACATTTTTTCTGCAGCAACAGCTGTGAATGATGTGGTAAATTTGGAATTTACAGCCTCACACCCCGCAGGGAGGGGGTGTTGGCAAAATAGTTTTGTAGAGTAATTTGAGGACAGATTGATTTACATCACTGTATATGGGGGACGAAATGTAGAGCTATGTATAGGGCAATGATTTTTATTGCGGGAGAAATGACTTTTTTTTTTAAGGTGAGAGTGGGATGTTGGCGAAGGGCTATAGGTATGTTTGGGGACGTAAGTTGCATTCGCAGACACACAAGACAGCAGACAGGGGTGGTATATGACACATGGGGGGTACATACCTTGGACATGAATGATGGTTGGGAATCAAAGGCCCATGAGCCACCAAATGGATACCACCACTGCACCTTCATGGCCCTGAAGGTGGCTATGCTGGGGGCTGTACAACAGGAGCAGGCTGTCCCTTGAGGTGCTCCTGTCTGCCCTCAATCTGGTGCCAGTGTACACCCAACTCTGAGCGGATGACACTGCGCACCATACCTTGGAACTTCCTGCGGGTGACCAGTTCCTCTCAGCGCCTGCACCCACTGGGGATGGCCCCGTCCCTGAGGCAGTTTTACCCAAGGCTGGTGCAGGACACTAGCCAAGGGGGCAGTTCCAGGTTGGGTCCCAAATGTGCTATGACCAGATGAGGCAGGACAGGTGGATCAGCTGGTATCAGCGTTCACAAACGTGCTATGGTGTTGAGGTTTTACAAAATGTATTGGTTAGTCATGAGCAAAACATTTCAAAATTAGTTGACAGCATGCATGAGTGTTACAATTAATGCAGAACAGTGGAATTCACAAAAATGCATAGCAAACAGAACACATGCATATAAGGAATAACAGTCAGAATTTTAACAGCATGCCAGTTAAATGTATGGCAACAGGCTGTGAAGACTGCCAGCCTAGCTTGATAGAATTTTTGTAGATAATTCTATGTTATTTGTAAATATTAATATAATCCGCAGACTTGGTTTACAAATGTAAATAGAACTATATGTTATGATTAAACTATATGTTGTACTGAGCTCCAGAAATGTAACCACAGTGCACTCTGCTGGAAGAAAGCTGGTAAGTCAAGCACTGTATGACTGTTTGATCTCAAGCTTGGAGACAGGATGTCTGGACCAGGAAAGTCTTTCTATTGTCTTGATTTAAGAGATAATTACTAAGGTTTTACATGTATAATGTCTTTTATTGCTGTGGCTGCCTGGCCATCTGCAGCTTACTAAGAAATGTAAATGTTGAGTTTTTGTTAAGCAGAAAAACTAAATCAGAACTGTTATGAATGGTGTAATCTGAAATGACTCAGCAGTACTGTGTTATCAATTTAAGGACAGAAAGAAAGGGGACCATTTTGGATTTTGTCTGAACCTCAACACATCACCTCACCAGCACTCTGCCTTTGCTCTGCAAGTAAGATATTTATTTAGAACAGTGACTTCTCCTAGAGTTAGATAGAAATTTAGCAGATTAGTCTAGCTGTTTTTCTATATTTATGTCAGACTATACTACAATGTTATTTTAAAGTTTCCTGTGATTTCTGAACTCCTGATTAGCACTGTGTTGAAGCAATTAATATTGTCTAGTGTTATTATTTATTATTAAATATTTTTAAAACCTTTCAATTGTGGCTGTTTTGTGTAGAGATAATTTAAGCTCTAGAGTATTGCATGCATTTGGTGATACTGTACTAAGCCACTCCAGAATAGCCTTAGCCCTAGGTCAGACTTACTATTTGGATAACAGTAATATTACACAGTATAATTGGTCACCCTTTGAGAAGGGCCTTATTATTAGCTGATAAGAGTAGTTGGTGGCAGTAATTACTACCTTATAGTCTAGGCAGAAAGGGGGCACAGCTGGCAAACCTGTGCCAGCTATCCCCAGGAGTGTCTGTGTGTTTGTATATAAATCAAATCTTAAAGTGTGTGTGTGTCAGCTACTTGGGCAGGAGCAGGAAGCACTGGTTGGACAGGGAGGGTGCTGGAGGTTTTTGGCTTGACTACTCTGCTGAGATCTCAACTCTATAGCTGTGCCCAGTGGGGGGTCTTATTGGAGATCTGGAGAGAAAGGGAAAAACTAGCCCCAGACTGACTGTGATCTTTAAGTGTTCTTAAGGGAAATTGTACTTTACTGTGTGTGTACTTTGTTATTTCCCCCAATATGCACACCACTCACTGGTGCTAGTGGTGATGATTGAGGCTCCTTGATTACTGGACCAGTGCATGGGTGTCACATATTGATTGTTTGGCAGTGTTGGGATATCCACATCAACTATTAATTGTTTGATTGTGGTGAGTTAGCCACATGACATACTAATTGGCTTGTAGTGGTGTGGACATTGAATTTTTGCAGCTTGTTGACAGTGATTACTGAAAGTGTTTTTGTACTCTAAGTCAGCCACACAGTGAAAATTCAGAGTTCAGATCACAATTGTTTTATTTCTTTTGTTAGCTTAGTTAGTCAGAGACAGCATGCATGCCTGTCATCACAGGAGTATGGCTAGCTGACAAGGAGCCAGTTGGCTGAGATGTGCCAGGCTAAGGGACTGGTGCAAGGAAACCCAACTAAAGCAGACTTGATTGTAGCTTTGGTCACAGCTGCATCAGAAAACAGCAATCAGGAGGACAATCAGATTGGCCATGGAGATGTACAACACTCAGAGAATGGACAGCTCAACCTTTCTGCAGAGGACTTAACAATCCATCTGGAGCTAAAGAGACTTGAGTTGGATGCTGCTAGGTGTTTGGAAATGGAAGCTGTGGAGAAGGAGAGGCAGAGGCAGCACAAAAAGGAGATGCTCACTCATTGCCAGAGTCATGGAGATAAGGGGGAAGGGAGTAACTGGACCCAAGAAGCACAAAAGGTCAGTAAATTACTTCCACAGTTTACAGAGGGGGATAATTTTGAGTTTCATTCATATGTTTGAGAGGGTATGCAAATAGTATGATGGTGACCAAAGGCTCAGGGTATGGTTCCTGACCCCCTTACTCCACAGTAAAGCTGTGACTGTGCTGTCTAAATTATCTGATCACAATTTTTTTGATTTTACTGCTAAGTAATGCCTGCTAAAATGTTTTAAGCTAATACCTGAAGCTTATAGGAAAATGTTTCGTGAGCACAGACGCAAGGCAGATGAAAGTGTGTGTGACTATCTTGCTGAACTGAGCACTTATTTTCATAGGTGGGTGAGTGGATGTCAGGTTACCACTTCTGAAGGGCTGGCAGACCTTTTGCTGAGGGAACAAGCCATTATCACTTTGCCTGAGGACATGAGGATCTGGTTAGCTGATAGACAATGTGCTACTTTAGATGAGCTGGGGAAGAAGGGAGACCTATTCCTAGCAAGCAGGACATCCCTGCACAAGAAGAGGACACCCAGTGCTCATAAGTCTAAGGGAACCCATGGTGGGCAGCCCAGACTGCCCCAAAAGTATCTGCCAGTAGCAGGGGAAGCCACTAGTCCAGGTACACATCCAGGACCTAGGGTTAAATGTTTTGAATGCAACCCGTGGGGCCATGTGGCACACAGACATCCACAGAGTCAATGTGGTAAAAAAAAGGTGAGGGAGCCAGTAAGTGGGAAAGACAAAATGCCCATACTTGATAGTCTTGAGACAACAAGGGTACCAAACTATCATCCTGCAGATGTCCTGATAGGGAAGGATTTTGATGATGCAGTACTATGTATTAATGCAGTTACACACAGTCAGGCTAGGAAACAAGCATGTGGATCTGGTTGCCTGGGGGAGACCCAGTCAGACCACACACTTGCAGCCAGGACTAGTGAGATGGTTACTTCAGGAAGGGAGCTACATTGTAGCAGCGAGACTGAAGGTGAGCCACAGCTGCTTGTTGGTACTGATGTTCCCTTGGGGAGAGTGACTGTAAGGTAGAGGTGAATAGTAGTACACAGGCTGACAGTAAGGCACTGCTGTCAGAGGATACCAGATATCCTGTGGAAGGGGAGCTAGAAAGGGTTACAAAAAGAGAGTTGAGACAGGCTCAGCTCTCAGACCCAATATTACAAGGCCTGAGGCAGGTAGCAAGTGAGACACAATTGATTCTCAAGGGAAGTGGGATTCTGTATACTGGGACAAAGAGTTACTTTATAAAGAGTGGACCCCTGAGGGAGGGCTAGAAGGTGAGAAGATACAGCAGGTGGTAGCACCCAGAGCCTACCATCTGGTGCTTCTAGCCATAGCCCATGATATTCCCTTTGCAGGTCATGTGGGCATAAAACGTACAAAGAGATGTATTATGCAGAACTTCTATTGGCCTGGAATTGCCAGAGATGTAACAGGATACTGCAGGACCTGTGAGCAGCGCCAAAAGGTAGGCAAGGCAGGAGACAAGATGAGAGGTCCTTTGATGCCTTTGCCTGTGATTCAGGAGCCATTTCAGAGGGTAGCTATGGATATTGTGGGGCCTCTGAATACCCGACGTTCGACAGGGAAAAAGTATATCCTAGTGATAGTAAATTATGCTACAAGATATCCTGAGGCAGTGGCTTTGTCCTCCATTGAGGCAGAAAAGGTGGCAAATGCTTTGTTAGAGATTTTCAGCAGGGTAGGTTTCCCAAATGAAATACTGACTGGCAAAGGTGCCAATTTCATGTCAGACCTGCTGGCATGTATGAGGAAGTACTGTGGGGTGAACACCTAAAGACCAGCCCCTACCATCCCCTGGCTAATGTTCTTGTTGAGAGGTTAAAATCAACACTCAAGTCCATGCTACGGGCATTTTCAGACCAGTTTAAGAGGGAGTTGGACAAATCTGTTGTCTGCTTACAGAGAGGTTCCCCAGGAATCCATGGGTTTTTCACCCTTTGAGTTGCTGTATGGGCAGAGGATGAAGGGACTTCTAGATTTAGTTTTTGATGAGTTTGAAGGTGAGTGATAATTCCACAAGGAGTCTGTTGTGGCATCTGTCCTAAACCTCAGGACAAGGCTCAGGGATCTCATGAGCTTGGCCCAGGAGAAACTGGTAGAAACCCAACAGCAGAAAAAGGTCTGGTATGACAGGAATACTTGAGCTAGAGAGTACGCTGCAGGGCAGTAGGTAATGGTTCTCATTCCTGTGATACACAAAGGCTGCAAGCAGCTTGGGAGGGAGCGTACAAAGTGGTAAGAAAGGTAAGGGATGTTAACTATATGGTAGAACTGCTAGGCAGGAGGCAGGGGCACAAATTGTACCATGTTAACATGATGAAACCTTACCATGATAGGGAGGCCCTTGTGCTCAGTATTTGCAGTAGATTGCAGAAGGATTCTAAAGGAGATCTGGTGACTGATCTCCTCAGTGAGGCTCGGATTGACACCTCAGTGGAAGGGGTAGCAATGTCCCAGCAGCTAGTGCCAAAGAAGGATGGCAGTACCAGGTTGTGTGTGGACTACAGGAATTTAAATATTCACACAGAGTCAGATGCTTACCCCATGCCTAGAACAGATGAGGCCCTAGAGCAACTGGGTGGGGCTAAGTATCTTACAACCATTGATCTTACCAAGGGTTACTGACAGGTGCCCTTGACTCCCAGTGCTAGAAAGAGGTCAGCCTTTGTGACTCCTTTTGGCTTGTATGAGTTCACAAAGATGCCCTATGGGATAAAAAATGCCCCAGAGACTTTCCAGAGGCTGGTAGATCATATCCTAGCAGGAGCAGGAGGGTTTTCCCTTGCTTACCTAGATGATATTGCCATCTACAACCATTCCTGGCAAGAGCACCTTCAACATGTCAGAAAGGTGTTAGACAGACTACAGAGGGCAGGAGTGACCATTAAGCTGAGCAAATGTCAGGTGGATAATCAGGCCAGAACCTGCCAAAGTGGAAGCCATTCAGGCATGGCCTGCACCTGTTATCAAAAAGCAGGTGAGGGCATTTTTAGGGACAGCGGGGTACTACAGAAAGTTCATCCCCAGTTATAGTACCATAGCTGCTCCCCTTACAGACCTGACAAGGAAAAACAGGCCAGATAAGGTAGTGTGGTCCATAGCTTGTGAGCAGGTATTCCAGAAGCTTAAAGAAAGTTTGGGAGGACCCCCTCTGTTAGCCAGTCCAGATTACAGCAAAAAAATTGTTGTGCAGGTGGATGCTTTGAACCATGGGGTGGGGGCTGTACACAGCCAAATTTCTTCAAAGGGAGAAAAGCACCCAGTGGTTTATCTAAGTCATAGGCTCCAACCCAGGGAGGAATGCTTTGCAGATGTAGAAAAGGAATGTCTAGAAACAGTGTGGGCACTGCAGAAACTTCAGCCTTATGTATATTGAAGAAAATTCACTATAGTTACAGATCACAATCCCATAACATGGTTACATTGAGCCAGCCAGCAAAATGCCAAGTTGCTAAGATGGAGCCTAGGGTTGCAAGCATATGATATGTCAGCATAGCACCACAGTGGGTTTAGCAACCCCAATGCAAATGGGCTCTCATGACAGAGAATGGGGTAAGGTATACTCAGATAGACCTAACCTACTCACGCAACTTTTCTCAAGGGTCACTTGAAAGACTAGCTTGAGTTGTCCGGGGGGGGGGGGGGTATATGTGAAGGCTGCAAGCCCAGCTAGATAGAATTTTGTAGATAATTCTATGTCATTTGTAAATACTAATATAATCCACAGGCTTGGTTTAGAAATATAAAGAGAACTATATGTTATGATTAAATGATATGTAGTACTGAGCTTCAAAAATATAACCACAGTGCACTCTGCTGGAAGAAAGCTGATAAGTCAAGCACTGTATGACTGTTTTATCTCAAGCTCAGAAATTGGATGTCTGGGCCAGGAAATTCTTTCTACTGTCTTGATTTAAGGGAAAATTACTAAGGTTTTACATGCATAATGTCTTTTATTGCTGTGGCTTCCTGGCCAGGTGCAGCTTACTAAGAAATGTAAATTTTGAGTTTCAGTTAGTCTGAGAAACTAAATCAGAACTCATGATGACTCAGCAGTACTGTGTTATCAATTTAAGGACAGAAAGAAAGGAGACCATTTTGGATATTGTCTGAACCTGAACACATCAACTTGCCAGCACTCTGCCTTTGCTCTGTACGTAAGATATTTATTTAGAACAGTGACTTCTCTTAGATTTAGATATAAATTTAGCCAGCTTAGTCTATCTGTTTTTCAATATTTATGTCAGACTATCCTACAATATTATTTTAAATTTTCCTGTGATTTCTTAACTCTTGATTAACGCTGTGTTGAAGTAATAAGTATTGTCTTGTGTTATTATTTATTATTAATTATTTTTAAAACCTTTCAGACATGGCTGTTTTGTGTAGAGATAATTTAAGCTCTAGAGTACGTGCATGTATTTGGTGATACTCTACTAAGCCACTCCAGAATAGCCTTAGCCCTGAGTCAGACTTATTATTTGGATAACAGTAATAATACACAGTGTAATTGGTCACCCTTTGGGAAAGGACTTATAAGTAGCTGATAAGAGTATTTGGTGGCAGTGATTACTACCTTATAGTCTGGGCAGAAAGGGGGACAGCTGGTGAACCTGTGCCAGCCTCCCCCATGAGTGTGTGTTTGTATATAAATCAAACCTTAAAGTTTGTGTGTGTCAGCTACTTGGGCAGGGACACGAAGCACTGGTTGGACAGAGGGTGCTGGAGGTTTTGGCTTGACTACTCTGCTGAGATCTGAACCCTGTAGCTATGCCAGTGGGGAGTCATATTGGGGATCTGGAGAGAAAGGGAGAAACCAGCCCCAAACTGACTGCGATCTCTGTGTGCTCTTAAGGGAAATTGTACTTTATTGTGTGTACTTTTTACCCCCCAATATGCATGCCCCTCGCTGGTGTTAGTGGTGAGGATAGAGGCTCCTTGATTGCTAAGCCAGTGCAAGGGCATCACACAGGCCACCAACAATGGTATTTGAACAACGTATATTAATATGTAAACAATTTTATGAACAATAATAGAACACAAGTCCCAACATTAGGTTTTGAGAACAACTGGTGGTATATGGGTAATAATTATTGATGCAGATAAGGGGTGGGGGGAGAAAGGAAAAGCCCATTAACAACTGTATAGGCTTATATTTTTCACAACAGTACTGCTCAATACTCTACAGGTCTGCCCTCACTTTACATCTATCTGTGCCAAGCTGGAATGGTATTGGGCAAAGAGTGAGTACTCTGAGTACATGACTGGAAGGAACTCATACATGTCAGAGTTACATATATGACTAACAAGGTGTACCTGCACTAATGTTGTGCAAGTGTGCTACTGGCATTCTTCAACTAGATTCATATCTGTATCCAAGGTTGTTGGGGACAGTGATCACTAGCCCTGAGAGTGTGACACTTGAGAGACATGTATCGAGAAGAGTGCATGGTGCATGCAGTACCTATCCTGCTGTCTTTGCAAGCATGGGGTTGGACACTGAAACATTTGGACACAAAGATTATTAGTATACCCATCATATAGCTACTACAATCATTTATTTACCTGTAAAACCTGTGGAGAAAATATCTGTTAACACTACCTGACTATCTGTACACATATTCAGGATTATTGTCTGTAAATATTCACACATCTTATTTCCACTTCCTGGATTCAAACCATGGTCTGTGTGTGAAAAAATGAAAAAACATCTCAATTTCTCAATACAATGAGCTACTGGAGAACCACTGTCTCTTGCTTGACTGATTTCTGCCTAATACTCACTTAGACAGTCTGACCTTGTAATCTAAGTGATGTGTCCACAAAGACTGTAGTGACAGTTGAACATACATGCCTGACAGATAGTTCTTGTATTGTGTATTAATCTTTCGAAAGCAGGTGTGCACATTTAACCCCTTGTAGATGTGAATATGTGTGATCTGGAGAGAGTATAGCAGGGTGCTGGGTTGAATACCCACCCCGTATACATTTGGAATCATATATTTGCAGTCTCCACCTATTACACTCTCATACTTGCCCGCATCAGCATACCTACATTCAGGAGTACATCGATCTGAAGTGCAAAGGTTAACACAAGGCAATGCTGCAGGGGACACACTGTAATCCACTGCACAATACTAATCAAGGTTCAGGTGTTAGTGCAGGACACATTTCATTTTTCATTTATATCTTGTTTTACACATTATGTTTCTTCAACAACAAACCAGATTAAACACAACAGTTTGTGGTATATATCTTTATTTAAGTAACATGACAACAGTGCTTTCTTACAGTAGATATTCTACATTCAGTACTACTGCATATCCTGCAGATCACTATTGGTCTGACAAACTTTCAAACTTTTTTTTATTTATTCAGTACACTCAGAACACACTATACCTACAGGCAGTAAACAACATACTCCTTATTATTTATTACATTATATACTGCAAAATAAATCTGTACTTACTAGACTCTTGTCACAACCTCACCAATCTGTCAGCATAGGCCTCAAGATTGTTGGCTCTCTCTTCTGTAGCTGTAGGGGAAAAACATTTTAAGCATATACATCTATGACATACTCAGGCTAGAGTTTGGTACTGATATAGGTGAGATACTTATTCACTACTGGGGCATCCCCATCCTGAGCTTCTTGAATCCATTGAGCCAAGAGCTCCCCTTCCTATGCTTTAGGTAGGCAAAATGATGCTGTACATGCTCACCAGTTTGGGGAGTTCCAGTAGCACTGGTGAAATCATGTGCCAGATGGTCCCATGCTTCTGCTTTGTACTGTGAGCCCTGGTATTGGCCCTACAGCAGTCTGTGGTCATGGTCTTTAACAAGGAGCCCAGCCCTGATGCTGGACTTCAAGATGCCCCAGCACTGTGCCTGAAAGCTCCTTCTCCAATGTCAGACATAGTATATTCAGAGATCAAACTACAACAGGTTCTGGCTGTATTCCTGCCTGTGCGGTTTAAATAAGGCCATATTCCTGCTCTTTGCCATCATTGGACTAATTTTGAAAATGCTAAGCATAGCTCAGCAGTGTGCAAACTCGCTAAGCTGAGTGGCGCAGTGCTTAGATGTGCAAATCCGCTCAGCTAGGCTGAATTCTGCTAAGAATGAGACTTCTAAGCAATGCTCATACCGGCTAAGCAGAGTTAAGCACTGCTAAGCATTGCTCAGGTTTCATTTTAAAAATATTTCAGAACTGCAAATTAATTAATCGTTACTGACATATTATTATGTGTATATAATTTAATTTACAGGATGTCCCCTTATGTGCTTTCGTTACATTACCTTGGAGTGTGTCTATACTGTATGGGACACCTGTTTACATGGGTGATTTCACATGTTATATCCACTGACACTTCAATGTTGGACCAGCTACATTACCCTGGTTGACAAACATCAATTACTATATAATTTCAGAAAAAATATAACAATGCTTTCCCATGTAAAAATGAAGATCCTGTCTTGGTACTTGAACTGTGAACTGCTGCACGCAAAGCCGGAACTCTAACCACTACAGTATCTCACCACTGAGGATTTTAGCTATGCATTTGTATTTAGCTCCTATGAGATGTTTAAGCAATGCTGAGCAAAGTATCTCAACAAACAAACTTGCTCAGCTACACTTAAACTTCACTTATAACGGAAAAAAATAAATGTAATACAACCACTTTAATTACATATATTAATACTAGTGCTGATTCTTATTTGGTAATGCACTACCTGTCATTCTATCAACTTTCTAAGCCTGTATGTGCAATATGTTTTAGATTTGTCCCACATTTATTTCATGCCTCTATCCAGATTTCTTGGTGGAAGAAGTTGAGGTGTGTGCATACCTATCAACAGTCCAAATTTTTGCAGACTGTGCAGATGTTTGGCTCATATTTTGGTTTGTTCCTCATAAAATTTGTTTTCTGCAAATCAGTGGGAAGATCTCAGGATTGAAGTCACTAAATAATGGCATACATTTGAGTTTCAGACTTCTAATTCTTCAGAAAATGACTGTTAAAACAAACCCTGTTTCTCTATCAACTTTCTATGTTTATGAGAGCTGCACTTAAAATATGTCCTTATTTTGTTGCCCTTTGTTCGGAATTTGGGCAATAAGCGGTTTATAGATATGGCTGTGTGTCTGAGGACACACTTGTACTGTAAAGTGCCATACGGCACTTTGACAATGCAGGGGGTGTGTTACAGTTACTGTCACACACCCCCTGCATTGCTTCCCATTCACACACCAGCTTTCACTGTCCACGGACACTGAAAGCAGTGTAAAGTACCATATGGCACTTTCACAATGCAGGGTGCATTTATTTCAAGTCCTACTACCTATTTCAGTGTCCGCAGACACTGTTTTAATGTTAGTTGCTTTCAGTGTCTGCAGACACTGAAAGCATTTAAAAAGTGACGTATGGCACTTTGAGAGCGCAGTGGGCATGTTAGATTTTCGAGCACTACTGCAACACACCCCCTGCATTCATTCAGTGTTCATGTCTGCAGAGCTGTCTCAGTAGCGTGCCTTCATTAATATGAGAAGGGCATGCAGATGCAAACACCATTCACTCCGTGTAGGAATAACACTTTTCCTACAGGGAGTTTATTGGATCCTGGGGACGGACTTATTAAACCTATTTTTAAGGGAAAGGAACACGCCCAGAGTTATACAGACATGCACGTTTACTTTTTTGTTGTGGAAAAATAATGAAAGAGATTATATTGGATACATTTTTGTCAGAACTGGAATGGCTGGGACTTGAAACCATATATTACCTTGTATATGTTGAAAATGGCTCTATTATTACATGATGTTCCATAACAATATAATCAGAGCTATGAATGGAAAATTAAGCTGGAATGTAATTTATTTAGATTTAACTTCAGCTTTTCATAGGCTCATACACAAAACACTGATCAATAAGGTAGAACAACTAGCTGTTGATGTAGTCTTAATATGATGGAAAACTATGCTGCTTATAAATAAGATACGGCAAGTAACATGCAACAACTGAATAGATGAAATTCGAGGTTATATTCGGGGTTCCCACACACACACACACACCTCTCAACCTGAAAACATCAAAAATCTGGACAAAGTCCCATGAAAAGTAGGTACAACTGACCAAAAATTGGTATGCTGATTAACATAAAATATGCATACATAATTATGTAACTGCGCCCACTCCACTGGAATTGCAGGATACCAACATTCATACACAATTGAAGAACAGACAAAATATTAAATATAAAATATAACAAGAACAATAGTGTTTTATTTATATTAACATTTGAACTTGCGTAAAACTAAAATACAATTTTATTTTATAAAAATAAAATTAAATGCTTCTGCACTAATATTAAACAACACATAAATATAGTGTGTATGTGCATAGTGGTGTTAACCTTTTAATACAAATAATAGCATTATCACATGAAGTCTCTGCAGCATCCTATTAGTTCACAGAATTTTTATTTTATTATGTAAAACACTTGAGGTTCTATCCCAGGTGTCCCTACTATGTAAAATTTAAGTTTCCTTAATTTAAATTAAATAGATGGTATGAAAGGAATCTTGCAACTGTGCCCACCTGCTTGTTAGTCCAGGTGACCAGCTGATGCAATACAGCAACAACAGTCATCCTTTCTTTTAGCACACTGGTCTTAACAGTGTGTGTGTGTGTGTGTGTGTGTGTGTGTGTGTGTGTGTGTGTGTGTGTGTGTGTGTGTGTGTGTGTGTGTGTGTGTGTGTGTGTGTGTGAGTGTGTGTGTGTGTGTGTCTTTCGGCTTATCCCAGTTAGGGGTCACCACAGCGGAACTCCGGTCCGCTAATGTTTGGTAGTGGAATTTTACGTGTCGAGTTACAAGCCCTGACACGCAACTTTCAACGAAGGCACGCCCATTCATGCATGCCTCCACACAGAAGACGCTTTAGCTGAGAACTGAACGGGACAACGTCTTGCTGTGAGGCGACAATGCCACCACAGCACCACTACCGCGAATCTCAGTAATAAACCAAAATATTCCTTGCTGCTCATTATTGCTCGTTAAGTATTCTCTATACACACACGTACACAATGTATTTAAGTCAGCAGTTGTATGACTAGAGTATTTGGTTGGATGGTAAGTGCTTCTAGCAGGCCTAGTTAACATTTGTAAGCTATGTGGGTCATAAATGTGGGTGACCTATAACTGGGTAGGACATGGTAAGGAACCGTGTCTATGGAGGCATGAATATGGATGAACTCCAAGGCATCATCCTGTTTACGTATATTGGGGCACATCCACCTTTACTCTCTATCTATGCTGCTGTACATACATTACATATTGCTCATACATACCTACCTCATCTACTTCGCAGTTGTAGAGCATACCATTAAGATTACAAGATAACCAGTTATTTAGTTCATTTACCAAGTTACAAAATTAAAAATAAATTTAAACATCTACAGTACTGTAACTTACCTACTTCATCTACCCTGCAGTTGTAGAGCAGACCATCATTAAGGCAACAGGATAACACATTTTTAGTTCACTTAAGTTACAAAATGAAAAAAAGGTAAACTACTATAATGTGTGTGTGTGTGTGGGGGGGTGTCAAATGTTCCATCTCAGCAGTTTTAAAGAAATACAGGTTACACACGAGACATCTCCAAGCATTTTAAAAACAAACAAATCGCAGGCATCCCACCTCAAATGTCATAATAAAATTGATACAGATGCTAATAATAATAATGTTTTGTTTTACAACTACTTATACAAGAACGCACAATTAAAGTCATCTGCTTTGAGAAAAGAGTAGGAGAAAGAAACCAGAGGAAGACCAACTCATGCAAACTGCACAACTGCTAGAGATCATCCTTGAACCTCAGATCCTTCCTTAACTAATAAACCATCATGTTCAGTTGAAACTATAACATTTTAGCTTAACATTGCAAAAGATTTTAAGTACTACAACAGCACACACACTGAACGAATTGCAAGCCACAAGTATGACAAAGTGCAATAATGATAGCACAAGGCTAAGTTTAGCTACAGTTAGACAGATGCCTACAGAGTTATTTAAATGGTCAATACCCTAGAACAGACAAAACATTAATATATATCTATATGAATGTACTTTTATGTGAACTACATGCATTCATACTCACCTTCAGGATTAAGCTCACAAAGGCAACAACGGAAAGGAACTGGGGCAAAGTAATTTGTCAAATCAGCTATACCATTTGTCAGCAACACCGTAGACCTCTTTCTTCACACAGCGAACCCTTACACCTTTTAAGAAAATGTGTATATCAAATATTTCTCCAAAATTTCCATACCAGTGCAAACAACACATAAAAACATTACTTGTAACAAAGTTAAGATATCTTACACAGTGATATTTCATAAAACTTTTTATGTATGTTTACAAACCTGTTTTCATTTTGCTTAATCTTGTTACTTCAGACAATAATACCCCGATTAAACAAGAGATATTCATTCCCCACGTGTCTAGCCAAATACAAACTTCAGGGAGCAAATCTCAACCACATTCCATTGGCCTGAGCCATTTACATACTTATTGTAATTGCTAGGGAAATTGCCCTATCTTGTGGAAGATGAACATATTCTGGTTTACCTGGAATATTTTTGTAAGTGTTCTTGCACTAAGTATATAATTGTCAAAGTATGTACCTGTTGTTGTACAAAAGTATACAATTGTCAAAGTTACTCTGTCTGTATGCACGTATCTGTGGAGCTTTTCTCCCCAGGCCAGCACTGAAAACTGACCAAAATCCAGTTGGACTCTCCCAGTTAACAAATGTAAAATAAATAAATAAAATAAATTAAAGAGTTTGTGGAACTTTTAAGTAGATTTAGTACTACTTTTAAAGTGGATTTTAACAAATTATACTAAAATAAATGATGTTTTGTTTGTTGAGATGTTCTTGCAGCCTTCTGAGTTTCTCTAATATCATAGTTACCTGACACATTTCTGCATCCCCCAACACGCTGTGGAACATCACATCCCTTTAGAATTTTGCTGTACTTCATGCCACAGAGTACTGAACAGCCTGGCCGAAGGTATAACATCAATAAATAGTGTTTTTAATCATTAATTCTATTAATACAACACAATTTTTTCCAAACCAGATCCGCTATTTGAGTTTTAGTACATATCACATCACAAATCACATTCACACATCATTCACACAAAAACACCGATACCCATTAACTATTTTTAAAAATAAAAGTAGTATGCTGGCTGCAGCAGATTGTAGAATAATTTCTGATTCCTTTGCTGCAATTTCTATTAGGAATAGACTGGCATACATATGTGTTTTTATTAAATTCTTTTTTACTTACCTTCGGGTGCTCCAAGTCTGCATGTCCTCCCTGTGGTCACGTGGGTTTCCTCCGGGTGCTCCAGTTTCCTCCCACATTCCAAGACATACAATAGGTGGACTGGACACTCTAAACTAGCCATAGATGAGAGAGTGTGTGTGTGTGTGACTGAGTGGAGTGAATGAACTAACACGGCAGGGCTAGCCACATGGCAATGTAAGCCTTGGCTCAAGATGATTGTCACTGTGGAAGTGACAGCCCGACCCCATGTGAAAAATGGGAAAAAGGGGTTGAAGATGGATGGAGGTCAAGGTAATTTTCTCACCCTATGGACATGGGCGGGACAGACAGAACTTAACTTGTATTGTGCACAAACCTGCACCACTCGCTGCTGCTGGTATTAGAATTCAATTTCTAGCTTATAGCCTGAGACAAATCTCTCAGATGGAGTTGTCTGACAGGCAGCCTGCCTCATGAAGCTGATGTCATCATGCCCCCCTCCCAAGACATTGATGAAGTTGCAAGTTCCGCTGATGATGCATGATGATGATAGCCATAAATTTAAAGTTGTAAAAAAAAACTAAATAAATAATCGAAAAAATCAGGAATTGAAGGGGACACATGGGAATTTGTGACACCCCATTATTTTGCCCTCAAAACTGGTAAATACTGAGGAATTCCTTCATGGTTGAAAGGTATGTTCCCACAGGGCTCTGTCCTCTACCCATACTTGTTTTGATTGTATCTTTTAAATCTATCTTTTCTTCTGTGCATATGACTTGAAAATGAGAAAACTAATTTTATGTGGCACAGATATGACATAGCTGCAAAATAATTTGAATGAATTGACCATTTGGACACAAGAGAATAATATGCTGATAAATGCATCAAAATCTGAGCATATGAGACCTAAACTAAAAGGTGCATATTTGACAATGTAGATTCATTTAAAGTCCTTGGTATATGGGTAGATCCTTCTTTGAGTTTTTCTAATCATATCAACCAAATGGTTAATACTAGTTATAGAACTACAGGTCATATAGAAAGATATATAAGGTCTAGGAAATAAGAAATGTTAAAATCATTATTTGTTAGTTAGTTTAGACCCAAACTTAAGTATGGAATAACAGTATGAAAATTGTAGAAGTAAACAACATGAGTAAACTGGAATATACCAAGGGCATCCATGGATGTGAACATTTAAGTTATTATAGAAGACTAAAATATCTGAACTTGTAAAAGTGTCTCATATATATATTTAAGAGGAAACCTTAGTCTGAGAATGTTTGTGGTTATCAGATAGTAGTAGAGAATCATCTGACAACCCACATAGAAGATTCTGTAGGAAGACGTAGTGTATTAACTGGTTCTCTGAGAGAATAGCTAATGCATGGAATAGACTAACAAATTGCATTAAAGCAAGCAATAGTTTGGATATTTTTAACAACAATCTGGATATTTATTATGGGATAACTGTTTTGGTGTGTTGATGGGCTAGAAAGGCATTACTGCCTATGCCTGAAATATTTGTAGGTATGTATGTATATCTAGAAGATGCACCACCCCTGTTTGCCTTGGTGTATCATTTTTGCATATGGTGCACCTAGCAATTTGGCTTTTGCCTAAATGTCTCATGGATTTTCATCATGTTTCAAAAATGGTCTGGATAAAATCATCATCATAGTCACCATTTTCAGGCTGTAAAATGGATCCCATTCCACCACACTTATCCTAAAAAGGCATGCCACTTCCCATGCTCCATTTCTTTTTCTAAGTCTGCCTTAAATATTTCCAGTGCAAAACCGGGTTTAATAGTTGCTGAGAGTTACTGCTGGTACAAATTAGCTTCCGTGTATTTAGTTTTGTGGTTCAGTTTCAAAGTGTGGTGCTTTCTGTTGTTACTCTTGATGTCCCCCCCTTGCCATTGTAGGTTTTTACTAGGGTTTATGTTTTCCTAATACACCCAAGAGATGTGAATAGGTGAGCTAGTTATGCTCTAAATTATTCATAAATGTAGCTGTATGTGAGCACGCATGTGTCTTGTGATGGAATGACATGGTATCCAGAATTATATTCCTTACAACCATTACTTGCTAAATAGTCTGCTGACTTCCACAATTCTGAAATTAATAAGTCAGGCACTGAACATGGATGAACGGCTGATAACTAATTGTAATACCCAGCTCCCTGTGCCTTTCGTTCCTCTTGATAGTACTGTATACACCTCTTTTCATGCCGATATTCTTAAGTGTCTATTATACATATATGTATTCAAACTTAAGGAGTTTTAAAAAATCTATCTTTCAAAGTCTTGTTACCAGAATAATATCACATCAATATGTTCTACTTCAGAGAATACATATCTAATGTCTTTAGCTTTCTCATAATTTAAATTCCTTTAAGCATGTGTTATATTTACAAATAATCTCACTGTAAATGCTATGTGTTTAATGCCTTGTTTCCTGTAGCATTTATATTGGTTCTACATAGTTCAGCTTAAAAACTATGTTTGTACACTAGTACAGTAAGAAATTAGTAGTGTAACATTTTCTACCTGACTATAGTAGTGTAACATATTTTTACCTGATATGCATTATTATGCAGTTACACTTTATGCGAATGTTTGCAGCAAGTCAGTGTGTACTTCTATGAAAAATTACCTGCCTCAGAACTGTTCTAAATTATATCTGTTTAAGTTAGTAGCTTCTGTATTCTACTGTCTAGGTACTATCTCTCACTGTATGTACCGGAGGCTGTTCATTTTCATTAACTACAATTTAGTGAGTTGCTAATTTAGGTTTAGTGACACTGAATTTGTCTATTTTTTTTTTTTTGCCTTAAGGTGCCTAGAGGTTTGTTGCAGCCAGTAATACATATTTTTCATAAGTTGCATTATACTGATTACTATAACTGAAATAATAAGCTACCAATAATACTACTTTGTTTATTTAGTTGATGATACTGCTTTTCTACATAATTACTGTTTATTATTATTCTTGTTTTTTTCTTATTATTCCTCCTGTTTTTTTCTTATCTTTCCCTCTTGCTCTTTTCCATAGCCCTAAATTGCTGTGCATTCCCAGTGTTCGGGGACACTGCTACAGCTCCTTTTACTGCACAAAAATCCAACTCTATGAAACCTAAAAGATATCGGGAGTTTATGCTGCGCTGAAGAACCAAACACTATTATATGTATGTTTCACCACATAAAGGCTGTTTTGAAAGCTATATTTTATGATAATCCTTAACCTGATAAATACAAATACCTGAGCCAGTAGCAGGGAACTTTTTTACTCTATTTCTTCCTCCTCCAATATTATTACAGTAGCTTGCATATGGATTATATTTTTTCCTGTAGTGCCTATAAAATTTGATTGGTCACTAGATGTCTTTTGAATTGTATATCTTCCCTATAGATCCCCTTCCCAACTTAAATACATTTTGTTTCACTTTTTCCATCATTCTATTTAACCATAACCCTCTTACTATACAAACTTATTTAGGCTCCCAGATGCCCATACCAAGGCAGTGGCACTAATATCTACATAATTGTTATAGCTTAATGGACAAAGGAATTTACTACTAAGCAGCCAATTGTTCAGAGCAACTGATTGTGTTTACTTGCACATACATGGAATTTGGCTCTTCTCGCTTCGTTTGCCCTTCACTATACTTGGGCTCACTCTGCTCCTCTACCCTACCCCCATTCCCACTCACCCCAGGCCCCTGACATTTATACCCAGCTAGCCACTCCCCTAAGCCTCATCCTCACATCAACCTCATTTCTATATAGCCACTCCTATTCTCACTCTCTTCAATCCACATCACCATCTACCTTCATTCCACATCACCTTGCTTGCACAATACCCCCTAGCTAATCCCCCCACTCTAACCACAACCTACATAAATTTTAGCCACACCCAAATCCCTACTCATTCCTGTAAAGATACATACTAAAAATTTACAACAATACATCAACACTTTTTTCTGACCAAAATGCGGCCCCTAACCTTTACATTAATAAGCCTCACCATCACCTCACACATAACCTCCTACTCCTACCACTACACTAACAACTCAAAATTTCAAACTATATCCCCTACCTGCCTTACCCATTCACAAGACAAACCAACCTTTTCAGTAATATCTCCTTCTAGCTACAACATCTCAAGTCTTGACCTTGCCATATTCAAAGTAACCCCACACTAACTTAACAACCACATTTCCTTAAAATATATCACATCTATAATCAACTGTCTGAAAACTCTAATCCAAATAGCATCCTTAATCATACTTAGTGGACACATGCACCCAAATCCTGAACCCCCAAACAATAACAACTCCCCGCTACCAAACAAATAACATTCTATCTATCCCCAGGAACTCAACAGATCTCCTTATACTCTACATACACATAAGGAGCATACTGAACAAAATCCCAGAGCTACACACTATCCTGGCCCTCTACTCCGACATAATCCTTCTCACAGAGACCTGGCTAAAACCACTAAACAATAATAATGACTTTTTTCTACCTGGCTACAATGTTGTTAGACAAGACAGAATATCCAAATGCGGCAGAAGCATTGCTCTCCCCTTTAAAAATAACCTGACCATTGAAATGTTAGTCAAAAAAACAACCCAAGTTCAATAATGCAGAAACTATGTTCACTAAGCAGAAAATCAACTAAGAAAACACATATATAATTGGTACTTATATGCCCCCTGCCCTAGACTGGGCATCCCAAAACTTTCACCAAGAAACAATCCTTAGGTTAATATTGACTGGTCCTCCTGTAACTAACTCCACCCCAATAACCACATTAACCTACACGGTTTCACTCAATTAATCAAAACCACATCATGGGTAGATAAAGCATCAAAAAAGGAGTCCATCCTTGACTGTATCCTTATTAACATACCATCTCAATCTTACCTCTCAGGCTTCCTCTCAGACACGCTCAGCAAACACATTCTCACCTTTATAATTAGACACCAAGTGAATCCATTAAAATCCTCCACCCTCCAACAAATCTGGTGCACAAAGAATTTCAAAACCCATGACTTCATATCTGCACTTAATCAATGCAACAGGAGACCACTCTCATCTCTCTCCCTGGAAAGTGCTGTAGACTACTTCAATAACACTTCCTAAACATTCTAAATCATCTTGCTCCTATCAGAACTAAATCCAAATATGCCCCCTGGCTGACCAGAGATACCTGTCTACTACTAAAACACAGAGATAAAGCATGGGACTTCATGGCATCAAAATAAAACTCAAACTAATAGACAGGCATACCAGGAACTAAGGAACAAAACCAAAAAAACAAATTAGGACAGACAAAAAGAACCAGTGAATAGGCATTCAAATCAAACAGAAAAGTAATCCACAAAAATTCTAGGCTGCCATTAATAAAATCCTACAACCAGGAATGACCAGCACTCCACCCCCTAACATTTACACCACCACCAATAATATTTCCACTCAATTCAATGAACACTTCATCAAATCCATTTCAGCCCTCACTAGTAATAGTTCTTCCACTTCACATTCAAACCTGTCTTCTGTACCAGCAGACCAAAACCTCTTCTTGTTACAGCCTGTCCCAACTAGCACAATATATAAATACCTAAATAGTCTTAAACCCACAACCCTGGCCACTGACAAATTACCTGTAGAATATCTAAAGATAGCAACCAAACCATCTCTTATACAGTCTCCATGTTCATTAATCGCTCTTTATCAGAACAATGCGTTCCTTCTCTGTCAAAAATATTGCATATAATACTACTCCACAAAGGAGGCAACCGTCCAATTGCCATTCTATCCCCTTATCTAAAATCCTCAAAAAATGTATACATTCCCAAATAATGCACTATCTTCTCACTAATAAACTGCTAACCCACACCCAGCATGAATCCCCCCCAATCACAGTACTACCAGAGCCTTCATTAGCTTTACCAACACAGTAAACCAACATTGAAACAATGGTAACCTAGTATCCACTGTTTTTCTAGATCTTTCCAAGGCCTTCTATACTGTCTCCCATCCCAAACTCCTTTCTGCTCTCTCCAATCTTAATCTCAGTCACTACACACTAGCTTGATTTTAAAACTATCTAACCAACTGCTAACAAGCAATTAAATGGCAAAACTCCTTATTCCCCTCCTACCTGTCACCCTAGGGGTCCCCCAAGGATCCATTCTTGGACCTCTTCTTTTCAACATATTCAACAGCCAACTCTTCAAAGCTACCCGGCATGCCACTCTAGTCCAGTATGCTGATGACTCCACTCTAATCTACTCTACCCCATCACTCCCTCAACTCTAAGAGTTGACACAAGAGTCTTTTACTGCTGTAGAAACCTGGTTAGCCAACTCTTAACTAATACTTAACCCGGATAAAACACAGCTAATGATATTCTGTCCCACTAGAGCCTTAGATACCATACCAACATTTACAATATTCTCAGCTAACAACACCCCTATCACACCTGTCCAACACACCAAACTTCTAGGGGTTATCACAGATCACAACATGAAATTCATAATGCACATTGCACAGACAATGAAGTCCATAAAAAACTCAGAATCCTACACAGATGCAAAACGTACCTCGCCAATGACAGTAAAGATACCATCACAAGAACCCACCTACTACCTACACTCCTCTGTGCCTCCCCCATACTCGTCAACCTAAACAAAGTAGACTTTAACAAACTAAACACCTGCTGCAATAAAATAGCTAGGTTTGGTACTGACTCCCCCCTCAGGACACATCACTGCATAGCAATCAAGCAACTATCCTGGCTAGAATTACCCAACCTGCTCACATATAACCAGCTTACATTAGCCCACCAAATTCTATATTATCCTGACAGAGTTCCTGCTCTTCAAGGTCTACTTAATATCTATTCTAACAAATGCCTGTTAAGATCCACCAATAAAGCATTGGCTGACATAGGTAAAAGCAACAATAGCTCTGGGGACTCCTTGTTTTCCATTTCTGTTCCAAAAGCATGGAATACCATCCCTGTAGATGTTAGGACTACTGAAAAAAAAAAATTTCAAAAAACTCCTCCGGTCCCATTTACATAGTTCTTGGTTATGTAATTCTTCTGACCCAGGGTAGCTTCACTTAATTAGATCATATCGTACTTTAACCTTCTATGAAAACTTGCAACAAGCCCTTTTTATACTCTTAATCAATGTGTGTTTACTGTACTAGCCAATGATGAATGTAACCAAATGACTGAACAATATGTCCTTTCAACTGTATTGTTTATTGTAACACACTGAACAATATGTCCTTTCAACTGTATTGTTTATTGTAACACACTGTGCTTCTTCTAGTACATTTAGTCTTTGCTCCTTTCTCGGCCTTGAAACTGTACCTTATTAACTTTTTCACTCTGTACTGTACTTTATTAACATGTGTATTGTAGTTACTGTATTTGCTGTACTAATCCTTGTAGAGCTTTTCTCTCCAGGCCACCTCTGAAAATGGGATCCATGCCCAGTCGGACTTTCCCAGTAAACAAAGGTAAAATAAAATAAAATTTGTTTGTGTCTTTCGGCTTTTCCTGGTTAGGGGTCGCCACAGCAGAACTCTGGTCCGCTAATGATTGGTAGTTGATTTTTACGTGCGAGTTACCAGCCCTGACGCACAACCTTCAACGAAAGTACACCCATTCACACATGTCTCTACGCAGAAGACGCTCTAGCTGAGAATCGAACCGGACAGCGTCTTACTGTAAGGCGACAACGCTACTGCAGGACCACCACCGCGGGTTGTAAAATAAAATAAATAAATAAAATTCTGGTGTTTGGGGTGTTCTTAACTTAAACAGTAGTTATAAGGCTTTTAAGCATTCATTGCAGACATTGCCAATTTGCTGAAAAAAAGTGGAAGTGTAATTTTACCACCTGGGCAAACCTTTAAATTCCATAAGATTAACCTTTTACTTATGCTAAAATATTTCATAATGGAGACAGTTGCTTATCGAATTTAGGACATAATTAAACTTGTCAAACTTAAGTTCAGTATATTACCTATATTTAGAGAAAGCTTTTGGACTCCTCCCAGCATGTGGCTTAGAGTAATAACCATTGAAATTTTATTTTCTCAGGCTTGCCTATAATAATCCAGCTTTATATTTTTCCTGCTTGCATTCAGGAGAAGCCATCATATCATCTGCTTATAATGGACCCATACTCAAATACTATAATAAACCATTACAAGTACTATACCATTTAATGATCCCTTCACCATGTTGGGCTCGAGACTATTACCTTCAACTCATCTCACAGCATAAGAATTTATCTTTCTGC
Organism: Protopterus annectens; assembly: GCF_019279795.1. NCBI lineage: Eukaryota > Metazoa > Chordata > Ceratodontiformes > Protopteridae > Protopterus > Protopterus annectens. The sequence goes on along the minus strand of NC_056734.1, from coordinate 964,506,094 downwards.
TTCAGAGCTTGTGTATAATAATCTCATGATCTACTAATAAAGTTAACCACATCAGTTGCAGACCCAGAGCTTGCTTTCCCCATAATTAAAGATCATGGTCTGCAATAATGCTGGAAAACATTATGGTCCTTTTCATAGTCTTCTATATCAGACCAGTCATCAGCCTTTCCTTCTGTTTACCTCAACAAGTGAGAAGGCTGCTTGGTGTGTTGTTCTTAAGATTTTTTTACATGCTTTCCCCTTGTAGCTAGGGATCTCACAATTTCTGTCCTTTCTTTGAGGATATATCTAGTAGTTAAACAGCTATTGAACAAAGGTTCTTAGGTGTTCAAAGGTGCTGTTCAGTAGTAAGATTCTTGTCTTTTGCTTCAGTATACCTGCTGATTATTTTGTCCAAGCCAAGACTACCCTATGATTGCATAAACTTTATGGCAGCTTGTAATTCAGATTTGGTGATAACCATAGAGTTTATTTATTTATGCATTTATTGACTGACGTTTGACTACCGGGAAAGTCCAACCGGGTAGAAGCCTATTTTCAGCGGAAGCCCAGGGAGAAACGCTCCACATTATTGCAAAATGTCTGAAGAACAATAATTTTACAATCTTCAGAAATTAAACAAAAAACATCTGCAGTCTAAATAATTATAACAAAGCAGACATAATATAAAAAATGATTAAGATTTGATACAAGGTATATGACAATCATGTAATATTTAGAGAAACTGTAGACAGTTTGTAGAGAAATTAAAGGTGGGTTAGTGTAATACAAATAGGAGCTGTAATATGAACTGAGGGAAAAACAGGCTTATAGTGTATTTAGAGAGAAAGTCAGGGAAGAGCATTAGATAGGAGTAAGGAAGTAAGTGAATAAGGGAGAGTAAGGAGGCATAAGGAATGAAAAGGTACTTGTTCACATTTAGGGATATAATTTACTGTGGTTTTGAGCAAGAACAGAGCTAGATTTTAGCTAGAAAGTCTTTCAGAGTGGTTTCAAAAGATGGTTAGGAGGGTATAGACCTGATTGATACAGGTAAGGAATTCCAGACCTTAGCAACCTTGTATGAGTACAGACAATGCCCAGCAGATTTGGTAGGCTTGCAGACAGACAGGAGTTTTTGGTCACCAAATCACAATGATCAACTGGGAACATAGTTGTCTAGAATGTTTTTAGTGCTGGACAGGCAGATGGATGCTAGATAATTTTATATGTAGTAAGATGTTGTGTATATCTTAGTTGATGTGGCAGTTCTAACCAATTTAAGCTTTTCAGTGCTATACAGTGGTTGATTCTGGAATGTGGGTATGCTGCAAATTTAGCAACTTTGTTATAGCATTGTTCAAGTTTTAATTTTTGTGAAGCCTAGAAGTTAGTAAGGATGGGATGCCATACAGAAGTGTGAGAAGGAGATAAGAAGTGGCAAGTGTTGTTTTAGTTGCACAGGTGAGAAAGTTTTTGGCTCTATAAAACATCCCTAGTTTTTGATGAGTTTTTCTTCTGCAATTTTGTATATGAAGGTTGAATGTAAGATTATTATCCACTACCACCCCTAATAGTTTTCTATGAGAAGTGACTTGAAGGGTTGTGTTACGGAGAGAGGACGTTAAATTTTGTTTTTTCACGACTGAGGGATTTGGGGGAAAAAGTAGTACTTTGGTCTTTATTGAAGTGAGCAAGAATTGTAAGTTACAAAGCCATGTTTTAGTGGCTGTTAAAGCTTGAGTAATTTTTTGGAGGTGTATTGTTTTCAGATGTGCAAATGAGAGTGGAATCATCTACATTTTGTATTAAGGTGGCCTGTTGTGTGGAAGTATAGAGGATGTTGGTGAAAATGTTAAAGAAGAGGGGACCAGGGACAGAGCCTTGTGGTACACCTGTGATGACAGTGAAGTAAGGAGAGAGCATGGAGTGCCATTTTACTGACTGATACCTACAGGACAGGTAGCTTTTAAACCACAGAAGGGTGGGCTGAGAGTGACCTAGTGAGGACATTTGAAGAAGTTTGCTGTGAGAAACTGTGTTGAAGGCTTTAAACAAGTCTAGAAATAAGAAAGATACTAGTTTGCCATTATCTTTATTGACAGTATCTATATAGGTTAGAAGGGCAGTGCTAGTACTATGGGAATGATGGAAGCCATGTTGTGTAGGGAACAGGAGGGAGTTCCTTTTGAAGGAGATAGTCTATCAATTGTTTTTAATACATTTTTCAAGTATTTTGGTGAGGGTAGATAATATTGCTATAGGTCTAAAATTATAAATGTCTATTGAATTTACTCCTTTGTGCAAAGGGGTAATGTATGACTTTTTCCAGAGACAGGGAATGTGGGATTCCTGAACTGAACTATTTATAAAGACTGAGACAGGATAGGCAATGCTATTGGCTGCTATTTTTAGGTACTCACTTGGAAAGTCATCAGCTAAAGAAAAGCATGGTTTAAGTTTAAGAGCAGTTTTATATAGGATGTGGGCACAGGTTTGAAGGTGAAAGTGGATGCGGTGATATATGGCTGTTGGGCAGAGTTGGGATTAGATGTTGAGGAATCCTTGGGTAGAGATGCTATACTATCTATAAAATAAAAGATTAACTGTATTGCAGTTTTGAGTGGTGAGTTATACTGAGAGGGGTTTGGTCCTAGATTTTGGCCAGGATGTATGATTTCTTTAATGGGTGTCCAAAGGTTTTTAGGGTTGTGTTTACTATTATTCTGAAGGTTATTACAGTATAGCTTTTTGTCTTCATTTATTTGCTTTTTAGTACAATTATGAAGCATTATGAATTTTTCAGGATATTGAGGTGTTTTATTTTTTTGACATTCTTTCTATGCTTTTTCTGTATTCTGCATTAGTATTCTACTCTTTTTGGTTAGCAAAATTGCATTATTTGTTTTCAGTGTCTTTCATCTAGGAGGTGCAAGGATATTTAGAAAAGATGTATTGAATTTAATTACAGCATTGTGTAAAGGGAGGGTTACTACAAAGTTCCAGTTAATAGATGATAGCGTGGTAATGAACATTTCTAGGTTAAAGTTGCACAGGTTACACGTTTTTTAAATATGCTGTTTAACTGGATGTGTGAGATGTCTGATCACAGAAAGTCTGGCATTGTACCTGTGGTGGAGTATTTGCTAAGGTCTGATACTAGGATCCAGTCTAATAGAGAATTTTATGTCTTGCTATAATGTGTGGGTCTATTAATTAGTTGTATGAAACCATATAAATTTATGCTAGATGTAGGGGAGTCAAGAGTTTATGTTCAACCAATTGACATTCACATCACCTAGTAATAGTTTTTTTCTTGTGGAAATGTTATGGATATCCAGTGTAGGATATCTTCGAATATAGCTGTCTTGTCGCCAGGAGGGCTATAAAGGACAGTAATACATATTTGTTTACTTTGAGGAAAGCAATAAGCAACTCTGCTGAATTTAATGTGGTAGTCACTGAGAAATAAAGCAATGCCACGACTTTTCTTTTTATATGGTCATTATGGATGGTATTATAGCCAGGAGTTATAACTTAGGAGTTGTTTATTATGGGTTTAAGCCAAGTTTTAGTTACAGTGAGAACATCAGGCTTATGTTGGGTAATCTAGGCATGTAGTTCAGCAGTTTTATTTCTTATGCTTCTAACATTTATTGCAGAAAAAATAGATCACCAGGGCTAGGAACTGGTTGTTGTTGGGTTACAGAAGTGTGTCACACACTGTGTGTGAGAGATAATTATTATTATGTTCATTGTGAAAGGTGGGTCCAGGATTAAGATGCATATCTCCTCCCAGAAGGACTTTAGTATATTGGGGAATTATGCATACCTGTGTTTTTTAGACAGGATTCTTGCACTTAATTTTGTTTTGGTTTGAGTTGAAATGCAATTAATCAGCCTATATTTGGAATAAAGGTGAGGGGTAATATTAAATAGGTTTGGTGCAATGTGTGAAGAATGTAAAGAGGAAGTATGGATAGGTGTTTGAGACAGAGTTGGAGAGATGTGAGAAACTGAGTCATAGTAGGACGAAAGATGACATAGGAGCAGAAGAATAGAGGATACGCTGAAGTACGAATGTACAGTTTTGAAAGTTAACTGCTGTGTTCACTAAATTTATTAGGTTTGCATGTTCTGTATGATCCTTTAAACAACTAAATAAACTGCATTTGTTTCATACAAAGTTAAAATGTTGAAATCTGTTTTTCATTCATGCTGTTAACAATGTAGACTCTAGTAATTCAAATTGTGTCTTTTCATGGTTTATGTGGGAACACTGCCTGGTTCAGTAACTTACTCACAGTCATACATCAGGCAAATGTTGAGTGAGTTATTCAAACTTGGAACTACAGAATGAAGTTCACTATTAACTCATAGTCATCATCCACTGTGTTAACTAACAGATAAGATGATGCTGTCCAATTAGTTTGAAGTGGCTGAGATATCCAGCATGTACTGGGGTTAACTTATACATTGCTGAGTGTAAAATAGGTGGTGTGAAAATCTGCATTTCAGTCCTGAGCTTGTGTTTTCTGTCTTAGGAAAGAGTAGTTTCCTCCACAGCTACCTCTGGTGGAATTTAATTATCTTAGAGCCTTGTTCATAAGTGAAGTTAAATTAAATTTTGAGACTTAGCAATGGGTACACAGCAATGGTAGTACTGTAAACATTACAGCAGAATACTGTGGTGAGTCACAGGCTGATGTTCTCAAATTGCAAGTCAATCAATGTCCCCATCCTCGCCTGTAGTCATGAGCTCTGGGTAGTGAGTGACAGGATGTGATCACAGATACAAGCAGCAGAAATGAGGTTTCTTCACAGCATAGCTGGACTCAGTCTCTATGACAAAGCAAGAAGCTGAGAAATCTCAGAAAATCTTGAAATGTGGTTGTTCCAGCTTTGTGACAGTGCTCCTGGGTCACCCCAGAAAAAAAAGGCTTGTGTTAAATAGATATACCTGATTAACAAATTTATAAAAAAAAATACCTTCTTGTCCCAAAATTAGATAATCCTCAGAATTTAGCTGTTCCTTGACTTCATATCTGGTCTATAAAAATCACATATAGGATGGGAAATACCACACACCCCCTTATTGGAATCCTGTACCTACATTGACTGTATTTAGGTTAACAACATTGCTGCCAAATATTTCAGTTCACAGGTTTAGTCACTAAACGGCACGCTGTACTGCTTTAACACTTCGTACAAAATGTTCTATGTAACATGGTATAACAGGCCTGCTTTTTAAGAGTATCCTTGCTTATTTCAAGACTACCAAAAATGAATGTTATAATAGGATACTGTAAATGATGTTAGAAAATGAAACACTTTATTATTAGCTGACTTTAGAAAGTGAAATACTTTATTACTAACTTTCTATCTTACTTCTCAGGTTAACCATACAAGTTTAAAACAGATGGACTAGACATGATATAGACAAGACATGGCAAATACAACCCACACAGTTTCTGGCTGTAGCTGCATTATAAACTAAAATATTATACCATATAAACAATATGCACATGTGCTGCATATAATCCACACAAAAGGGAGAATCAACTCATCTAGCACAGGTAAATATATAAATAGTTATGTTCTGTATTGCTTCCTTAATATTTCTCTCTTCTGTGTGTTCCTTAATTCTCTAACACTGTTATCTACTCAGCAATAGTCTCCTGATTCTCTCTTAATTATTATTTTTTTTAATAATCTCTTTATAATTCTTACAGTGTTATTATTATATAAAGTCCCCATAATGGAAAGTCTCTAAACAACATGAAAAGTTCCTCCAAGCATCATTAATATATCATGTTACAATTAGCTGCATTCAGTTCAACAAATGCTATCAATGTTATGTGCCATTTTCTACACAGTTTATCAGGGTCTACCACACTAAACCGAAATGACACAACACCGACAACCACAACACTGACACCACAAGAACGAAACTACAAAAACACGAAAGTTCACATGCCCGACAAACCACAATCCCGACAGTTAGCAAAACAAAATGTTCGCTGCTCCACACAACACACACACAACACAAGCACACTAACAACCTAAAAACCTACACTACACCTTACATACAACTATCTATGCACTAACCTTAACCCAAACCCTAACCCTAAGGTCTGTCACTATCGCACACTTACCTTACCCGCACCCTAACCCTAACTCACTTAATCTGCCCCTAACCCTCAAGTTCCCCACTATCGCACACTTACCTTACCCGCACCCTAACCCTAAATCCCTCACTATTGCACACTTACCTCACACGCACCCTAACCCTAAATCCCTCACTTTCACACACTTACCTCACATGCACCCTAACCCTAAATCCCTCACTATCGCACACACACCTTACCCGCACTCTAACCCTAAATCCCTCACTATCGCACACTTACCTTACCCGCACCCTAACCCTAAGTCCCTCACTATCATACACTCACCTTACCCGCACCCTAACCCTAAATCCCTCACTATCGCACACTTACCAAGTCATGCTCACACGTTTCCCATGTCGGTGTTTTCGCTGTCGGGAGTACAAGTTGTCGGTTATCTGCTCCATCGGTCTTCTGGCGTCAGTGATGTGATTGTCGATCTTCCGAGCTGTCGGTCTGCCATAGGGAACCCGTTTATCAAGGTCAAAATTTTCTTGCACATGTTTGGAAGTGTTATTTTATGGAATTATTTGGTAGTTATATACATTTATGAGTACTTTGCATAGAATAAAGTGTTTCAGTTTAGCTAAAATCATTTCAGAGGAGTTCCAAAATTGTGTGCTAGCCTCCTTATAGAACAGCATAATTTCATGTCCTAATTTTTTACGGGCAAGAACTGTTTTATACATGCATTAGAAATGTGAAAATATCAAAACTACCATATTACATATGCTTTCATGTCCTGCAACTACATTTAGTACATATAATACACATACTGATTACTTAGGCATCTATTTTGTATACTTTTACTAATACTGCATTTCTGGGCTTAAGTAATCACAGCATGGAGCTGTTATTAAATAAATGAATTGTTTTAATTGCAGGTAGTTATCCCATATATTACATTTTCATCTATTGCTATTAATCTTAAATTTCACACTCGAAAGTACTGAATTCAAAGCTACATTCTTAAAGGCAAGTGATTGCTACAAGTAAAATATCAGTTATTTTGACTGTCTCATCTAGTTATATATTAAATATCTATAATATATTTTTTTACTCTAGCATTCAAGACTATGGGATTTGAACTGATAATATAATACTGCATGGTTGCCTTATAGATGCACTGTAATTGAAAATTAAAGCCAAATTACTTCCATTTAAAGATGCAGTACATTTTTAAATTTACTTAAAATGTTGTTAATAACTAAATGTAGGTTTCCAACATCTGACCAAAGTCTCTAAGGTCATAGTTTTATGCTAAGCTAACATCCACCAGGGCTTTTACAAGCCTAGACATGCACTTCAAACCAATTGTGTCACTATGTATCATGAATATTTATTAGGGTGGTATTTTAGTTAGAAAGTTTCTAGAGGTTATTTTTTATTTTTATTTATTTTTATTTAACATTTGTTGACCGAGAATGTCCGACTAGGTTCCACAGAGCCTGTTTTCAGCGGAGGCCCGGGGAGAAATGCTCCAGATGCATGTCTTTGGAATATGGGAGGAAACCGGAGTACCCCATTATTGTCTACCTATTTCCTTTTTTTCTCTCAAAAACTTTAAGATATATTTTTGAAGGAACAGCTTAAGAAAAAATAAATAAGAAAGGGAGAGGGAAAGTTATAAGAGATGCAGATTGAACGGGGGGGGGCAGAAAGAGAATAGAAGAGATAATGAATTAAAAGATTTCAAAAAGGAGGAAAATGGTAAAGAGAAACAGAGATGTGGATCTAAAGCTACTGACATGGACACTTAAAGAGATGGGTCAGATGAGATGTCACAACAATGAAAGATTCAGAGAAACGGAAATAAAATGAAATGGGGAGGTAAATGTGTGGTTTTGAAAATTTTACAAAGAGGTGTATAGGAGAAAAGATTGTGTGGGAAGAAATTTTTAATGTGTAGGTGCCCAGGATGTGAAATAGGAGAAAGTGGAACTGGATAAATAAGCAAGACTTGGGGGAGATGGGAAAGCTAGTAGGCATATGAAAGAAGGTAGCTCATTGTAGGGTGGGGGGAGATAGGTTCACTAGTGATTTTTTTCAATATAAATAGAAATATCAGGACAGTTAATAACAATGTAACAACCTTATGGAATTGTATGAGATGGCTTCATCACTGACCAAGATGACTTCAGTTGTGATTTAGAACAGGAAAGGGGATCTGGAAGATTAATGAACTTCTGCTTTAAAACCATGTGCAACTGATACACATTTTGTAGTTAGGTTGTCATCAACTAGACTGGAAAAATGACTCCTCAAAGTGAAAGGGAGATCTTAAGGAGGGAGGGGTGACACTGAAGGATACTTCTTGATTTTGTGACTTAGGTGGAAGTTCAAGGGATTGGAGTTGTGGGGGATATGTTACTTGACATACAGAAAGCCTTGGACATTGTAGATTAGGGGAATGTATCGAATAGAGTGGAGCAAAGATTAGGGAAGGAACAATTTTAAATGTGGTGAAGATAATGGGTAGCTCAGCAAGTATGTGTGTTACAGTTATTGAGGGAATCAGAGAAAGTGTGGTTGCACAGTGGTGTGAAGCAAGGATATGTTTGATCTCCAACATTATTTGTTTTAGTTATGACAGTGATGGCCCAGTGTTATGAATATTTAATTAGTAACAGACAAGACCCTTAAAGCACTAACCTTAATTTATTCACATTTGATTGTGTGCTGCTCTTAGAAGATATGGAAATATTACTTGCAGAGATAATGGCCATTTTAATGAATTTCTGGATAGGAAATGTGGTCATCTTTAAATCTATTAGAAATGCTCCCATCATTTTAGTTTGCGACACATGTGCTCAATGTCTCCTGCTCAAAAAGGCAAGTGTTCTAACTTTCACTAGCTTGATCTTACTTAACTATTTAGTTCTGCAAACACCCAATCCTAATAAACTGTATAGACTATTACACTCCTATCTCAAGTATAAAACTCCCACCAAGTTCTTAACCCAATTCCTCATTACATAACTCTAAAATTCCACTCCCCTCCCTAAACCTAAAATCCCCCATTGGTCCCTAAGTCTAAACTCGTAACACCCTTCCTAATCCTAGATTATCTGATCACTCTCTAACACTAAACTTCCTTCCCATTTCCTAACCTTAAAACTCCTCTTCTGTTCCCTAATTCTAAAAACTCCTTTCTCACTACCTAATCCTAAAACATCATCCTGCTTTTTAACCCTAAACTGGAAGAATGGATGAAACAATGAAAGGCTGCAAGTTTGAGTGGCCAGAGTTGAGGCGGGATGTGGGGAGGAGAGGATATAAACAGCAGTTGATGGATTCTTAGTAAGAGGAAAGGTGTGAATCAGTATATGCACTGCAGAGATGTTACAGAACCCAGAAAAGTGTTTACAAAGGTGGGCAGAGCAAGAAAAATAAACAATGGAGATGCAGACAGGTTAATATGGTCTATAGGCATATGTGGGGGGAGTATACATTGGTAGTGTGCATGCTGACAGATGTGAAGGGGTTATGTTAGGTGAAAAATTGATATTTTCTTAAAGATAGATTGTTTTTTGGTCAGTCTGTACATTCTGGGTTGAAGATAGGGAGTATGAGATGGGTATAAATGAAAAAGGGGAAGCTGTAGTTAATGGTATAGATAATTAAGTGGAAAATAGTGAAAGACTGGATGAAGGATAAAGAATTGACAATAGGGATGAAAGAGTGGAAGAGATGTGGGAAGCTTGTGTGACTGACAACAGGAGAGAATTTTAAACATTTTGGTAGGGAATGAGGATTTGGGAAGATATAAAGGCTGATATTGAGGGAGGAATAGATGGGGCAGGGATGTGGCAGTAGTGACTGATTGAAAAGTAGCTGTACAAAGTGGGTAAGAGAAAAGGCTCACTCTAGTGCCCAGCAAAATGTGTGGAAGATTGACTGGATTTTGGATGGGTAAAAGGTCTGATGATTATCAAGTGTGGTGAAGATAGTGAGGGGATTTTTTTTTTTGCCAGCGCAGCATATTATAGCTGATACATACATGATGTATGAATACATCCGGGGAAGGAAGTTCTGTGTAGACTGGTTTAGGCATTTATCTGCACAGATCATCATGAGGTTAGAGGCTAGTTAAACTGAAATGATTGGTAATCATTATGAATGTTTCAATCAGTATAACAGTAATAGGTATATCTTACATGAGCAGGGAGGGGATTGGCATGGGTAAAAAAGGCAACTAAGTGAACAGCAACAGGGGCTGTTGCTTAGATCGTGGCACAGCGGGGATAAGGGAATATTCTCTTTTCCCGACTGTAGTGCGGTCTCGGAGTGGGAATATAAAAGTAGTAGGAGTGTGGGAGGGGGGGTGAAGGGGGATTGCCCACCTGCATAGATGTGGTTAATGTTGGGTTTTTTGTGTGTGTGTGTTTTTTTTTTTTTTCAGTTTCTCTTTCTTGAAAGTGCATTTTCAAAAAAATGTACTTTCACGAGAAAGAGTTCACCTGTTTACATTTCGCTGAAACATAATTTTGATGGGTCAACGTAGACCCATATATATATATATATATATATATATATATATAGACACACACACACACACACACACACACACACACACACACACACACACACACATCTATGTATAATTATCTCTCTCTCTCTCTCTATATATATATATATATATATATAGATATATATATATATAGATATATATTATATATAGATATAGATATTAGATGTATAGGGGATGTACACGTGATTTGATATATTTAGGGATGCTTACAAATGTGCAAGGGGTAATACACATTTTGTTATGCTTCTCATTAAGAAAATGTAATAAAATGACAATCAAAAAATATAAGACATATTTTTGCGCAGTTATTTAAAAACTTTCTGCTGTGATTTCCACGCATTTTAGAGGCATATTTTTTGTAAAATTTCAGTTATTATATTAAACCATAGACTGTGGAATGCAGTCATGGTTTGTGAATGAAGTGAACAGTGTTTACTTTCTAATGCCTGCTGTTTTAACCCCTTGCAGTCAAAGTCCCATAACAAGTTATTTTCAATACATAACATTTCTTTTTTTTTACTTTGCCAAATTTGGGCATGCATCCCTGACACACATATTACTATTACTTATAGTGTTACTTGAGAGCAATTTATGATACTGAACTCTTGTATACGTTGTCCAACTATCTGCTCAAATTGAATGTTTTCTATTTGGCAGCAGCTGGTAAGTTAGTAGTTTTACTTGACTGGATTTATATGCAACACAGACTGCGTGTCACTTAACGAAAAAGCAGCAGTTAATGCAGACAGAAACTCTCTTTGTCATCTGTCTATATTTCTAGCATGTCAGCTTTACCCTGTTTGACATACTGGCATAGTTACCAGCCAAGTTGATGATGTTATTCACATTACAGTTACAGGTTGATGTTTTTCTGACATGGTCATTAGAATATGACATTGTTAATAATTATAAAGTCACTCTTTTACCACTGAAGGCTGCCAAACCTGTTATCGCTCTGGCTCTGACTGTATGACAAACTGTCTTAATATTAGTGTCAGATGCTATAAAACTGGTGCACTGATATCTTCCTAGAAGTTATTTCAGGAACTTCAAAGCAGTCCCTTGTCAAAGTCAGTATATAATTTTTCCCTCAGGTACTTGGGAATTACAGAAAGTGTAGGCGTACTCTTTTGCTGTAGATGTCCAACTCTGGGGATGGAATTCAGCTATGCTTGAGATGTCTTCTAAAACAATATCAGATACATCTGAAGCCTGGGGTGGTGCTATTCTTTTAAAATTCTGAAGGTTTTGCTGGTTATCTTACTTATGAATTTAATACTTTTGTCACACACATGATTTTGCCAAGATTTCATTAAAATAACAGTTTTATAGGCTAAATGAATTTGCTGAGGCTATTAACACAGCATATATCTAATTTTAAGAGCTTTTTTATCTTCCACATTATGAATTTCTGAGTTCAAAATTAAAAATGTCATGTCCATTGTAACAGGATGATAAGGCAAAACAAAGTCTAATCCCTCAAAGTAACTGCAAGGCTCTGCTTGCCAAATCAAAAATTAAAAAAAAAAAACATTTCTTGTCAACACATTTTTACCGTGATATGGCAAGATAACCTTTTCAGTGAAGTTCTCTGGATAACTAAGCAAACTGTTACTTATGATTCTCACAAGCACAAAAAGCTCACATTTCTCCTGTCTACACATATATTATTAATAATCAGTTTATGGTTTGCTTTACTCACCTGCCAATAATTTTCTCCTGATTTTGTCTTAGATTTTCTGATCTTAGTTTGAATCTCATCTCCATTATTTAACTTAGACCTTGAATTGAACAATTATTTTTACTGCATAGCTTATAATTTGCCTAAACATAAAAACTGACAAAATTTGCCTAGTTTAGTAATTAAATGACAAAGTCTTGGGGCAGCAAAGAAACGCATGCTGATTCAGGCAGCTGTTTCTTTATTTAGCCTATTTATCCAATCTCAGAATTCAAATCAAAATCAAATTACATATATCAGAAACTCTGACTCACTTCTCTTCACTGTTAAATTCTTACCTCAGCAGTGTACAAAACTGACATCTGAGGAAGTATTTATTACTCAGTTCAGCTTTCTGAAAAAATATTCTCAAAATGCTATACATAATTTTGTTTTTAGCATACTCAAAGTTTAAATTTTTAATGAAAAGCTATCAAATGTTTCGCAAAATGTCAAATTTTTTCCTAGAAGTTATTTCAGGGTCTACAAAGCAGTCCCTTTTCAAAGTCAGTGTATCATTTTTCCCTCAGGTACTTGGGAATTACAAAAACTGTAGATGTCCATACAATACTAGGTGCATTGCTGGTTTCTATAGTACCAAGTATTCCATTTTTGAGAGCTAAATCTAGCAGTAAGACTCAGCCTATTATTAGACAGTACACTGTCATCATATTTTTTTAAAATGTTTTTAAACTCAAACATAAGCTACTTGGCCAGACACTCTATATAACTAGTTTGAATATCTAGCCCATTCATAGTACCAGATTGTCATGGGTCTTCTCTTTAAATGTATCAATATTTACTTTAAGACTATCCAAATAGGACTGCCATAGCCAGACATGGTAAATGAAGTTAAAATGCTTACTAATAACTAAATAGCAAGCAAAACAACACATCAACTTTTAAACATAACAGTACTGTAGTTTATATTCAACAGAGTAGAAATTGATTTGCTGGGTACAAGATACACATTTGCTAACTGTGGGTGTGTGATACTATAAAATACTATACTAATGAAATACATACCATGGTTTTGTGATAGTATAAAATACTATAGTAAATAAATAAGTACTGTGGTTATGTGATAATATAAACTACTATAATGATAGGTACTGTGGGTGTGTGATAATATAAAATACTATACTAAATAATGATAGGTACTGTGGGTGTGTGAAAGTATAAAATACTATACTAAAGAAATAACTACTGTGATTATGTGATAATATAAAATACTACACTAAATAAATGCCAAGTATAATCTTGTATCTAAATCCTATAGTGACTCAACAAGCAGCGTCTATCACCCCCCCAAAGGGCTTACTATGCAAGTAGGGAATGGAAGTAAAACACCAGTCCCTTCTTCACACACACACAAACACACACACACACACACACACACACACACACACACACACACACACACACACACACACACACACACACACACACACACACCATCATCTATGGACAATTTAGAGTTGTCAATCCCCACAAAGAATGCATATAATATTCCAGTTAGTTTTCAGTCTTTATCTAGTAGGGAACATCAGGTTTTCTAGCAATCATGGCTAGCTATGTATTTGTTATGTCTGCAGTTTGCTCCACTCTTGATCTTTCCTCTCTCTTCTCAGATCTTTCCTTAAGTTTTTCAAGGTATTGTCATCTGAGTAGGTTTCTTTCTTGATTCTCTTAATGACGCTCTTATGATTCTCTCTCTAATTCTCAGAGCTGTATTATTACTCTGTGTTTTTATACTACAAAAGTCCTCACTAAGTGGAGGGTTTGTACAGGAATTATTAATGCAATGTGCAAAAACTAACTAGATCCAGTTCAGTAAATGTTACATATGGATAACTACAACAGCTACGTACTATTTTCTGCTGAGTACAAAATACTTTGCAGAGTCAGAGCTTTCTCACTGATGTATGGAAGTATTATTCTTAGGCAATTAGTCGCTATATCTAGACATTTCTGAAAGTATCTGAATAAAAACCATGGTGGTGCTGCTGCGGTAGCGTTGTTGCCTCACAATAAGACGTCCTGTTCGATTCTCAGCTAAAGTGTCTTCTGTGTGCAAACATGCGTGAATGGGCGTACCTTCGTTGAAGGTTGTACATCAGGGCTGGCAACTTGGTATGTAAAAATCTACTGCCAATCATTAGCGGACCGGAGTTCCGCTGTGGCGACCCCTAACCAGGAATTGCCGAAAGATACAACAACAACAATCTGTAGAGAATAAACTGTATCAGCATGGTTCAAAGTCATTTCAGAAAAACTTCCCTGAACATGGTGTGCCTTGTTTGCTGTAGCATAGACTAGATTCAGACCTGCTGAATCTAGCTTTGTTTGTATAGGATCCTAGCCCTTAAACACATGCCCTTCATGGACAGACTAAAAAAACTCCAGCTTTTCTCAGTCTCATTTCGTCTATTAAGAGGTGATCTCTGCTTGACTTACAAATCCATGTCTGACCCAGGCCTGTTAAAAATGTTCCACCTAAAGAAATCCCAATCCCTCCGCACCACATGCTCCAGGGACCTCAACCTCATTACCACAATCAACAGAACATGCTGGAGGGACAGGTTTATAACCCAGGGACTGCCCATGCTCTGGAACAGACTTCCCATACATGTCAAGCAGAGCACTTTTTCAAGAGAAATCTTGATGAGTGGATGGGAAATAGAAAATTCACCCCAGGAATCATTCCAGTGGCTCTACCTGACAGAGGCACCGGGAACTAACGGCGGCATGATGCCAGGGCACTTCTATGGGCTAGGCTTGTAAAGGCTCCAGGGCCGTTGGCCTAGTACACACCCAGGGTTGACAGATTTCCAGCCCCCCAGGTAGGGACAAAAAAAAAAAAAAGAAGGTCTCTCACGGCAAGTGAAGACCAAAAAAAAACAAAAAAAAAAAGGTCTTCGGCAACTGAAGACCAAAAAAAAAAAAAAAAAAGGTCTTTAATGCAGAACATTCCACATTAAAGAACTGAGCTCACTCAGTAGCTCTGCACTAAACACGGAGCTTCTCGTGTTTAATGCATTGCAGTTCCGCATTCAACACAACTAGCTCCGTGTTTAGCGATTTTTGATTGGCCTGTATACCAGCATATGGGCCAATCAAAAATCGCTAAACACGGAACTTCTCATGTTTAATGCGGAACACAAGAAGCTCCGTGTTTAGCAATTTTTGATTGGCCCGTATGCCAGGTATATGGGACAATCAAAAAAAAAAAAAAACAAACAAAGCGGAGGCTGGCCGGGATTTAAACCGGCAGGGTGGGACTCGGGATCAGGCTGCTGATCTCGGGACAGTCCCGCCCAAATAGGGGCGTCTGGCAACCCTGTACACACCTATGAATTATGTTTCTGCTATTTGAAGTTGGCAATGGCTATATACTGAATGAAGGAGTGTACCATTTTTTTTCTCATAACATGAATGTCTAGGCTAGTTGTTCTATTTTTAATACAAATGTTGCTATTTCTTAGTAGGAAAGTGTCAAGTGCATTTCAGAGCTAATTCTGAAGCTAGGATAGTGTCAAGCGCATTTCAGAGCTAATTCTGAAGCTACATGCCTTATAAGCTGTTTTCTCTTGGGTTTCTAACTGTTCAATAGTAACCCTAGACACCATTATGTAATTTCCTAAAGGCAACTTCTTAGTTCAAAAAATCTTGACAAAGTCTTAAATAATGAGGACAAAAGCCCAAAAATAAGGACAAATTTTTAATATTGCTCTTTTAAATGTAGAAAGTTGCTAGAACAACAAGATTTGTGTTAGTATGCATTTTCTGAAGGATATCAAGCCTGAAACTCAAACATATGTCATTGTTTAGGAACTTCAATCCCCAGTGACTTGCCAGAAAATCACATATTTTATGAGGAAGAGACCAAAAATCTGAGGCATAAATCCGGACATTCTGTGAGAATCTATGTGCATTCTAGGTTCAATAGCTGACACATCATTATGTGTCTAGGCTAAAATCAATTATCCCTTTACATATTTATTATACCTGTTATTCTCACTGTACTGTATGGTATTTAACTACATATATTTTCTGTATACATAACACCTCAGTTAAATTATCATTCTTCTGTCCAAGGATATACTCTCCTTTCTACATCAAAAGCAAACTTCTAAATGAAGAAAGCTACCCCCAAGTTCTGTGGATAATAGCATCTCAGACAAAGAAGCATAGTGCTGCTGAAAACACCATAGCCTCTAGTAACCCTGTCTTGCATGAAGTAGAACAAAGCCAAAATGTAAACTGCTCAGATTTTCATTTACTAATATCTAAGCATAAGCTTTTTTCAAAACAAGTTTATTGTTTTAACATATAAGAGAAATATCATAACAATTTTATACAAATAATTAAAAATAGGTATTATTATAATATTCAACAAAACAACTAAAGTATTTACAAAGACATCCACTACAATCAGATCAATTAATTAAACTAAAATACTGTGCTATTGAAATTAGAATTTTTTTAACAAATTTTGTAAATTATCCCATACAATAAAATGTGATGTTTTTGACACTGTTGGGAATTGTCTTTGAGGGTTTTAGTTTGATTCCAAAAACTACCAAACAGGGCCTCAGCAAGGAACAGACACAACTGTCTTATGTCCCCTCTACTGTGGGTAAAATTCATAGGTGGTGCTGCAGACTACTCAAAACCCTCATCAATGCTGACCAGCAGCACTGGCTTCAAATCTGCATCAAGTAGGATAAAGTTTCATGTCTGCCACAAATGGGAATAGAAATTAAAGCTAACAACCTGGAAACAAATGCTGTTCCCGGCATAGTACACCAAGTAGCTTTATGTTTTATACTGACTGCAGTTACTATGCAGCCCTCCAGCATGTCATACATGACAAATGAAACTGACAAAAGATTGCTTAATGTATTCAATATGTTGGAAATGGGAAGGTGTATGTGCAAATTAGTTAACATATACTATTCCTGAATGACTGCTAATTTCCTCCTCCTCTCCTGGACCTACCCCCCTGCTACCTCAGAGGTCCTATGTTTACATCAGCAACACTACTTCCACTTCTTCATGTCTTCTGTGGTTCAAACCCCTCACTTAAAAACAACAAATAAATACACCAGAAACACAGTCATCCAAAAGCTAAAATAAACCATCTTCCTTCCATCACAAGATATCATTATAGGGTTGGAGATGGCATAACGGTTAAGGTGTTTATCTCACAGGCACAAAGTACAGAGTTTGATTCTCACCTTTAGTGATGGTCTGGTTATTTGCTAGGTATGTAAAGCAGACTAATTGCCTGGTATTTACATATGAACTTATATAATGTGAAATTTTTTCTACAACTAAATCTAGTAAAACATCTTGCAATCTGTCAAAATAAATAAAGCTTACTTACAACAGTGTATCAGTTTTCCTGAAGATAAATTATTCCAGATGTGTACCTGCTCTTCCTGCTTCCTCCTATTTCTAACAACTAAATCTCCCCACCAAACTGCTGATGACCGTCTCGAAATACCTTGGCAAATATTTACAGGGACATAAAAAGTGACATGCTACAGTAACTATCAACCTAATTCCATGGTTGCCATACTTGTCAACACTTTTTCAAGAAAAAAAACAAGTAAAATATTATATACATAATACAGTGTCACTCATCCATATCTGTCAAGGCCAGGGATGTGTAAACAACACTCGTATACAAGTAGGAGATATACAACTGAACCCTGGACTCACATGCTCAGTTAACCAAACAGATCTAAGCAAAATATTTCTGTTGCATAAAACAAAAATAATGAATTCAGCTTGAACCAAGGATACAAACTTGCAGCCTGAAGCTGTTTATCATAACAGAATGCTGGCTAAAAGAAACCTCTTTGGTTCTCCACACAACAATCAACAATTACCAGATATGCACTGATTACCACAAGCAACAGGCAATACAGAGACATAATGATCTTGGTAAAAACTATTCCAATCTCTCCCCACAATTAGTAACCCATGTCACTCTAGACATGGACTCAAACTGCATTCTAATGCAAACTCATCCAAGGTGGACATAGAAAATACACATAGTAATAGTACATAACCCTTCATCCATAAAAAAAAAAAAAAATTCTACAATTGACAGACATCAAAATTTAATTAAGAGATGGACATTTAAACTGGAACAGTCACCTAAAAACCTAGCTAAATACTGCTTTAGCCAAAGATAACCTCACAAAATTAGAAATGGCAGGATAAGGCTAACTGCAGTAACTCAGTGATAACAAATACTCACAGCAAAATACAAATCCTACAGATACTTTCAAATACCTTAATGGATCACAACCTAGTAATGACTATGTAGAACTTCAAAACCAAGTAACACTCCAACATATGTCATCAGCATCTGCTTTCCCATTTTCTACATGGGGTTGAGGTGCTGTATCAATCTCTATTCAATACCATTCTCCTATCTTCTTTGACTATCACAGGTCTTCTGTCACACAATCCACCCACTTCTCTGCTGGATGCCCTTGTTTCCTCTTGCCTTCTTCCTGTCTGTCCCAAATCTTCACCAGAATGTATTCTGCTTTTCTGAACATGTGCCCAAATCACCATAATCCAACATGTACAACCAAATCCCCTAATGAAACCCTCCATGCAGAACCAAATTAGATTGGGCACCCCTCTATAATCCAGAAATCCCCTAGTGTTGTCTACATATTTTATAGTCTTCTGTCAGATGTGTAAGAAAAAAAAACTGTACCCACTAGCAATCTGAAAGCTGAAAAAACACTCCATGGATCTAAGCACCTACAAGAATGCATGGATCATGCTATCCCAAGCAAAACCAAGACTCACTCCTCCAAGAAAAGGAAACCAGTCTGGTGGATTCCTGCCATAAACAAGCTGTACAATAGAAAGAGGAAACTAGTACAGAAAAGAGTAAAATCCCAAGAAGGGAAGACATCCCTGATTAGTATCAGCAAGAAACTACGATCCCTCGTAAAATCATCCAAGGCGAGCTTTGAAAAAAAAATTGCCAAGGACTCCAAAGATAACCACAAGGCAATCTTTAGCTATGTCAAGAATCTAAATGGCAATGCTCAGATCTGCTCGGAGTTAGTGCAGATTGGCACAAAATACATTGAATCAACTGATATCGCCAACATTCTGGCAGACAGGTTCAGTGCAAACTTCACCCCCATCTCACCCCCAAAAGGGCCCATAACCATACCAGAAGAATGTAGAGCCCCTGAAATCACAGACACTCAGGTTAACACAGCCCTCTCTAAAGCCAAAACACAGCATCAATGGGACCGGACGGTGTCCCAGGCTGCATCCTACACAAACTCAAAGATGAACTAACCCCTCACCTAAACACACTGTTCAAACTCAGCCTCTCCACAGGCTACGTGCCCATAGAGTGGCACACAGCAACGGTTATTCTGCTCCACAAAGGTGGAGCCACAACAGACCCCGGGAACTATCACCCTATAAACCCGACTAGCTTGGTCTGCAAGGCTATGGAGCGCATCATCATGGAACTCATTAACAGAGACATTGGGAGCCTCCAAACACTGGACCTTACCCAGTTTGGCTTTGTTAAGGGCAGATCATGCCTCCTAAACCTGGTGGACTTCTTTGAGACAGTTACCAAGGCTATAGATGAGGGAAAGGTGGTACACACAGCCTACCTAGACCTCTCAAAGGCCTTCAAGAACCTTCCCCATTCTGGTATTATAGACAAGCTCACCAGCCTGAACATAAACCCCTACGTCACAAGATGGATTGCCAACTGGCTCACAGACAGAACCCACATGGTGAGAGTTGCAGTAGCTAGGTCCGACTCTAAACCGGTTACAAGTGGCGTTCCCCAGGGCTCAGTCCTAGTACCCCTCCCATTTGCATATACTTCTCAGAGGTACAGGCAAGCACAGGAGGACTATGGCTGACCAGGTTCACAGACGACTGCAAACTAGGGGCTATAACTGACTCTCCAGCTGAAACAGACATCCTCCAAAAGGGTCTCACTGAGAAGGATACCTGGTGTCAATATCATGGCCTCAAGTAAAATGCCAAAATGTGCATACTCATCCCCTTTGGAAAAAACAAAGTACCCACAAACTACCACATAGATTGTAGTCCCCTAAATACGGAAAACGTAATAAGGGATCTGGGGACCCAAGTAGATAGTGATCTCTCCTTTGATAATCACATTGCTAAACTGGTTAGAAAATCCTTCTATGTAGCTCACCTAATCACAAAAGGGTTTACATCCAGATCAAAAGAGGTCATAGTGCCCCTCTACTCATCATTCATCAGACCCATCACAGAGTGCAATGCCCCACTTGGTATGTACCTTACAAGACACCTGCAACATATGGAAAAAAACACAGTACCTCACCAAGAGGATCACTGGCCTCAAACAGATGCCCTATGCAGCTCGACTGAAGAAACTCCAGCTGTACTCGGTTGCATACTGCCTACTCAGAGGTGATCTCTGCCTGACATACAAGGCCATGTCCAACCCAGAATTGATGGACATGCTCCACCTAAAGAAAACCTTATCCCCTCAAGCCACACACTCTAGGGATCTAAACCTCACCACAATAATAAATAGGATGTGCTGGAAGGATAGATTCCTGTCCTAGAGACTTCCCATGCTTTGGAACAAGATCCCAGTCTACATTAGGCAGAGCTCCTCGCTAACACTCTTCAAGAGAAACCTTGACGAGTGAATGGGAAACAGAAAGTTTACCCCAGGGATCACTTCAGTGGCTCTGCTGGACAGAGGCACAGGGAACTAATTTAAGGGGGCGGCGAAAGCCAACACATTCTGGCTAGGCTTATAAATGCCTTTGGGCAGATAGCCTAGTACCTACCTATGAACCTATAAATAAACATGGCATGCAAAGAATGAAAAAAGATCCTACTAATACTACCAAGTTAAAAAAAAAGATATCAGCTACTACAGATACAATTAACTACATCAAGCACATATAAACATCCTATTTTGACAAAGAGATTCTGGGTACTGTATAGCTATTCCCTAAAACTAAAGCAGTCAACAAAAAGTCTCACAAAAATAGTAATTTCCCTCAAAAGCAATTTGAGAAATTACTCCAAATCCCACCCATTTACTTTATAAACTTATCATCAACCATCTACAATATACTCATTTACTGTATTCTATAGTTACCCACTTTCTACTTTTGAGCAGTCACAAAATTACATATCAGGAGCATACTAGAAAAAATAACCATAAGTACAACTATGAATGTAATAACAGTCACCCAAATGATACCATGATTCAGAAAAATGTACTCTGTAAGGCTTCATTTCATATATTCAGTCTCTTTCTCACCACCAAAATAATTCTTAAGGGATAGAACCACGTCTTCATATACCTCTACCTAACCCACCCCCCATCCCATGCTTCAAAACGGCAAATGACTCCACACCAAATTGCAATATTGCCCCTACTGCAAATATGGAAAAAATCATCTACATGTACAATTTATACATTTTACAAATGTATGATACAGTACCATTGTTGCAATTAACTTATTCATCTGTGAAACACTCAGCAATTAAAAAAAAAAAATGTAATACTACAAGAGACATTATCACTGATCTCCAAAATGCCTCCAAAACAGTCAACCACAAACACCTCATGTAAAAACTCACTGTGGATTTTCAGAAGTATATCTTACGATAGCAATTTTTTTCAAAAACAGAACATTCTTACTCATCATTAACCATAAAGCATCTAGTTTTAATCAAAACTGGAGTTTTAGCTCCCTTCCCTTCTTCATTGCTGTGAATGGCCTCCACAGCAAGTTCCCAGTCTTAGCTGCTTACAATACACAGATGGCATTGTCTTAAGTTTGTTTGTGTCTTTCAGCTTTTCCCGGTTAGCGGTCGCCACAGTGGAACTCCGGTCTGCTAATGATTGGCAGGAGATTTTTACATACTGGCTTGCCGGGCCTAATGCACAACCTTCAACGAAGGAACGCCCATTCACGCATGTCACTACACAGAAGACTCTAACTGAGAATCGAACGGGCAACGTCTAACTGTGAGGAGACAACGCTACCGCAGCACCACCACCGCAGTATATGGCATTGTCTTAAGTAAATCAGATAAAAACATGTGTAAAATAATCAAACTCTATAGGATAATTTATTAGCTTTATGGAAATGGTTCAGAAACAGTAAATTGTGTTTATTCCTGAAAATGTACTGTCATGCTATTTTCAACCCCATAAAAAATAAGAGTATTGAAATCTTTTAGACATAAAGGACCCACATACTATAAAACTCTGTCAAATACTTAGGACAAGAGTCTAGATCAGAACTTCCAGAATTTGCCCTTCTTTATACATATTGGAACCCAAACACAAAGAGTCCAATAGGGGTTGGGAGGGTGGCCTAATGGTTAAGGTGTTTGCCTTACAAACACAAGGTGCAGGGTTTGAATCTCACAAGGGATAATTGGCTAGGCTTAAAATGGCTCGCAAGGGCAGTTAGCTTAGTACTAATCTATGAATCTATGAATCTATGAAATATAGGTTGCCTACAGTATAACCCATCTTATTACATAAGAAGCCAGAAGGTCTTATTGCTATCAATGTCTTTCTCCACGGCTTAGAATACACTCTACAGATTATTATCCTGTAGTTGCCATAAAACAAAAAAAAACTACTGAACACATGATACTTAGATTTATACAATTAAAAATAGCTAATGGATCACAATCACAAAAGCAGACTAGTTACCTTTCCATGCCTGATTTCTGCCGAACACTTTAATGTACCAACTAATACAAAATAACTACTGTTCTAGACAACACAATAAACTTCTACTTAAATCTTCTGTCTACAGCTTAAGACATAATATAGAATAAACTGCAGAGAAACCACTTTTCATGTTAATAATAGACAAAAGCTTACACAAAAAGTGTCCTTACTGCCTAAAATAGTATGCTGCAAAACATTACTGACTCCAACAACTTAACATTCAGAAAACTTCAGAAGAAACACTTGCAAGTAAAAAAAAAGCAATGATTTTTAAATAACCAGGCTAAGAACGTAAGGAATATCTTAATTTATAGTCATCCATTTATAAGCCACAACAGCATAAAAATAGAATACACTCACAAAATTTAATACTATAAATATGCACATATTTGATCCAGAAAAGTTAGTTTCAGCTACATTTCTTCTGAATGTCCATGACTTTTTAAGTCTTTATGGGTACATTCAGTGCAATGAAGCCAAACTCTACTAGCTGTAGACATAACATGCTTCAACCTTTAGCTATAACACAAGTCTTTTCCATATATCCTATGGGCCTCAACTACAGGGGGTTTAAAGTATTACACAGTGAATATCAAATCTTAGTTGGGTCTTTCTTGCAGTTTTTACCTAATGGTTTGACTGTGTGACCTTTTTACCCTTTAGTTTGGATGGTATATGGGATAGTTTGAAGATCACTTAATGTTTATGAACATCAGGTTTGGTTTTAAACTTGGTGTTTCTGAAGTATAGCCAAACAATCCATCCACTTAAGCTGTATTAAAAAGGTCTAATAAAGGCCAAAACATGGTATGTTGCACTTAACTGGGTTTAGCTTTAAAACTATGATTTAGCCAATTGAAAACTGAATTCCTGTAGTCCTCCAAAACATTACACTTTAAACCAGTTTGACACAAAAACCTGTGAAAAGTCAAGATAGCTCTGAAAATAATCAGGATTTACACTGTTAGTGTACCGTTTTCCTTATGAAGCCATCTATTAGAGGAAGGGTATACACTGTGACCAACCAAAGAACGATGATCAACTCCTGTAGTACTCCACAAATTAACCATAAACTCCAGGAAGTCCTAAGCCCTGCTGAGACTACCCTGGCAGGTAAGAGTTAAACCAAGGGAGAACAGTATCCAAGAAGCCACAGAAATAGAACAAGTAATCCAGCAAATTCCTATGATACATTGCACTAGTTTTTGCAGGAATATCAAGGAAAACTGAGATGGAACACAAATGGCGATCTTTTGCTATCAAGAGATCATTCATGATTCATAAAAGGGCTTCTTCATTAGTTTGCCAATATCCAAATGCTGGATTGACAAGGGTCAAGAACACCTTGAAATGACAACTAGGAATATACCTTCCTGTAAACCATCTTCTCAAAAGAATTTGCTGTAAAAGCAAAGCAAAAGCCAGAACAATAATTCTCATCATTAAAGAGTGAAAGAGGTGGGTCTCTTAAAACAGATCAAGGAAAACAATATGTTAGCAATGCCAGGACAATCTGATTGGTGGTCAGGGTAAGAACCACCTGAATACATACTGGAGCAATTTGATCCAACACAACAATGAATGTAATGTTAGAATGAGCCATTAGTGCATCAGGATTATTCTCACTGTCATTCAGCTGAGAGCAGGTCACTACTTGCAATGTTCACCAAGTTCTTAAAACTAAACCAGCTCAGTGCTGGATGATCTCAACAGAGGAAGTGGAAGAACAAAATGAGATCAATGGGGACTGTGATTTGACCTTGACAACGGTTATCAGTTATGACCATGTGTAGTGAAGGTATTAAGTCTAAGCTATGCCTTTAGATTTGAGAGGCAGAGGGAACCTCTTCAGCAAAGCCAAGCCAAAGCTTTCATAGGATCACAGGAAATTACTAGGCTAATGGCCCTAGAGCCCTTACAAGCCTAGCCAAGTTCTGCCCTTGTTTCCATGATCAGCACCAACTGCCCCTCTCCAAGAGAGACCCAAGTGGAACCTCCAGGGTGAATTTACGGTTACCCATCCAATCACCCAGACTGCACATGAACAGGGACAAAGAGGTGCCCTGCTTGACATGAACTGGGAGTCTGTTTCACAGGTGCGGTAACCTCTGGGAAACAAATCTGTCCCTCCAGCAGGTTCTATTAATGTCACATACCAGGTTAAGGTCTTTAGAGCGAGTAACCCATCAGCCATTGGACTTAAGGATATGCAGCATTTCCAATAAAGCAGACTCAAAGGTTGCCTTATATGCAAGGCAGAGATCACCGCTGAGTAGTTTGTATGAAACAGAGTAAAGTGACAGTAATTTCAGCCGATCCACATAGTACAGATGCTGAATACCTTGAATTCTCTTTGTGAGAAACTTTTGTAGTCTCTCCAATTGTTGCAGGTGCCTGGAAAGGTACATACCAAAACAGGCATTGTACTCAATTATTAATTATTGGTGTGATGAAGGAAGAATATAGGGAGGTTATAACTTAATTTTTTTTCTGGAGGCAATGCTCTTACTTATGAGATGAGCAATATAGAATGCCCTTCTTACCACTGTGGAGACATAGTGATCAAAGGTAAGGTTGCTGTCAACCTGTGTGCCCAGCAACAACATCGCTCTTACCGAAATGGATGATAATACATTTTTTTGTATTGAGTTTAAGGCCGTGACTTTGGCACCAATCATGTGTTTGCATAAGACCCACTTGTAGGATGCTGCATTATCTGGGGATTCTAAGACCAGTCCCAGTTTTCAGTAGTCAACAAACTTTGTCAGCCACAGACTTTTAGTTTTTGTTTGTACTTTGGAGAAATAAATTCCAAACAGTAGAGATGCCAGGACTGACCCCTGTGGAACATCACTGGTTATGGGTCTGTTATTGGAGGTGGATTCCCCTATTTTGACTGTATCTATAAGAATCTTGAAGAACTCCCTAAGTCCAGGTATTAATTTCTCTTCTGATACACTATCTTGTGCTATGAAAAACTTAATGAACTCCTTTAAGAAAGCCCCCAGTCATCAAAACAGGCAACATATCAGGAGAAACCTTCATTTTACTCCTGTCAGTAAGGAGAACTCAAATAAATTAGTTGTATTGCCATTTATATGGAAGAAATTTCTGCTTAGATCTAAAGCAGATAGCAACTCATCCAGTGATGATACCCAGCCTCTGGTTCTGGATTACCAAATAGCCATGTGAAATGGCTGCAGCCTGAAGTGGACCAAAGTTCCCATCTAGCCAAGTTTCATTAATTAGTGCCACATCCAGCTGTTGTAGAAAGTCATGACTGATCCTCAGATTTTACAGACTGATCTGGCATTGCACAAGGAAATATGAGGCAGGGATTGTAGGCCGAGCTCCTTTCCTCTATTTACAGATGGAAATGAGTCATCTCACCTATGAACTTTGTCCAAGAGCTCCCTATCAGAAGTGAAACACCACCTTTTGTGAGACTAACACATTGAAAAATTAACTGTGATTTAAACAGAAAATAGTTCATTCTGAAATGTTTTTACACCTTTCAAGAAAATCCACCCCCCCCCCCACACACACACACCACATGACCAGAGGAGGCTGTTATTTTCCCAACTCTCCTGTTACTTATATACATGCTAACTCCAAGACCACTGTATCAGGGAGTACAGGAAGTACTATGGGGGAACCACAGCCACAGATTTAGTGTATTTTCCCTCTTTCCACTTGTAGTTGCATTGTTCTGTGCATCACAAATATGAGTTTTACAGGTGCCCTTGCCAGTGTGACAGCTGTGTCTCCAATGTCCCCAAACATGGATTTGTCCACCTAGGTCACCACTAATTGGCTACTGGCTCCTATCTTCACCCCACTATATAACATTTAGCAAAGCCTGACATCCATGCAGTGTAAAGGCTGTCATGCATCCCACTTAATTTTTGCTTTCATCCAAATGGGAATCAGTCATATGTTTTATTAAAAGTAACATGCATGTTTTGTAACGATATTAGTAAACAGTGTGGTTAAGGAAGTTTCTCCTTATCCCCAGTGTTGTACAGTCTCTGAGTTAATATATTTAGAGTCATGGACAAGCTCTTTCAAACCCTGTTTTGATATTTTCTGTATTTTTCAGTGGATGGGCAGTTAATGTATGTGTTTTACTGTATTAATATAATCTCATTGTGAGATTCCACAGAAGACAAGGCTCATCAAATGGGCAAAGGACCAAAAGCATGTGCCTATTATAAGTTATAATGTCCTTAGTGTAATAAAGAAGAATATGCTGCATTTGAACCCGTACTCAACAGATGGTGTTCAAAACTGCCATAATCTAGCCTGCCTATTAATAAAAATATACTACACATATAAACAAATACAGAATGATATGACTATTAAGGTATAAAATAATTACACAAACAAAAATAAACATATCCCAAGCTCTAGGTAATTCACAACGATGTTAGGACACAAACTGTTGCTAGATCTCAGCTAAAGATTGTTATTACTAGCATGTTTTCACAAAAGGAGCTATATGTTCACTAAATTATCAGTTTTAATAAAAGCAGTCAAAAATTAAATAAATAAACACAGTTTCTTGTCTCTGTGATTTTTATTTTGTTTGCAAATTAATGCATGATAAAGAGCACATCTGATCAATGTGAGTTGATAATTGCTTAAAAAAGATGTTATATAAAAGAAAAAGAAAAAAAAGCTGTGCCAGTAGAAATAATCAGTAGGTGTAGGATCAACTAGCAAATTCACAGAACCATGACTTGGGGGGAGATATACCCCCAAAGCAAGAGCAGTGTAAGTTCAGATGATTGTGTACCATTATAATGGAGCATTGTGAAGTCTTGCAGAAAAATCCTTTAAACTAGCCAAGCACTCAGAATGAGGCAGCCAGCAAAGAGAAATTCGTTTTTTAGAAGGTTCCTTCTCACCAAGTGTACTAAAGGCAAGCTAGCAGATAATAAAGATGGAAAAACAACAATAATTAAAAATTACATGAATGCCCAAAATTACATCAAAAAATGAGCCAAATGGCTCAAAAACTTGTAAACAATAATAAAAATAAAAAAAGTGAGCCACCAAGGCAGTATAAGTCTATTTAACATTAAATACTGTTAAAGTAAAACCAACTAAGTGCTTTTGCCAAGAAACATGAATTGGCTTCATCAGAGCCATTCAATTGTGATGTAACTCCCTTTATATACTCTAATTACTTAAGCAATTATTCATGATTTTGCTTGCATCAATAAAATTACCCTGACTAAACAAAGGCATACCTCCCCTGAATATGTAATATACAAAATGATATGCTGTGAACCACAATAATCAATACATTCAAGATAAAAATGTTTGTGTTGGTACTGATAATAAACATAAAAGTATAAAACAGTGTTAAAAAATAGACTTAAAAATACAGAACATAATCGGTCTGTTAGTTGCAGTCAGATAAGTTGTTTTCACAGTACACTTAAAATTAAACCTCTGCTGCCCTTCGCTTCAAAAAGGGAGTTATTGAACACAATCATTTAAACCTGGCTTGCAACAAGCATTTAGTCTTAGTTGCCATTTATTTTCTCTGGCTTCTAATTCTAATTCATCATCCCTACCCCCAGAGTCACTCTGCACTCTATCAATGACAAAGAATAAAAATCTCTTGTAGTTGGGACATTATAAAGTGTGAATATATAAAGCATTATTCATTTTTTTATTTTTAATATCTCTAAGGTGCTCAGTAATGCAATCCCATAACCTTCTTTTGGTCTTACCTACGTAGAAACCAGGGCATGATAAGCATGTAGCTAAATAAACCACCCTAGTGATGTTGCAGTTGCACCTACCTGGGCATTCTACAGCATGTTCAAAACTTCCATTAAAGGAAATCGTGCAATCATTTATATTTTTACAGGTCTTGCAAGCACCACATTTGTACATCAAGGACCTGTGCTTACCTTGTTTTCTATTGACACTTTTAAGAATATTCTTTACATTACGCCCTCTACTGTACACAACCTTAGGTTTATGCACCAACTTTTCCTTCATTTCATTGTCAAAATGTGTTTCCCATATATTATTAACACTTGATACCAAGTTTGATGTTTCTGAATTGTAATACCAGAACACTGGTGTCTGGCTTGGCCGTGTTGGTTCTCTTAGTATTTAGATCTGCTTTTAAAATAGGCTTAAATGTAGTATTTCTTTTAAGCATAACTTCTCTCTTCACTTTCAGCAAAAGACTTAAGGGGTAGCCTCTGTTTTGGAACATTCCAATTAATATATAGATCTCTTTTTTTAATATTTTGTTATAACTAATGAGGCTAGATAACCTAACCATTTGGCCTTTTATTATACCCTTCCTCTGATGGAGGGGTGGCAACTTTTGCAGTGCAATAACACATTAGAATGTGTTTCCTTTCTGTGGATACTACTGACCAAGGTGTCCCAGCAATGTCCTTTGTCAACTCAATATCTAACAATTCTATCTTATCCCAGTGCCATTTATATATGAACTCAAGGAAAGTGGTTGTGCCATTGATGTATTTTACGAAGTCGTTCATCACATGTCCTTGCCATAAAATTAGTATGTCATCCAGAAATCTCGCATACAACAATACATTGGCCATGTGAGGAAAAAACATATCTTCCCTCCCATTTGCAAAGATAGGGGCATAGTTGGCCCCCACAGCCACTCCTGCTTCCTGATGATAGAATTCACCTTTAAAAATCATGAAGTTGTTAGTCAAGACCAATTCCATAAGTCCAGCTAATAAATTGACCTTGGACTGATATATTGATTTACTACCCAGCAAACCTTCCCTGAAGAAATCTAACCCTTCATTATGGGGGATTACTGAGATCAAGTTAACCATGTCCACAGTTAGGAAACAAAAATCCAAGCTCTCTGTATTTATTTGTCTTAATAGTTCCAAATGGTGCCATGAGTCTTTGAGTATATGTTGCGCCTCACTTACCACTAAACTTGCCCCTTTGTCTATATATGCTGCTATTGGTTCAGTTTTAGAACCTCAGGCTGCTACTATTGGTCTAAAGCACCGTCAGAACTGTTATTCTGAATATTTTCATTATTTTGAGGGCTGTTCTTGTACACATTTCCCTGGGGCTGTTTTCTCCCTATGTATGCTCAATCTGAATAATTAGCCCTGTCTCTGTCAAGTTTACGTTGCTTTCTCAAACTGTTCTCTTTTACAAAGTTATTAATGTTTTTAAGAACATTCTCATACTTAAATTTGTATTGCTCAAAAAGTAAATCTGAAATAATACTTTGATTTAAAACTGAAATATCATTTTGCAAAAGAGCCAACTCACTGTTGTTGTTTGTGATAATGATGTCCATCATTTCAAAACCTATCTTGTCAATCAGAACCACAAGTTCTCGAAAAGCAAAAGACCCCTCCTCAATCCCCAAAGGCTGTTTCCAAACTCGTAAGCCTTTGGGAACTTGTTTGAGAGCAACTGATTTATTTAAAAATGCGTTGTCTAGTTGAAGTGTTCTGTCTTTTCTATAAAGCTTATCAAAGGTGTTTAACTGCATTTTTTAATGACAGTCCTTGATTGGGAATAGTGTTTTCGTTGAAAAAATCTGCTTCAAACACTGTAAACCAGTCATTTAGGTCTGTATTAACTCTATCTGACCTCATAGTCACAGGGGTGGTCCTCATTGATTCCTGGGCCAATGGGGAATGCAGAGTAAACAGTTCAGCTTGTGAGTCAGTCAGGGTATTGGGAGATAATCTCGTCAATCTTTCTTCCATCACTATAGAAGTTAGTCTCTGAATAGACTGGTTAAGTTGAACCAGCAAGATT
This sequence comes from Protopterus annectens, assembly GCF_019279795.1. Lineage (NCBI taxonomy): Eukaryota > Metazoa > Chordata > Ceratodontiformes > Protopteridae > Protopterus > Protopterus annectens. The sequence goes on along the minus strand of NC_056734.1, from coordinate 964,475,126 downwards.
TCCATAATAACTTAGAACCGAAATAATGTTATAAAAGGGCATTTCCTAGCCAAATAAAAAAAGCCATGGAGCTCAAAATAAATAAAATACACCAAAAAACAAGCCAAATGGCTCAAAAACTTCTAAACAATAATAAAAATAAAAAAAAGTGAGCCAAAAAGGCAGTATGGGATGATGAATTAGAATTAAAAGCCAGAGAAACTAAATGGCAACTAAGACTAAATGCTTGTTGCAAGTCAGGTTTAAATGACTATTCTTCAATAGTGCCCTTTTTGAATCAAAGGGCAGCAGAGGTTTAATTTTAAGTGTACTGCGAAAACACGTATCTGATTGCAATTAACAGACCGATTATGTTCTGTATTTTTAAGTCTATTTTTTAACAATGTTTTACACTTTTATGTTTATTATCAGTACCAACACTAACATATGGGCACACCATACTTAGAAAAATCACATGGCAAAACGTGCGATTGCCAGAACCCCCCCCCCCACCAAGATATCTTTAGGTTCCATACCAGCCCCAGCCCTTATGAAGAAAGTCCAGGGGTGTAAAGATGTCTGGTAGACCCACTGATGGATGGGGGTCACTGGAGTACTCTAGCCAGCTACAAGAAACTCAGCTGCTGGGAATGTGTCATTTGAATGCTGTGATCCTGAACTTCTGCAGAAGTTATATTTAGTATGCACTGCAGACACTAGAACCTGTTAGTTATTCATAATGACATATACTGGAGCATACTTTGAACCATTCCCCAAACTGTCCTTTGACTGCTTGAGAAAGATGAAGCAATGTGCAGAAAAAGCAGAAGTCACTGCTACAAGAAGCACTGAGCCACTGCTGATGTAAGAAGCCTTTAGGATAAAAGGTGGGCAAGCAGAACATTGTGCAACTTTAAGATAATGATGGCAGTTGACACTTAAGGAACTGGAAGAATGTGTGAAGAGATATAATATTCATAACTTCTTATTTATAATGGTTCTCTTCAAATTGACATTAGAGTTAACAATATGGCCATAATGGGTTATGAAGAACTTTCAGAAGTTGAATACATGCAGCACATTTAGAAGCAGAGAAGAGCAATCTTTGATGGACTGTGATGGTTCACTTTTATCACATAATCGTCTTTGTAATAGTTGCCCCAAACTTAAAATTTCAGTGCATGTCTTCTCAGCTTCAATCTCAATCTATCCACTATCTTTTATTCTGTAATTTAGGCTTCTGCTTGTCACTTACTTGTCTAAGGCACCAACTCTGTCTATATTCTTGCCTGCTGCACCCTCTTTTATATAGCCATAGCAATCAACTTGCAATGTTTACCATACCCTACTCCTGCATATTTGTTCTCCTACAACTTTTTCTTTTAACTCCATGATATACTCCAGTACTTGTACTAAATAACTGACAGTTCTCTCTTTCTGTCACTTTGTATGGTAGTATTCACCCAGCACTGCACTTGAGCACTACTTTTCAGATTGTTTTTTGAGATGCTTAACAGTTGGCCCTGCTCTGTTCACACCCCTACCCTGCCCTCAGTTCCCACCCATCCCACATACACCATCTTTACACATAATTATCTACACCTTCATTCAACACCCAAACCACTCATAATCCCATCTTCATGTGTCTTCTCCCTCACACAACCAATAGCCTAATCACAGTTAGCAAACTCTTAAAACAATCCCTCCTCTCCCTACTCTTCATTATAAACCTTTCTAATCATCACTGTCACACCTTCCTTCAGTACAATCACCTCTAACAAACTAGAATCAATGCTGTGCACTACACACAACTCTTCCTAGTCCAAAGACTCCTTATACTGACATACTCCACATCATTATAACAGATACTCCTAACTACTTGCTACCACACACAGGCATCAGCACAATAACTGCCAACACCTCTCACTTTAACTTCTCAGTACCTGCTTCTTTACTCACTCCCAGTTTCACCCACCACAACAAAACAGTGCAACAAACTAAAGTAAAAGACAATATAAACCTAGCCTTTGCTTAAAACTCAAACAAAAGCACCAGTTTCCATACTAGTTTTACCATGACCTATTGACACCATACATCCTAACTTTGGTTCATGGTTCAATCCCATCTATTAACACTGCTACAGCTTGTTGTAATCACTCAAACAATACATCCCAAAAATCAACAAAACCTTCAAGCTTGCATCTTTACAATATAAACCTTTGAAGCATACATAATAAATTTACTGAATTACGTCCATGGTTTGCCAAACTCTAATACTATCATATCTACTTAAACCTAGCTACAACATAAAAAGTGAAAAAACATCCTCAGATTAAATAGAACAAGTAGAATTGGTTGGGGATATTGCCATTGTCTAAAAAAATAATCTGGATATCACCCTATATCCCAACAACCCCTTCCCACTCAAAATGCAGAAATTCTTATCTACATACTTAACAGAAACAAAACCATTTGCATTATAAGTATATACATTCCACCTGGTAACATCATCAAGACAAATTCTTCCATTGGGGCTCTCCAGACACATCATATGAAATAATTATGCTAGGGGCATTTTAACATTGATAGGCAAATGGTTAACAGCATCTCCTCTAACACTGCAGTAAAACTATATGATTTCACACAAATTATACAGACTCCCACCCATTTAAGTAAGAGCAGCAACACAGACTCCACCATACACTAGATTGTCACCAACTCACCTAATAAAATAATCTCCTGGAGATCCCTTCCTCCCAACTCTCTAAGAGACCACTTACCAACTTTTATAATTATAGGCCAAACCAGCATAGAAATACGTAACAGTATAACCAATTCAGAAACCTCAGAACAAACCAAGTAAAGACCATGAACTAAATCCAGGAATAAGCCCCGAATCCAGGAGCCAGCAGAGCAAGACCACCCACAGTAATGCAGTCAAATACACAGTCCAATGCACAATCACTAGAAAGTTGCCAAGACCGGTTAATCGCCATAAACACTTTATTAAAACGTGACCACAAGCACTTTCATCTCTGTCAGTTCAGAGACTTTATCAAGATCTTCATCTTCAGATCACTGGACTGTGCATTTGACTACATTACTGTGGGTTGTCTTGCCCTGCTGGCTCATGGATTTGTGGCTTATTTATGGATTCAATTCAGAAACCTCTCATCCTTTAGCAGGCAGATTTTCATTTCTAAGCTGAAACTTTAATGTACAATATACACTCCCATTATATGAAGTTGTAACCTTTATTAACTCTACTATCCTTAACACTTTAAACATGCACGCCCCCATTAAAACAAGTAACATCAAATTCAATCCAGCTAACAAAATAGCAAATGAAAGAACAAGACAACGGTTGGAATGCCTAGAAGAATAATAAAACTGACAATCACCAACAACAATTTAAAGAACTAAAAAATATCCCAAAACTTAAAATTAAGTATGACAAGAAAACATACTATACAAATATTTAAACTACTAATCAAAAAAATCCTAAGCTCATCAGGTTATCCAGCAACCAAATTGAGTATCCTGGTTAAATTTCCCAATCACCTCCTTTCTCAAACATTGAACCAGACTGCCTTGCTTTCCAATTCACAACCCACTACATACATGCAGTCACCTCCCTGTTAAAAAAAAAAAACACACCAGCAAGTGCTGCAAACCCCACAAATAATAAAAACCATGCTTTGTCTCTAACATTTACCTCAGTTCTTATTTTTACCATTAGAAAGTTACTCAGTCAACTAAAATCCACCAGAATACCCCCTGACAATTTACCTCAAGAATACTTAAAACTTGCTACAGAAGCACTGACCTAGTGAATCTTCATGCAAATAAATTTCTGTGTTACCATTACATAAAGCAGGTAACACAGTTAAGCTCTTTAGCTACAGACCAATAAACATTTTTTCCCTTCTTTTAAAAGTTCTTGAAAATGCAAACAATATCAAGTACTTAGGTTCATACTTAACAACAATCTCTTAGCCCCAACACAAGACGACTTCTGTCTTCACCATCTCACCACCTCCACCCTTGTCAGTTTTATATCATCCATAAATCATAATACAAATGAAGGGAACCTTGTCCCAGCTATCTTCCTTGATCTATCAAAAGTATTTGACACAGTTTCCCATACATTTCTGATTCAAAGATTTTCCTCTCTTGGACTCAGTGTCTCCTCTCTCTGCATGTTTAAAAATTACTTCACTGACAGAAGTCAGGCTGTCAAATGGAAAGCCTCCTACTCCTCCTTTCTACCTGTATCAGCCGGTGTTCCCCAACAATCTATGCTCAGACCACTTCATTTTAACATAGTCACAAATCTCCAAAAAGCCACTGAATATGCTGATGGCTATACTCTGGTATGCCCTGCATATGGTTTGGAAAAATAACTGTAGCAGACCTAACCACCTGGCAAGGTGAACATTGGATCCAGATTAAGGTCACTGTTGATGTGACACCCTGATCTCATGTACAAAAATGGGAAAAAAGGAGCTGCGGATGAATAGACATTTACAATAGGAATGTAAGGTAGACATGCTTTGCTTTATGGCTTAGATTCATGTCACATGTGAGTTTAATGAAAAAATGAGATGGCTGTTACCACAGCACTGACATCTACAATGGACTCTTTCATTGTGTTGCTGGAGAGAGAGAGTAGAAAAAGGATAATAAACACTAACAAAGTTGAAAATGTGATATTGCTTACTCATTCCTGTTCAAAGTAACTAAGTGAACAGGCATACAATATAGACAGACAGAGTAAATGTAGCATAAGGAGTGCATATCATTAAATAATTTTCACTGTGAAAAGATGATGAACATAATCTGGTTTGTGTCTTGCACTGCAGCTCTGCTTTCCCTTAAGTATTGAGAATACAGAACTAGGATCAGTGAATTTCATACACCAATGTTTTTCCTTTTGCAAAACAATGAATTATTTTACTCTAAACATTTTGTCTTACCTAACCCATGCTGTTACACTGTGTACCCTCCATGCACATTGGCAGTATTTGGCAACTGTGGTAAAGATCCATATCTATGTGATCTAATATTAAATCATTCACCTTAGTAAGTCACTCAAATAACATTATTATGACCAATGGGTCATGCAATGTTTGTACATCACTATGTACATTGTTTATTAACATTCTGGCCATTATGGTGACACAGCTGATCAGAAAACAGGCAGATTGCTTACAGAATCATATTGTATGGCAAGAGTAGCAAGCAAAAGGAAACATAGTGCAATGAAAATCTTATGCAGCTGTTGAGACTCTAAGCAGGTTTAAAAGAAATGTCCTGCTATTAACCAAGTATACAGAAGCTATACAGAAAAAGAAACAGCACCACCAAGTAGAGCACTCAAATTAAATAAAATATCGACAGAAACAAATGAGTGCACCATAGGCTGTAACATCAGCTCCAATAAATCCAATAAATCCAAAAAGCTCTTCTTGTAAAATAAAATCCACGTTTATTAAAAACGAACAAACGAACTGCAGTCAGGAGTAAGCGCTTTCGCGTTATCACATAACGCTTCATCAGACATAAAAGCAGTTAATAGATGCCCCCTTTTTAAATATCTTGTTAGATGACATCATCATGCTCTTAAAGAAAGAGGCACATTAAAAGGCATATAAACGAACAGACATGAAATTTATTCAAGCATCAAAACCATAAAGCATGATATAATCATAATCATATTTACTATGGCATTGTTGCACAAAAGCTCAATGATTCAAAGGTCTAGAGGCTAAAAATGGTTTAATTGTAAACCTGTCATTAAGCCCAAATCTATGGGCTTGTAATTTTAGGATCCATTTGCCCTCTCTTTCTTCAACTCTGTTCCTCATGTTACCCAATCTACCATCTATAGATATCAATTCAAGAACTAGAAACTTAAAGTGATGAGTATCACCTTGGTCCCCAATGTGTTTGGCCAATGCGTTCAAAACGTTCCCTTTAGTTATGGCATATATATGCTCCCTGATACGCTCACGTAATGATCTAGTCGTCATCCCCACATAGAACATCTGACAGAATTGACAAACTGCTAGGTATACTAAGTTGGTAGACTTACAACTAGCATGATGTTTGAACGTGTAAATTCTATTAGTCTCAGGGTGTGTAAAAGTGTTGGTATTGGCTATATATTTACATTGGTTGCATGTGTGACATGCAAATGTGCCAGATTTATGACTTTTGTGAGTCTGGACAGATGTCTTGTCATAGCAGAGTAGTCTATTAAGTGAGAGCATATTTTTATATGCTACTCTCGGTCTAGTGTCAACCAGGGAACCAATTTTCTCGTCTAACAAAAGGATGTTCCAATGTCTATTCAAGATGTTCATGACGTGACTGTTTCTATTGGTGTAGGGTATAACAATCCTATTAATATTCGATGTGTTCCTAATATTGGAATGGGTGGGATTAGTGTGATGTCTATTGATCAATGGAGCTCCTTGTTTGTTTCTATAGGAATCACCTTCAGAGATAGCATTGTTTACAAATTCTGCATCATAACCCCTTGATACAAAATCACTAGCTAAACTCTTTTTATAATTCTGATAAGTGGAATGATTTGATGTTAACTTAGAGATCCTGGTTGTTTGATTTCTAACAATATTCTTATAAATATGTTGGGGATGCATACTCCCACGATGCAACAGATTGTTCTTCCAACAAGATTTCCTGTGAAGTTCAGTATCAAAACCATCTTTGTTCTTAATGATTTTAACATCCAGAAAATCAATATGGTTCATTGAGTGAGAGTAATCAAAACTCAGGAAGTCAGTTGAGGCATTAATGTACTGAATGAAATCTAAAAGTTGTTCCTCATTGCCTCCCCACAAGAGAAACACATCATCTACAAATCTATTGTAGAACTTCAGATGGTTCGAATAATCTGAATCACTGTTGAATATAAATGAGTGTTCCCACTGTGCCAACACCAAATTAGCATAGGCGTTGGCACATGGGGTGCCATATTTGGGCTTAATGACAGGTTTACAATTAAACCATTTTTAGCCTCTAGACCTTTGAATCATTGAGCTTTTGTGCAACAATGCCATAGTAAATATGATTATGATACAGAAGCTATGTCAAAAATAAAATTCTAAAAAATGGGTAAAAATTAAATGAAAGAATTTGCACATATTATAACAAAGTTGCAAAAAAAACCAAAAAAACAAGAGAGTTGTTTGTGAGCATGATTTGTGTTGAGAATATGCCACAAATGCAGAAAAGCTGCTACACAAAACTGGGCTGGAAATCTGAGAAGAAAAACTTAGGATTAATAATTAATGTTTGATTTTTGAACTAGACTCTGGTGAAGAGTGTAATGAAATGTCTCTTCAAATGTTGGAAGCACTGAGTCTGAGAGAGACAGCAATCTTAAATGGGTATTGTGCAACTTGCATACTTATTCTGTTATTTATGGAAATTCAAAGGGTTGTAATATGTTTATTTTTTTTATTTTACATTTGTAGGCGGGAGAGTCCAACTGGATTACAAGTCCATTTTCAGTGGAGGCTGGGGATAAAAGCTCCAAGAGAACATTTTTTACAAAACATAGTTTTAACAACACATTATTGACATACAATTTTCATAGAAGAGACTTTAACACACATATTAACTAGCAGATAGGATACATTCAATCTCTAACAATCTGACTTACTATATGTCTTCTCTTGGTTTTAGTTGAGAAGGACAGACTTTTGACATACAAGTTTCATAGAAGAGACTTTAACATACACATTAACTAGCAGACAGGATTCAGTCATTCTTTGACAAATTGATTTACTATATGTTTTCTCATGGTTTTAGTTGAGAAGGATAACAAATTGATTTACAATATGTCATCTCTTGGTTTTAGTTGCTTATGGACAGCACAACAGTCTGGGGTAGTTATCCCTAACTCCTTCAGAGATGGGATGAGCAGCAGACTAACAGTCCTAAGTGGATACAGTAATATAAGTAGTTAGGTTAGCAGAGTTACTTAGGTTTGGTGAGGTGTTATAATGAGACATTAGCCCAGGGGGGATACAGGAGCACAAGCGATTATTTCAAAAGTGAGTTTTAAGAAGTTTCTTGAACTGTGATGGGAATTTGTTGTCAGTTATGTGGGTACGAAAGGAGTTCCAGATTTTTGCTATATAGTGGCTGTAGACAGATTTGCCAGCTTCATTGTTATATTTGGTTACTTTGAGGAGGTTTTGTGTGCTAGACCTCAAGGGCCTGGCAGTTGTATAGGGTTGCAAAAGATTTTGTAGGGCTAGGGTGTTTTCAGAGTTATGTATTATTTTTTGGGCTAGTGATAGTTGATTGAGTTGAAGTAGTAGTGGTAGTTCTAGCCAATTGAGTTTTTTTTGGGCTTTCACAGTGATGTGTTCTGATGGGAGAGCTTGTAGCGAATCTGGCTATCTTATTATACCAACTGTCTAGTTCATTTAGGTCAGTTTTGCGGAGATTTGTAAGCACGGGGGAGGCATAAACTAGGGTGGATAGCAGGTGAGTTCTTGCTATTGTAGTTTTGGACTGGTCAGTGAGGAATTTTTTATTGCGATACAGTAGGCCAAGTTTTTTATGTACTTTTTTATGGTTATAGAAATATGTAGGTCAAATCTAAGGTGATTATCTATTTCAACCCCTAAGAGTTTGGTATGATTTGTGGGGGTGATTGTGGTCTTGTTAAAGGAGGAGATGATAAAAGAATCATTGGGAGGTGTGGCTCTGTGGGAGCTAAAGAGTAATAGTTTTGTTTTACTTTGGTTCAGAATGAGCCTTTGGTTTGTAATCCAAGTTTCTGCTAGGGAAAAGCATTCTTGTGTTAGGGAGTGAAGGATGTCAGTTGATTTGGCTGTGCATATTATGGTGGTACCATCTGCATATTGCACTATTGAGGCCTTAGGAATACTGTTTGGGAGCTGATTGGTGAAGAGGGTAAAAAGAAGTGGCCCCAGGATGGAGTCTTGGGTACTCCTAGGGGACCAGTAGGGAGGGGGAGAGTTGGTTTTGCCACATTACAGCTTGTTTCCTTCCGTCTAGGTAGTTTTTGAACCAGGAGATGGTGTGGTGAGTTTAGAGGTTTAGAGTTGTTAGAGAAAGAAGATGTTTATTGTGATTAACCATATCAAATGCTTTGAATAAGTCAAGGAAGGTGGCAGATACAAGGAGTCCGTTGTTTCTGTGAGTATTGACAATGCTGGTGAATTCTGTTATTGTGTTGCTATTAGATTATTTTCTAGGAGATATTTCATTAGTTGCTTGTGTATTACCCTCTCTAAAATTTTAGATAGAGGGGGTAGTATGGCTATAGGGTGGTAGTTATTGAGTTCTAGGGAGGTTCCTTCTTTATGTAGAGGGATGATATGTGATAGTTTCCATAGCTTGGGTGCTATACACTCGGAGATGGATCTGTTAATTAGGATGGAGACAGGATATGATATGGCTTTTGCAGCTAGATGGAGGTATTCAGCGGGTAGTTTATCTGTAGAGACGTTGGTTTGAGTTTGAGGAGTAGTTTTTCAATAGATTTGGTTGGTTCTGGGTGGAAGCTGAACTTGGGGTATTTGTTAGTTGGGGGTGGGGGTGCATTTGCAGGGGTGGGGATGTTGTCAAAGTGTTGGTTGTTTGCGAGGGTCTGGAGAGTTTCTGTAAAGTATTTATTAAATTGAGTGGGGATGTCTTCTTGGTTGTTATCTATTTTTAGGGTTGGGGTAGTTGTTTTTCCTGGTTGTAGAATAGAGTTAATTGCTGCCCCAAATTTTTGTGGGTATAAATATAAGACTATGAAATGTAATACTCAGTCCCAGACAGCTTATAAAATGGTACTGCTCCTAAAGTTTTGGATTGTGAAAAAAGAAAAAAAAAACACTGTAACTGCAGTGTTACAGTGTAGATAAAAAGTGTTCATTCTGATGATTTACATAAAATTTATTTAGTAGCATGAACTTTGTCATCGTCAGACAAATCTTATAGTGTTTGCAAAATTGCATGTTTCAAAAAAATGCTATATTATTCTTGTGGAGTAGAACAGTAAAAGTCTTAAGTCACACAGAGAAAACTGTTGTGATTAAGAAACAGATAAGGACTGCTGAATGAGCAAATGGCATAGCTACTATCGTGAAACCAAGCAACATTTTTTATTTATAGAGATTCACAAGTTCTTAAGAAATCAGGAAAAGGAAAACACTGCTGACTTTATACAACTGAATAACTGGTGTATGTCATGCCAGGAGCAAAGTATTTCTCTGCACTTGATGCAAATCAAACTTTTGGTAAATAAAGCTTAACGAGAAAAGTTCCCAAGTGGTTGGTGTTGTTACCTCACAGCAAGAGGTTTTCCCACTCGTTTCTCGGCTGGGCTTGGGAGTCCCTTCTGTGTGGAGTCTGCATGTCCTCCCCGTGGTTGGGTAGCATTCAAAAGACATACGTGCGTAAATGGGTGTGCCTTCGTTGAAGGTTGGGCATCGAGCTAGCACCTTGGCATTTCGTAAAAATCTACTGCCAATCATTAGCGGACCGGAGTTCTGCTGTGGTGACCCCTTACTGGGAAAAGCCAAAAGACAAACAACTAAGGATTCCCTTTTGCATTTTGTTAGAAAATTATGTGTTTCAGAGAACTGGTGAAAAAATTATGGTGGGTAGGGAGGCTTGATGGTAGAATTAATATAATGGATATAGTATAATATAGTTCATCAAATGGACACTTGACTGGGAGATGGTATATTAGAAGAAATGCGATTATCTCTTGAATCATTGAAAAATCTAAAAAACAGTGTTGTTTGTAAGGGACAACCCCCCTGTACCCCAGCACTCCCCACAAGTTTGCATGTTCTAACTTTAAGATCACGCCACAAGGCAAGCAAGAATAAACTACTTCACCTTCACTGTAATGTACTTGCAGATACACGTGCTGTCACTGCCCAATGTGCTACTGCTAAAATCCAAACATCGCAGCACTCCAAAAATCCCAAAACACAACATCCTTAATCCACTAGCCACCATAACAGTGTATAACATAATAAATGATTTGGCATCATAAGGAATTCATGGTAGTGCAAATTAAAATATTCAGCTAAACAGATACTCGACAAAAGTACTTTGATGTAACTGAACATCAAAGTACTAGTAGCCAACAAAACAGAAATAACTCAAATGCTGCCATACTGGTATGGTGTCAGATCAAAGAACAGCATGATTGAGTTATTGAAGAAGTTGATGTAAAATAACTTCAAGATGATTAAAAGTAATTGTACAATTCAAGTTACAGAAATGAGATACAGGGTTGTTGCCTTAATGTCTGAAGACTCAAAACTAGGCACCAAGAAAAATAAGACCCATACTGCAAATATCTCCACTTTAAACGATGCAACACAATCTAAGATTACACAGAAAGTTTCAGAAGTGTGTTTGTCACAAGGAAAGCATCAGAACACAATTTTTCAATGCTACTAGAATAAAGGACAAGAAAAGAACTTTCATATGTTTAAATATTTGGAAATTAAAGTAAGAATGCCAGAGAAGCTATGCTCATATAGTAAAAGAGCTGTTAACCCTAAAGTGAGGATGTTAAAAGTGTCACAAATGTTTATTTCTTCCTTTATCTCCTTATTCTCTAATACCTGTTTTATCCATTTTAGGGTCACAAAGGACTAACAGCCTATGCTGGCACTCAGTGGGTGTGTATACAGTGTATACACACACACACACACACACACACACACACACACACACACATGCAAACACACACACGCAAACACACACACACACACACACACGCACACACACACACACACACACACACACACACACACGCAAACACACACGCACACACACACACACACACACGCACACACACACGCACACACACACGCAAACACACACGCACACACACACACACACACACACACACACACACACACACACACACGCAAACACACACAAAGACACACACACACACACACACACACACACACACACACACACACACACACATGCAGGTACACAAGTACACCCATACACACGGACAGACACAGGTACACAGACAGACACACACACACACATTCATTTACAAACATTAGGTAAATATATGTATGGGAAATGTAGAGGACTGCCAATCTCCCTATGACATGTCTTGGAGATGAGAAAAAAGCACTGTACCCAACAAATACTGGCATACATACAGTGCAGACATGCAGACTGCAGTCGAAAGGGACACAACTGTAAATAAAAGTGGAATACGTTCCATGAATATATTAACAGGAAATCTGTGACAATGAAAAGCTATCCAAAACAAAATTCATTTGTACTGAAAGACCTTCAACCATAATTTACAGTTAAAATGGAAACTGGCTATATACATTATTTAACCTTACAAGGAAATAATAGTGGCTAATCTGTTGAGTAAAGAAAACGACAATGAGTCATACTGAGGAATTGTAAAGTACAAATAAAGAGCTTGTGATTGTTATTCTGGACATGAATGTCAGTATAAAGTGAAATAAAATGTTCAGGACTCTTCAGTCAGTGTTCAAAGAATATGATAAATAGTCCAAGTAAAAAATGATTTCTTATTTAGTGCCTGGAAGAAGACAGAGTAAAATAGGAACATATGTTTACTTCATATATGCAGATTACTATTTAACCTTTCTACATGTCATGAAAGTGACAGGTACTATAACCAGTTATATTAGTAATTCAATTAAAGTTGTATTTTCAAAGTATGGAATATCTGATGTAGTTCTCCCAGAAAATGATCCATAGTACGCAAGTATGGAACTGAAGAGATTTTTAGACCTGCAGGAATTTCAACATTTGACATCCAGACTTGACTCTCCACAAGCTTGCATCAAGTGAAGAAATCAGTTCAGAAAAGCCCATAAAGAAAGATCAGGCTGTTAACAATGACTGCTGCATTTATGCACAACTAGCTTTGTTGAAATAAAGAAATACCTCCTTATTACACCCTTACTGATGGGTCACAGATTAGAGTACAATATACATCTTTTTTTTTTTTTTACTTCAGCTTGACAAACTTATTTCAATTAAAGTGAAATTGAAAGACAAACACTTTATACAAAAATACTATATTCACTGACTAAAGAAGATAGAGTGAGAATGCAACTAAGTTTCACAGAAACTATCCAGAAAGACTTGGTCTGCTTGGTCTGAAGAAGAGCCAATATCTCTGAGTGTTTGTACAGAGGCTGGACAGATATTGTCTTTGGATCCACATAATCTGGAGGGTTAATGCTGTACCTAATTTGACCCATTCTGGTCTATATGGCATCATGCTCATGCTATCTCTATTACCTCTCAAGTCTCACTTCATTAGGTGGTTACTGGAATCTACTAATGTGTAGGGTATCTCAGGACTCAGGACAGAAACAGTCATCCTCTTGCACAAAGTTGGGGTTTTGATAGACCCCAGTAATTAGAGAACCATAAGCCTGACTAGCCTCATCTGTAAGGCTATAGAAAGGATCATTATGGAATTAATAAATAAGTACACAGGTAACCTACAAACTCTAGACCCAAACTAGTTTGGATTCTTGAAGAGCACATTCTGCATATTTAACCTGGTAAACTTCATAAGAAACAATGGATAAGGGCAAATCAGTAGAAAAAACATATCTAGACTGAATGCAAAAGCATGCAACACCATCCCACACTCAGGAACAATAGATAAACTCTCCCAGCTAAATGTAAATCCCTATGTAACTCATTGGATAGCAAATTTGCTCACAAATACAACCCAAGAAATTAAGGTAGATGGTTCTATCACCTCCAAAAGACCAGTTACTAGCAGTGTACCATAGGGATCATTCCTTGGGCCACTGCTCTTTGGCATTTCTTCTTGAATTTCATAGCAAATGTTAAGTGGTGTTAACTGATGAAATCTGCAGAAGACTTGGTGCCATCATAAACTCTGCATCTGACACCAAAATCCTCCAAGAACACCTTTCTCAAACAAATAGCTGGTGTTAAAAACAAGAGGTTAAAATGAAGTGCCAAGAAATGTATAATCATGTCTTTTGGTAACCATTTTTCCCTTGTAGCTATCATATTGACAGCGTACCCCTGAAAGTTGATACCATAGTCAAAGATCTGGGAACCTATGTTGACAACTAACTGTCCTTTGATCACCATGTATCCCCTATTGTAAGAAAGTCCTTTTTCATTGCACAGTTTATGTCTGAAGGTATGATATCCAGGTCAAGGGATGCAATCATTCCACTGTATTTGGCTCTCTTAAGGACAGTCATTGAATATAATGCCCCATTCAGTATGTACCTGTCCAGATACTTTCCACAGTTGGTGCAACTAATTACTCACTCAAAAATAAAATCAAGGGCCTAAGTCACAAAGAAATATTCAGACCATATCAAAACCATGTCTCTCTTCACATTATCAAATAGGCCACTGAGAAATGACCTATGCTTCACTTATGAAGTGAATGAAAAAATTATTTCTTGTCAGTCCTATTACACATTCAGTGGTAGTGTAAACATATACTAAAGGGATCTCAATCTCTTTTTCCACTAAAGCAGAACATTTTGGAGGGATAGGTATATATCATATAGAACACATCTTCAATGGAACCAGCTTCCACTCCACATAAAATGGAGGGCTTCTTTTACTCGATTCAAATATAATTTTAATGAATAGATGGGAAACATAAATTTAGCCCTGCATTAGCATCCATGTCCATCACAGATAGGGGCAACAAGTAAATGTGTCAATATATCACTGTTCTGCCTACTTCTGGGTTATTCATATGCAAAATATAAGGGCTAAAAGCTAGCATGGGAATGTAAGGCTAGGCTAATTAAAATGTCACAGATCAATAGCCTAATAAGTACCAATGAATCTATGAACCTGTCATTTTACTTTTGTAGCAAATTTTTTGGAGAAGGGTGAATATGTTGAGATATATTCCTGTTTAACATCTCATAACCTCTTGGATTCTTTTCAGTATGGTTTTATACATATACATAGGGATGAGATGGCCCTTATTAGGTTTGCAAGTGACCTCTTTATGGTGAGTGATCAAAATGCATATTCAGACTTGGTCCTCCTTTATTATTTGTCAGCTTTCAACACTAAAAATCATAACATCTGGATTAAGTGGTTTAAGACACATTCTGGTCTGGCATTATACTCATTCTGTTTCTCTAGTGCATCTCAGGTTTAACTCATCACGTGGTTACTGTGTTTTATTCCTACATTTGCAATCTACTGATCTGTAGGCATTTCATGACTCAGTGTTAACATCCCTTTCATTTACAATGGATATGCTGCTACTCAAGGAGGACATGCAGTTATCAGTACATGATATGATATTCAGTTATTCCTCAGACTTTCTTAGAAGTTAGTGCCAGACTTTACCAGTCTGGAAGACACCCAAAATCCCATCATTTGGTGGATGATATACAGTCATCTTAAGCGTAACTCATGTAAGATTGAGAAGATACTGGCCTATGCCATGGTCCATCTGTCACATCTACCATTATCATCCTTTTACAAGTACAAACAATAAAAGGAGTACCAAGCCACGAACGGAGCCAAAAGAACTGCAGGCAGCAATGTGCGATAAAACCAGTAGTTTATTTCATCCAACAAGGTAAGCGCTTTCGCGTAGGGAATCCTACGCTTCTTCAGACAATTAAACATTAAGAATTGCATCCTTGTTATATACACTCATAACCCAGTAAGGTGGGAAAATTAGCTGATCAATTAACAAATTAAAAAACCTTTAATTGAATATGCAGTCAGTCAACCCCATCGCTACCATCCTCTCTTAAAGAGCAAACACACAGATAAAATCAACATTCAGTAGCAAAAGTATATAGATATATACATGAGTACATTATGAATAGATTCAAAAAATATATATATACGCATGTATATATCTATATACTTTTGCTACTGAATGTTGATTTTATCTGTGTGTTTGCTCTTTAAGAGAGGATGGTAGAGATGGGGTTGACTGACTGCATATTGAATTAAAAGTTTTTTAATTTGTTAATTGATCAGCTAATTTTCCCACCTTACTGGGTTATGAGTGTATATAACAAGGATGCAATTCTTAATGTTTAATTGTCTGAAGAAGCGTAGGATTCCCTACGCGAAAGCGCTTACCTTGTTGGATGAAATATACTGGTTTTATCGCACATTGCTGCCTGCAGTTCTTTTGGCTCCGTTCGTGGCTTGGTACTCCTTTTATTGTTTGTACTTGGATTTTGGTTCTTGAAAGGAGTTCCATTCAGCAGCGAGGTTACTTCCTCTTGTTTTTTGTTTTTTTTATTATCATCCTTTTGTTATTTGCAAAGAGAACTGTAATTTCGTTATTATGTTCATGATCTGGGGATGGTTCTTGATTACACAGTTATTCACAAGAATTAGATGTGTTGTTAGCTCATCTTATTTCCATCTTGAGAAAACTGTGTGAATCAGGAAATTCTTTCCATTGTCAGATTTAGCAACAGTGATCTCTACATTAGCATTATCCTGTCATGATTACTGCAGCACCCTTTACGCTAAACTTGTTGATGGGGACTGGATTCAATTAACTGTAGAATTAAACAACTAGACAGCTAGACTTTTGTCTTGCATCTTGATTACATATAAAGAAATCATATTACTTTTGTGTTTTCTGCTTTGTACTGCTAAGGTTCTTGTACTTAATTTCTAAGTCCAATGTAAACTGAATCCTATTTTCTTAAAAACATTCCTGGTGCCATATTCTCCTGCAAGGTCTCTCAGGCCATCAGGTGAGGAGATGCTAGGCTTTCCTAATCCTTGAAATGAGAATTTTGGGAAGAGGGAATCAGCCACCTTTCGTGATTCAAATCTGCAGTAATGACACCTCTTTAAAACATCCCTGAAATATCTTCTTTTTGGAGGGTTACTTAAATCTGCTCAAGAAGTCTGTTTTTATTTATCATAATTGATTGTATTGATTTTATCCTTATTTGGCTATTACTGCAACTTTAATAAGCTATTTTATTTGTTTGCATTTGTTTGTTATGAAACACATCTAGATACGATAATAAATAAATAAAAAAATAAAAACAAAGCTGCTGAGAAGAAAACAGAGACATTTGTTCAAGATTAATATGTTCCTAAGTGTCTCTGTTGAGTACAGAATCTGGGTCTGTGTTTTTGAGTGCCTTCAGCTAAGAGGTAGTTAGAGATGTAGGTATCCAGACAGATGCTGAAGAAAGTATTTCAAGGATTATTTCTAAATTAAGCAGCAGAACTCCTAAAAAGACTTTCTAAAGAAACTTCTTATGAAGCAATTCCTAATATATCAACATCAGAAGTGTGGAGTACAGACGGAGTACAGAGTAAAGTTTCCAAGTATGCAAGATTATTAAGAAAGCCAGCAAAATGCCTACAATCTAGCAAGTAATGACAAGAGAGTATTGTACTTCAAAAACAATAATGAACTAGTACTATACTAATAAATGGAAAAGAGGAGTACTAAAATTGTATAAATGTATAAATATATAAGCAATGTTTTCATAAGATGAATTGCCCAGATATGCAATATTTCAGAAAAGCAATGGGGAATCACAAATCCACACATGGGGTAGCACCTATGTCTCTTATGGACAGGGGTAATCTGTAAAATACAAAAAACAAAATCGGATCCCAACACCCGAGGTATAATAATCCACTCTAATAGCAAGCAAAGCTTTCAGGAAAACACTTCCCTTTTTTAATGCATAATAAAATCATTCTGAAAATCAATATTTTATGTATAATCACATGACATTGTATAGCCAATTCAATTCTTTCCTGTAAAAGTTTAAAATTTCATTACAAATTAAAAGTGGCAGTATAAATAAAGATGTTATTTATTGTTGTATCTTTCGGCTTTTCCCGGTTAGGGGTCGCCACAGCGGAACTCCGGTCCACTAATGACTGGCAGTAGATTTTTATGTAACGACTTGCCAGGCCTGACGCACAACCTTCAACGAAGGTACGCCCATTCACGCATGTCTCCACACAGAAGACGCTTTAGCTGAGAATCGAACAGGACAACATCTTACTGTGAGGTGACAATGCTACCGCAGCACCACAATATGTAAAAATACAATGTCAAACAATGTACAAACATTTTTTAATAAACATTATTTAATAGTGCAATTTTTCATCTTAGTTTCATTGCCTTATTCTTTAATATTGGTTTTAGGTTGGTGACTGTGTTCAGACCTGGTTCCTTTTCAGTCTTCAACCTTATAATCCAATTATATTCAGCTATTTCAGTTTAATTTATAGGATCATAGAAGGTTACTAGGCTAATAGCCCTAGAGCCTTTACAAGCCTGGCTAAGTTAAACATTATTCCCAAGAGTGTCTGTTACAGGTAGCCACTAAATCAGCATCTATTACCCATATCTAAGAGTGACACAGGTGGAACCCCCAGGGCGTATTTCAGTTTGCCATCCAATCATCCAAATTACTCTTAAAAAGGGTCAACGAGGGGCTCTGCTTAACATGGATTGGAAGTCTGTTGCAGAGATGAGGTAACCTCTGTGTGATAAATCTGTCCCTCCAGTAAGTTCGACTGATGTCACATACCAGGTTAAGGTTCCTTGAGCATTTGACTTGTGAATGTGTAGCATTTCAATTAAGGCAGGGTCGGATATTGCCTTATATGCAAGGCACAGGTCACCTCTGAGCAGTCGGTACAACACTGAGTACAGACAGTGATTTCAGTCTGTCTGCATATGACATGTACTGGAGACCTTGAGTTTTCTTTGTGAGAAACATTTGCAGTCTCTCCAATTGCTGTAGGTGCCTAGGGAGGTACATTCCAAAGGAAGCATTGTATTCTATTACTGGATGGATGAGCGAAGAGTACAGGAGGTTATAACCTCCTTCTTTCTGGAGGTAATGCCATGACTTATGAGGTGAGCAACATAGAATGCCCTTCTTACTACTGTGGAGACATGGTGATCAAAGGTAAGGTTGCTATCAACCTGCATGCCCTGATCTCTCACCATTGATTGTATGCTTCAGATATTGCTATTTATGGAGTAATTTGCAGGAACATCACCCTTGCTGAAGGGGATAATAATGCAGTTTTTGCACTGAGTGATCCTCTTAAATTTGGAAACAAATCTTGTATATTACTCTACATTTAAAATTATGTGGAGTAGTATTTTCTTTTACAAGTCTTGCTAAAGAATTTGTTAAAGCATCTCTTCTTATGTCTGACAGATGCTCAGAGGTCCTTTCTTTTAATTTTCTTTTGAATTTTCTCATATAGAAACTTTTACAACACTCAAAAATAGCTTGAGACACATTTTCAGAGTTATAAGTAGCAAACCAGTCACAGTAATAACATCTTTTGCTTATAGAATGTTCAAAGACCATACTTATAAGTACAAACTTACAGAAGGAACAATTATAACAGGGTAAAGTACCTTTCTTGTTTATAACTAGAGTTTCAATCCTATTTTGCTTCATTTCTTTATAGCAAAATCTTTGCTTAAGATTATTACATTTTTGTATAAGTCAAAGATGTTTTTTATCTAAAATTCTCCTCAACTCCAGAAAGGGACAAAAATGCCCCAATTTGTATTTATGATGTTCCTTATCCCTGCAGTGTTATTACTATACTGGGTTATATATCTCATCTTACTTGAATGTCTATTCTTTTGCCTATTATGCTGTATATTCATGTCCATCTCTTTCTTTAATAAGATAGCTGGATATCTTATCTAAGAGTTACTCTTCATAACCTCTTGCTTGAAATTCTTGGTGCATTGCTGACAACTCATTCTCAAATAACACTTTCCAGCAACCTTTACAATGTTTTCTTCACATACTTCAAGAATGGGACTGTATTTAGTTTCACCAGTTGGACCCTCTCTACCACCATTGGACTGTTCAATAGCAGCACTGATCTGAGCTCACAATAAATTCAGTAGGTTCCCTCCCTTCCTTCCCTTATGGTATACCAGTAAAATGAAGGTTAGTTGACTTGCTTTTGAGTCCCTAAATCATCCAGCTTAAAATCCAGTCTGTGGATTTTTTATTTGCAAGTTGTTGATCTGTGGTGAGTGCCCCATAATCATCTCCTTTTGCATTCCCATCTCCACCTGCTGCTTCTCTATGACCTCTGACACAGTCTGTAACCTGCAGTGTCATTTAAAACTCCTTGAATTGAGCTAGAGTTGAGTGGTCTCTTGTTTCCTCAGATAGTTGCAGGGTTTAGATGGCCATGTTGGATTTCTGCACGTGTTATTTTTGAATGTCTTCAACTGCTGCAACTTGCTTCAACTGCTGCTAAGACTTTGTTGTGTGTAAATACTCTCACCATTACCTCCAGGAATTAGTAACCAAATGTGCCTTAGTACTTATGAAGCTCTCTAGGGGGAATTGGGGTTTAATGACCCACTAATGCTCCTAGATGTGAACCTTGGTGATTTTACTCCATGTTCATGTAGCATGTTCCTGCGCATGTTTTCATATGCATTACTTTATCTTATTGTTCACATGTTCATTGGTCTATACCAGGCTAAAGACCACAAGGGCCTTTTTAAGGCTAGCCATGCATCCCAAATCTCTGACAAGTTCTGGTATCCTTGATAAGTGTAAGCAGGTGTTTGGGAGGTGAAACATTTACAAATAGGGTCCTGGGAGATTAACCATTTAGAGGCTGCCTATGTCCATTAGAGGCATAGCTGCCAAACCAGGGATGACTTTCCTGTTCCCCATTCAGTATGTTCAAATTGCACTTGAACTGAGTTAGGAACAAAGTCTGCTTCACATGGATAGGGAACCTGCTCCAGAGAAGGGGTATCTTTGTGATACATACCTGTCACTCCTATTTATATCACAGGCGAGGTTTAAGTATTTAGAATGGGTAATTCTGGTGTTGTTTTGTGAATATGCACGAGGTCTATCAGAGTGGGGTCTGACAATGCCTTGCATGCCAGGCATAGATCTCCTCTTAACAGCCTGTAAGAGACAGCATACAGGATAGGGCCTTGAGGTGATCTACATATGATATGTTACTTCTGCCCTGTATTCTTTTACTGAGGAATCTCTGTGGACATTCCAATTGTTGGATATGCCTTGTTAGGTACATACCAAGGGGGGCATTGTACTCAGTGGCAGGTCTAATGAATGCCAAATATAGTGAAGTAATGACTTCCTTTGATTGAATGATTTCCTCACTATTATAGACAAGTGATGATTAAAGGCTAGATTACTGTCTATGTGTGTTCTCAAGTCCCTGACATCTGTGTCAACTGTTAGGGCTGTCTCTGAAGCCTTCTCTTCCTGGGTCTCCACTTTGAATAGGATCTCTGAATTGGACAAATAATAAAATACATACACAGAAGGACCAAAAACCCTAGGTATTAAAAAGACTTATTTGAGTCAAACAAAAGTAAATTCAGGCAAACGAAGCATTAGAATTAAGTTAGAATATTTAAACATATTAAAAAAATAAAGTATAATTATTTAGTTCAAGAAAGCAATTTAAAGTGCTAACATGTTTTAATACAAAAAAATAGCAAAATTGTGATTGTTGAACTGACAGTAAATCAGTAAATGTGCATCAGGTCATGGTTTTACAAGTTAAGATAATGCTGTCAAGCCCTAATAACATGCTTTTATGGGGAAATGAAAAATGGCACAGAAAAGGAAACTATAGAAATGTGGGATAACAGTAGTACATATAAATTGCAAGAAGTGAGGGAACTGAGGAAGCACAGAGCTCAGGAACAGTGATTACAAGTAGGATGCTACGAAATTTAAATTAGGGTTTAGTTTAAATTGTATTTGCTTATTTATTTGTTTGCTTGCTTACTTATAAATGTTTTATAACCTGGTTAGTGATCTTACTGGACCTATTTTATCTGCAGGCTCAATGTAATAGGAAGGGAGAACTCTGATCACACTGAACTTAGACCTCTTCTCACCTGCAGTGTTTTGCTAGAGCTAGGCAGTTGCTGCAATATGACCCAGGTCTCATTATACACTGTGTACTGTACTCTTATGGTGAAGTGCATTCTGCCTAGTGTTCCCCTACCAGCTGCCTGTGGTGCTAAAAGAAGGCTTCTCTTCCATTAGTGCACCTGTGTTACTGAATACTGTACATGTGAAACATCATCTCCCATTGTTACTGTTAGTGTAAAAGGCTTGAAAAACAAACTTCCTATTTAGTGGACGCACAATATGAGGAAGTGCTTCAGCACAAGAATTTCCTTATGTTTCTTGTCTTTCCCAGCCATATATTTTAGCCCATTTCACCCTGCTTTTCATACTATCCCTTCATTTTACTCCAAAATAAAACAATCATTTGTTGTCTGCCTTCATTTTGACATACTTATAGTAATGGAGGTATTCAGAATACAAAAACTTATAAGCACACAACAAACTGGAGATGGAATGAAGGAAAAATCTTTAGTACTTTCGTTCAAATTTATTCTTTATGAACTTCTTCAGAAAAAAGTTAACCTCTCAAAACACACCTCTTATAAGTTACATCACATGACTTTCATGATAATTTAAATTAAAGGTATAAAATCATACCAAAAAATAAAAAACTGTCTTGTTTTCCAAACAGCTTAGAATGTCAAAGCTTCATAAAAAATGTCTTAATATAAAAACATTGCCATATTATTGTGATCTGAATGTTATTTTAGTGCTAAAAAACACTTAATATTAATATATTCGTTCAGACGCGGGGCTCTGTCTGCTACCAAACTGATCTGCCACAGTGACTCCTTGCATTCTAAAATCAAACTGGTGTTCCCTATATAATCCACTTGTTGAACATAATCTATGACTGAAAAGATGAACTTTTTAAAGTTCACACAGTGAATAGCATGCCTAGCTAAAGCATTGGTAAAGTCCTTTTTCTTAATAGCAAGTTTGTGCTCATATATTCTATGCTTTAAACATCTAATGGTTTTTCCTATGTAGTAACTAGGACAAGAGTCGCATACTGACACATAAGCCAGGTTCTTTTTTGGTGGACCAAGGGGGCAACAAATGGACTCCCAGGTGGTCAAACCAGGTTCAGAGCAAGACAAAAACAAGGAGAAGAAACAAAAACAGAAAGAAAAACTAAAAGTTTCAGACTTTGAAAAACTAAAAGTTTCAGACTTTGAAATTCACAGTTTGAATTTGTCAGTGTTATATCTAATGATGTGATTTCAGTCTTGAAAAAAGGTTCTTCCTACATACCAAGTAGTTCTGTCGACATCACTAGATTGTTAGTTGATTTCAAACTTTTTTGAGAAAATTGAACCTTCATTACCTACGGCATGATGTAAATGTAGACAAACAAGATGTCTGCAACAAATTTAAAAAGAGTAGCACATATAACCCCCCTTGTGCAACACCTTGCATGTGTTTGGTGACATGTGTGAACTGGACATGAGAAATATTGTAAACGACACCCACATGCATAACCTTACTGTGGAAGAACACACCAGGCACTGTGTATTTTAAGTAAAAATAAAGACATTAGAGTAATGAGAGCTTGCAAGGGTGGTATGATGGTGATTATGTGTACTGAAGATTATGTTAAAAACCTTGAAGTCATGTTGGTAAATGATACAGCTTATTGTGTTGTAGATAAGAATGTAAT
Source organism: Protopterus annectens (assembly GCF_019279795.1). NCBI lineage: Eukaryota > Metazoa > Chordata > Ceratodontiformes > Protopteridae > Protopterus > Protopterus annectens. The sequence goes on along the minus strand of NC_056734.1, from coordinate 964,451,510 downwards.
TAACAACAGTTTTTTTGAGAATAGACATTGATCTTTTTGACATGTTTTGTCAGGGTAGTTTAGATCATGACACATATGAATATTTGTTGTGGAACATCCCAGTATGGGACGTTTCTTTGGGATACCCAAAGTATACAAATCAGAAACAAATCTGCCCTTTAGGCCCATTATTTCAGCCAAGAGAACCAAGACAGAAAACAATATTTACATACCAGATCGGTCGAGGCCCAGGTTAACAACGACCACCACCAGTACTGTTAGCCAACAGGGTGCTGGCAGAAATTGGGCTACTGTTGGCCAAAAGAGGAGAAGAGGTGAAAGGCATGGCTGAAGGCAGGAAGAGAGGAGAAAAGCTAGTACTGTGGTAGTGAGGGTAGGAACTTTGAATCTTGGCAGTAAGACTGGTATAGGGAGAGAGCTAACCGATATGATGGACAGAAGAAAGGTTGGTATATTGTGTGTGCAAGATACCAGATGGAAGGGGAGTAAGGCTAGGTGTATCGGAGGTGGGCTCAAATTGTTTTATCATGCTGTGGACGGCAGGAAAAATGGCGTAGGAGTTATCCTGAAGGAACAGTATGCTAAGAGTGTTTTGGAGGTGAAAAGAGTGTTGGATAGAGTGATGTTTATGAAGCTGGAAATTGATGGTGTAATGATGAATGTTGTTAGTGCATATGCTCCACAAGTTGGGTGTGTGATGGATGAGAAAGAAAAATTTTGGAGTGAGTTGGATGAAGTGGTGATGACAGTACCCAAGGGTGAGAGAGTGGTGATTGGAACAGATTTCAATGGGCATGTTGGTGAAGGGAACAGAGGGGATGAGGAAGTGATGGGTAGGTAAGGTGTTAAACAAAGGAATGCAGAAGGTCAAATGGCAGTGGATTTTGTGAAAAAGATGGACATGGCTGTGGTGAATACATATTTTAACAAGCGGGAGGAGCTTAAGGTAACATACAAGAGTGGAGGAAGATGCACACAGGTGGATTATATCTTATGTAGGAGGGCCAGTCTGAAGGAGATTGGAGACTGTAAAGTGGTCACCGGGGAAGTTAGGCAGCATAGGATGGTTGTTTGTAGGATGACATTGGTGATCAAGAAGAAAAGGAGGAGTGCGAGGGCAGCACCAAGGATCAAATGGTGGAAATTGAAAAAGGGTAATTGTGAGGTGGAGTTCAGGGATGAGTTAAGACAGGCAGTGAAGAGTTACCAAATAGCTGGGTAACTACAGCAGAGCTAGTAAGGGAGACGGCTAGAAAGGTGCTTGGTATGACATCTGGACAGAGGAAGGACGACAAGGAGACATGGTGGTAGAATGAGGAAGTACAGTAGAGTATACAGAGAAAGAGGCTGGCAAAGAAGAAGTGGGATTGTCAGAGAGATGAAGAAAGTAGGCAGGAGTATAAGGAGATGAGGTGCATGGCAAAGAGAGAGGTAGTGAAGGCTAAGGATAAGGCATATGAAGAGTTGTATGAAAGGCTGGACACTAAGGAGGGAGAAAAGGACCTGTACCAATTGGCTAAACAGAGGGACCGAGCTAGGAAAGATGTGCAGCAGGTAAAGGTGATAAATGATAATGAGGGAAACATACTTACAAGTGATGAGAGTGTGTTGAGCAGATGGAAAGAGTACTTTGAGGGGCTGATGAATGGAGAGAATGAGAGGGAGAGAAGGTTGGATGATGTGGGGATTGTGAAACATGAAGTGCAATGAATTAGCAAGGAGGAAGTAAAGATAGCTATGAAGAGGATGAAGAATGGAAAGGCTGTTGATCCAGATGACATACCTGTGGAAGCATGGAGGTGTTTAGGTGAAATGGCAGTGGAGTTTTTAACCAGATTGTTTAATGACCCACGCCCAACGGTTCCTAGAATTTATAAACTCAAATGCTATGGAACAACTGGTCACCACTCCCACAAGAGGGGAAAACATATTCGATCTGGTCATCACCAACATGGGGTCTCTATGTTCCACACCAGAGGTATACCCCTCATTGTTAAGATCAGACCATAAACTAATCTCACTGGACATCCATATTCCATCCCCACCCCTAGCCAAGGAAACCATGGTGAAGAACTTCTCAAAAGCAAACGTTACACTTCTTAAAATCGAGTGGAATCCTTCAAAGCCCCTGGGCCAGTGGAAAATACGGCCCAAAATGCAGAATCCTTTACAAAAGCATTCTATGGACACCTACAAGAATGCATGGAGCATGCTATCCCTAATAAAACCAAGACTCACTCCTCCAAAGGCAGGAGACCTGTCTGGTGGACCCCGGCCATAAATAAGCTATACAACAGAAGGAGAAAGCTACTACATGATAGAGCAAAATTCCAAAAAGGGAAGGCATCTCTGATCAGTACTAGCAAGAAACTACGATCCCTCATGAAATCATCTAAGGCCAGCTTCAAAAGAAAAATTGCACAAGACACTAAAGATAATCACAAGGCCTTCTTTAGTTATGTCAGAAACCTGGGAGGCAACTCCCAGATATGCTCTGAGTTAGTGCAAAATGACAAACAATACACTGAACCCACAGACATTGCCAACATCCTGGTAGAAAGGTTCAGTGCAAACTTCTCCCCCCCTTCCCCCCCAAAAGAGCAAATGTCTATCCCAACAGAGTGTAGCCTTCCTGAGATCACAGATGCACAGATGAGAGCTGCCCTCTCCAAAGCAAAAAACACAGCATCAATGGGACCAGACAGTGTCCCGGGCTGCGTCTTACACGAGCTCCAAGAAGAACTAAACCCTCATATAAAGTCACTGTTCAATCTCAGCCTTACTACAGGATATGTACCCAAGGAATGGCGTACAGCAACAGAGGTCCCACTCCACAAAGGTGGTGCCACAACAGACCCCGGAAACTATTGCCCTATAAGCCTGACTAGCCTGTTCTGCAAAGCTATGGAGTGTATCATCATGGAAATCATAAACAAAAACATTGGGAACCTCCAGACACTGGATCCTACCCAATTCGGCTTTGTTAAGGGCAGATCTTGCCTCTTGAACCTGGTCGACTTCTTTGAAACAGTTACCAAAGCCATAAATGAAGGGAAGGTAGTTCACACAGCCTACTTGGACCTCGCAAAAGCCTTCGACACAATACCCCCACTCAGGCATCATAAATAAGCTCACCAGCTTAAATATCAACCCCTATGTTACAAGATGGGTTGCAAACTGGCTCAGGGATAGAACCCACATGGTCAGAATAGCAGGTGCCATGTCAGACTCTAAACCAGTTACAAGTGGCATCCCACAAGGCTCAGTCCTGGGACCTCTCTTGTTCAGTATATATTTCTCTGAGGTACAGGCTAACACGGGTGGACTATGGCTGACCAAGTTCGCAGATGACTGCAAACTGGGTGCCGTAATCGACTCTCCGGCTGACACAAGCATCCTCCAAAAGGGTCTCACAGAGACGGATAACTGGTGCCAGAGCCATGGCCTAAAGCTAAATGCCAAAAAGTGCATATTCATCCCCTTTGGAAAAACAAAGTGCCCACAAATTACCACATAGGTGGTAATCCATTAAGTACAGAAGAAGTAATTAGGGACTTGGGGACCCAAGTAGATAGCAATCTCTCCTTTGACAATCACATTGCCAAAGTGGTTAGAAAGACCTTCTATTTAGCCCACCTTATCATGAAAGGATTCACATCTAGATCAAGAGAGGTCATTGTGCCCCTCTACTCATCACTTATCAGGCCCATAATTGAATACAATGCCCCATTTGGGATGTACCTTACCTGACACCTGCAGCAACTGGAAAGACCCCAAATGTACCTCACCAAGAGGATCAAGGGGCTCAAACAGATGCCCTATGCAGTTCAGCTAAAGAAACTCCAGCTCTACTCAGTTGCATACCGCCTACTCAGAGGCGACCTGTGTCTGACGTATAAAGCCATGTCCAACCCAGAATTAATGGACATGCTTCACCTCAGGAAATCCAAATCCCTAAGAACTACATGCTCCAGGGACTTGAACCTCAGCACAGAAATAAATAGGACATGCTGGAGGGACAGATTCATATCCCAGAGGCTCCCCTCACTCTGGAACAAAATCCCAATCCATGTTAGGCAGAGCCCCTAACTGACCCTCTTCAAGAGAAATCTTGACAAGTGGATGGGAGATCGTAAGTTTACCCCTGGGATCTCTTGTGTCCCTGCTTGACAGAGGTACAGTAAACTAACCTTAAAAGGGCTACCTTCTGTGACCTACTATACAGAGGCACAGTCAACTAATCTAAAAGGGTGGCGAAAGCCAAACACACTCTGGCTAGGCTTATAAATGCCCTAGGGAAGATAGCCTAGTATCAACCTATGAAATCTTGGAAAGTGAAAGGATGCCTGAGGAATGAAGAAAAAGTGTTCTGGTACTCATTTTTAAGAATAAGAATGATGTGCAGAGCTATAGTAAATACAGAGGGATTAAACTGATCAGTCACAGCATGAAGTTATTGGAAAGAGTAGTGGAAGCTAGGGGGACGTGATGATTAGTAATCAGCAGTATAGTTTCATGCTGGGAAAGAGCACTACAGATGCGATGTTTGCTCTGAGAGTGTTGATGGAGAAGTACAGGGAAGGTCAGGAGGAGTTGCATTGTGTTTTTGCAGACTTAGAGAAAGCATATGACAGGGTGCTTAGAGAAGAGTTGTGGTATTGTATGAGGAAGTCAGGAGTGTCAGAGAAGTATCTAAGAGTGGTACAGGATATGTATGAGGGTAGTGTGACAGTGGTGAGGTCTGTGGTGGGAGTGACGGATGCGTTTAAGGTGGAGGTGGGATTACATCAAGGATCAGCTCTGAGCCCTTTCTTATTTGCAATGGTGATGGACATGTTGACAGACGATATCAGACAGGAGTCCCCATGGATTATGATGTTTACAGATAACAAACAGGTGGAGAAGACCCTGGAGAGATGGAGATATGCTCTAGAGAGAAGAGGAATGAAGGTCAGCAGGACTAAGAAAGAATACATGTGTGTGAATGAGAGGGAGGGTAGAGGAATGGTGAGGATGCAAGGAGTAGATGTGGCAAAGGTGGATGAGTTTAAATACTTGGGATCAATAGTTCAAAGTAATGGTGAGTGTGGAAGAGAGGTGAAGAAGAGAGTACAGGCAGGATGGAGTAGTTGAAGAAGAGTGTCAGGAGTTATTTGTGACAAATGAGTACCAGTAAGAGTGAAAGGGAAGGTCTACAAGAGGGTAGTGAGACCAGCTATGTTATATGGGTTAGAGACAGTGGCACTGACAAAAAGGCAGGAGTTAGAGCTGGATGTGGCAGAGTTAAAGATGTTAAGATTTGCACTGGGTGTGAAGAGGGTGGACAGGATCAGGAATAAATATATTAGAGGGTCAAGGTTGGAAGGTTTGGAGACAAAGCCAGAGAGGCAAGATTACATTGGTTTGGACATGTGCTGAGAAGGGATGCTGACTATATTGGGAAAAAGATGCTAAGGGTGAAGCTACCAGGTAACAGGAAAAGAGGAAGGCCTAAGATAAGGTTTATGGATGTGGTGAGAGAGGACATGCAGGTGGTTGGTGTGACACAGCAAGATGCAGAGGACAGGAAGAAATGGAAACAGATGATCTGCTGTGGCGACCCCTAATGGGAACAGCCGAAAGAAGACGATGATGAATTTAAAGTATCATGAAAGTCATGTGATGTGTGATACAACTTATAAGAGGTGTATTTTGAGAGGTTAACTTTTTTTCTGAAGAAGTTCATGAAGAATATATTTGAATGAAAGTACTAAAGAATTGTGTTCGCTCCTTCATTCCATCTACAGCCTTTGGTTTGAGTTTCATTTTCCAGGTATTCAGAATACCTACAGATTATCCTTATTCATCAGCTTTGCATTGGAGCTCCCACTTTGCACATGCACACGTTGATTGGCTAGTGCTACATGGGAATTCTGGTGCAAGCCAGTCCTCTTCCACCCCCACCCTATTCACCAACAACCCCTGATCTGTCACATTTAAAACACTCTACTCCTGCCCACCTCCTTAAACAGACAGGCACCTTGTAAAAACAGAAATACAAATTGCCTACATTATACCATGTCTAGCACAGAAAACACACACTACAGATGTTCTTCATGTTTCACTGTTGCAGTCCTGACTTGTGGGATTTCCTTCTGCAGAATACCTTGACCACCAGAGTAAAAATCTCTCTCCTCCTAAGGCTGGCAGATGCCCTACTCTAACATCAGTACGCTTGGGTATGAAGGGAGCCAGCCGATGCCATGACATCAGTTCTTTCTTGCCGTTGGAGCCCGAAGCAGTGTTTCAATGTATCGGTTGGTCCACACCAGAGACAAGTCTTCTAAAGCTAAGAACTCCATTCAGGAACTCATAATGCTTGGTAACTCTTAACACTAATCCTTTCCTACTTGTAATCCTAATGTGGACCTGAACTTAAAAAAAAGCCCTTCCCATACCACTGCCAATATTCAGACAAACTTGAGCTGAATGTGGACATGAGGGCCACTCATTGTCTCTCTCTCTCTCTCTCTGTATATATATATATATATATATATATATATATATATATATACACATATATATATATATATATATATATATATATATATATATATATATATATACAGAGAGAGAGAGAGAAATAAATAGATACGGGAAATTCAAACACAACAGTTCTCAATCAGTGAAATTAAACTTCTTCATAAATATGCCGAATGGGCTCAATCACCCTGAAAAGAGCTGGCAAGAATCATACACATAAAAGACTCCACTACCAAAATAAATTTATTTATTTATTTATTTGTTTTACATTTGTTGACCGGGCTAGTCTAACTGGATATATGTTCATTTTCAGTAGAGGCCCGAGACAATAACAAGGACAGAAACAAAGAAACATTTATACAAATAATCCGCAAAAAAAAAAAAAAAAATAGCAATTTACAAAAAAAATAATTGTATAGTCCTCAAGGAAAAAAGTTAAATACGAGAATAATTACATGAGTAAACAATTGATTGCCAGCAAAAAAAAAAAAGATTTTTATTTAATAATATTTAATTATTTTAAAGCAATTAAACTGTAATAGCAAATCTCTAGATATGGATGAAGAGATTATAGCAGCCTTTGAAGAGATTTACCAAAACCTATATGGCCCTCATGACCAGTTTAATGAATCATTATTTCATCAATTTACTGAAGAGTTACAATTTCCAGTGCTGAATGAAGCAGAAATAAATAACATCAAAGCTGCCTTAAATGTAGAGGAAATTATTGCTGCTGTAAATAGGTTGAAACCAGGTAAATCGCCAAGGCCAGATGGTTATGTGGCAGAATTTTACAAGACTTTCAAAAAACAATTAGCTCCAATATTACTGAAAGTATATGAATACATAATAAAGTATGGTACTAAAGACTTGTATATCAATAGCTCAAAAACTATATTCATACCAAAACCCAAGTCCGAAGCATCAAATCCAAATAATTACAAGCCGATAGCACTCATAAATATTGATATCAAAATTATTTCTACTGTCCTAGCCAGTAGAATAAAAAAAAAATCTTACCTCTTATCATATCTTCTGAACAACTAGGTTTTATGAACTACAGACAAATATATGACAATACAATCACCACTGATTCAATCATTAGTTTAAAAGCAAATGATAAATGCCCTAGCTATGCACTCTCAGTAGATGCAAGCAAAGCTTTTGACAGGGTAAATTTTGATTTTTTATTAAAGATACTCAAGAAATTGAGCATCCCTGAAGACTATATAAACATGGTTAGGGCTTTACACAACAATGCCATGACAACACTATTTATAAATAAAAAGCAATCAAAACCTATTCAAATTGTGAATGGTACAAGGCAAGGATGCCCACAATCACCACATCTGTTCAATATATACATAGAACTCTACTTCTTAAAATATCACAAAGAACTTATCACCATCTTATTTTATTTTATTTTTATTTTTACATGTATTTACTGGGAAAGTCCAGCTGGGCATGTGCCCATTTTCAGTGGAGGCCCAGGGAGAAAAGCTCCAAGTAATATATTAGCATAAATACAAATTAACAAATCAGACAAGTATTAAATGTGAATTATCTCAACAAAACTTTTTTGTGGTATTACAGCTGTAAAAAAGCTGCACAAGTAGTATTTGCAATACATACAGTGAATTTGTTAATATTTGTTATCATAGAGGTACAGTTAGTTAATAATTCAGATATACAGACGGTTTAGAAAGTGAGTTAGTATTTAGGGTATGAATATTTCAAAAATACCAATAAAGTATACAGCTTTTGCAGATGATTTAAACATCTATTTTAAATTCCCAAATACAGATTTGAATAAGATATTAAACTCAATTGAAAAATTCTCAAAAATATCCAATTATCCCATTAACCCCAAAAAAATCAGTCATATTCCCTCTGAATACTCTAGGACATAAAGAATTCTAGTTCCCCGAAACTGAAATAAAAGTCAATTATAATCTTAAATATCTAGGTATCATGTTCACTCACCCCAATCTGATATGGCTAAAAACAATTTGGTAAAAACCTGGACTACTATCACTGAGGATACTAAGAGATGGTTAAATCTCAATCTATCTCTACTATCTATGACGGCTGTAGTTAAAATGAATATTTTTCCAAGATTATTGTTTAATTTTAGTGTTATTAATCAAAATATACCCAAAAACTTCTTCTACAAACTTGAAACACTACTAGTTAAATTTATTTGGAATCCAAAAAATACAAGAATAAAATATTCTAGATTAACATTACCCAAACAAAAAGGGGGGCTAGGTCTACCTGAATTCCAAACATACTATACCATTATAAATGCTAGTTGAATTATACAAATAGCAAATTTTGAACCATTCAACAAAGCATGGTATCCACTATGGATTTAAATATATTACAATCATCTAATCTGATGCAATTTAAATCCTAAAACAGTACCCTTTTTGAATTCTAAGACGTTAAAGCATTTTAAGGTCCACCCCATAATCATAAGAAGCACACTAATATTTCAAAAGCTGGCATCCTCCCTAAATCTTAAAGACACTTTGGTACTGGGAAAACCAATATACCTCAACCCTAATATTAAACTAAATAATACTATGATAAACCTGATTCAGTACCCTAAAATCAAAAACATCACTGTATGGATCTCTATCAGGTCAAAAGCCTTTCAATTGAAAACATTAGGCAAAGATTTGAAGTAAATAAAAGTTATAACCACCATAATCAACCGATTAACATACCTGATTAATAGAATTACTATGAATGTTAAAATAGATAACCAAGACATGCAGCTATATCAACAAATTATTAACCTGTTACTTCTGAGATCTAAAATGTTATTAAATACCTATAGATTAATAACAAAAATTAAATATCAAGCTGCACTTATATATTCAAAATTTTGGGAAGGCAAAAATAATAAGATCACCGTTGAAAAAAATCTGCTGCAATTGAGCTTACTTTGAAACTAACCCCCTCAAAAAACTAATTTACACCCAAATTATGATTAATAACAATGCTTATCACACACCACTTTTTCTAAGTAAAATTAATCCCTCACAGTCTCCTTATTGCACCATATGCCAAAACAGCATTACAAACACTCTTCATATTTTTTGGAGCTGCAAGAATGTTTACAAATTATGGTGTTCGTTAAGAGCCAAGTTAGAAAAAAAAGGGATAAACTAAATCTACCCTGTCATGGGAAATGGCAATTTTAAATGTATTCCCTACCAATTTTTCCTATGAAAATAAACACATCATAGTCACACTGCGTGCAATGATGAAATCATACATAGCCCTAAATTGGTTAGATAGAAGTAAAATCACATGGGAATAATTAAAAAAATGGCTACTTATTAGCCAGTAAACTAATTACAAGAAGCCAAAAAAAATATCCTACTATCAGAAACACTGGAAATCTTAGGTCAAAACTGATTTATGAAAAAGGGACTACAACATCAGTATTATTCTATGTAAATAAGGGAAACTAAACATATTTAGTATTGTAAAATGTTTACCCACAACAACAACGGGCAGGTAATGGTAATACATACAAGATGAACACATAGAAACACAAAACATACACCTACATTTGCGGAGGCTCTCAATAAAAATCTGCTCAAGCAACAGAGACCTCCAAAGCAGAAACACAAGCAACCACCACCCCCCCAACACAACCCAAATGACACATAGCCCACAAACTCAGTGTGCCACTCAACTACAGCCCATAAGGCATAACAACGTACCCAACACTCTAGTCATAGGTGACTCTATAGTCAGGCACACTGATGTTCCACTCACCAGACTAAACAAGGAGAAAGGTACTGTCTGCTGCCTGTCGGGTGCCAGGATCCACCACATAATGCATGCAGTCAGGTCACTCCACAAGTACAAATATGACTCTGTTATTGTCCATGTTGGTGCGAAAGACCTGAGATGTACCTCCCTGGACTACATGAAAAAATACATGAAGGAACTCTTCAATCTTGTAGCCCAGGCAGGTATGAACCTAGCCCTGAGTAGCATCCTGCCATCACCCAGAATGATACCACAGTACAAGGACAAAATGATTGACTTCAACAATTGGCTAAGCTTCTGGTGTCATTCTAAGGGGATCCAGTATCTGCCTGGGATGACATGATCAACAGACCACGATGCTTTGCCAGAGATGGCCTGCACCTGTCGCCCTTGAGATTCCGGATATTGGCTGAGGTTCTTGCCACCCCTATAGTGCCTTTTTAGCCAAGGTTCAAATGACAAATTCACCACTGCAACAGGTACAAGCAAGCAAAATCTGAGGGTAATGCTACTCAATGCTAGAAGTCTAAACCTCAAAATGCATTCACTCGAGGTACTCCTTCAAATGGAGAACATCGACATCTGTGCAGTGATAGAGACCTGGTTCAAGGCTCCACAGAGCACACCTGCATTTCTAGGCTATAATTCATACCACACCTTTTGGCCACCTAACCTGGACCAAAACACTAAAGGCAGAGGTGTGTCCATATTCATTAAGGATATCCACATCTCCAGGCTAGTTGCTCATCATAATGCATCCGAGATTATCTAAGTGCAACTAACTCTGGGCAAGACCACAATCCAAATTGTAACTTGTTACAGATCCCCCACCATGCCCCAGGATTCCCACTCCTAATTTCTTGATACACTGGAAAATATTAGGGTACAACCCAACACCCTCATAATGGGCGATTTCAACTACCCCACCATTAACTGGGAAAACTACTCATGCACCAAATCTTCTGCTCATCATTTTCTGGAATTCATAAATTCCAACGCCTTGAATCAACTTATCCATACCCCCACCAGGGGCAGCAATATCCTAGACCTGGTCATTACCAACATGGGTGACCGGTGTTCCACACTAGAGATCAATTCCTCATTGGTCAGATCCAACCACAAGCTAATCACTGTAGACATCCACATCCTGCCCCACTCCCACTGGGGAAACCACTGTAAAAAATTTCTCCAACGCCAACTTCACACTTCTTAAGACAGAAGTGGCAAATTTCACGACACTCATGCAGACGGACAATAGAGGTACAACTGCTGAATCCTACACAAATGCACTTTATAAGCACTTACACAAGTGTATGGATCATGCTATCCCTAACACAATCAAGATGCTATCCTCCAAAATGAGGAAGCCAATCTGGAGGTCCCCTGCCACAAACTCACTCTACAACAGAAGAAAGAAACTGTTGCAAAAAAGAGTAAAATCCCATGATTGGAGGAACTCCGTGGTCAGCCTCAGTAAGAAGCTGAGATCCCTCATAAAATCCTCCAAAGCTAATTACGAAACAAAATCGCCACTGATTCTAAAGACAACCACAAAGCATTCTATAGGTATGTCAAGAATCTCAATGGCAACACTCAGATCTGCTCTGAGTTACAGTACAATGGCACTAAATATACAGAACCAACTGATATTGCCAACACCCTGGCAGATAGGTTTAGTGTTAACTTTACCCCTCTCTCAGCCCCTAATAATCTATAATGGAAGAATGCAAAGTTCCTGTAATCATGGCTGCACAGGTAAAAACCACACTCTCCAAATCCAAGAACACAGCATCCATGGGACCTGACAACATCCCAGGCTGCGTTCTACATGGACTACAGAATGAACTGGCACCCCACCTAAGCACCGTGTTCAATCATAGCCTCACCTCAGGCTTTGTGCCCACTGAATGGCGCACAGTGGCAGTTATCCCACTCCACAAAGGGGGAGCCATCACGGACCCCAGGAAACTACCTCCACATTAGCTTAACGAGCCTGGTCAAAAAGGCCGTGGAACATATCATCATGGAATTTATAACAAAGACATTGGTAATCTCCAAACTCTGGACCCCACCCAGTTTGGCTTTGTAAAAGGCAGATCATGTCTCCTAAACCTGATAGACTTCTTTGAAGTAGTCACCAAAGCCATAGACGAGGGTAAGGTGGTTCACACAGCCTATCTAGATCTCACCAAGGCTTTTGACACCATCCCCTACTCTGGAATTATAGATAAACTCACTAAACTAGGTATAAATCTCTATGTAACACGATGGGTTGCCAACTGGCTCACTGACAGAACCAACACTGTGAAAGTAGCAGACTCCAAATCCGACTTCAGACCAGTGACAAGTGGAGTACCACAGGGTTCAGTCCTGGGTCCTCTCCTGTTTGGTATCTACTTTTCTGAAGTACAGGCTAATGAAGTTCACAGATGACTGCAAACTAGGAACCATAATCGAAACTCCTAACGATGCTGACATCATGCAAAAGGGCTTCACTGAGACAGGTGCCTGGTGTCAAAGCCATGGCCTCAAGCTCAATGCCAAAAAGTGCATTGTCATCCCCTTTGGTAAAAACTCTGTACCCATGAGCTACCACATAGGTGGTAGTCTACTTAACACCGAAAGTGTGATAAGAGACCTTAGGACACAGGTGGACAGTAGTCTCTCCTTTGATAATTACATCGCCACAGTAGTCAGGAAATTCTTCTGCATGGCACACCTCATCACAAAAGGTTTCTCATCCAGAAAAAAAGAGGTCATTGTTCCCCTCTACTTGTCACTCATTAGACCCATTATAGAGTACAATGCCCCTTTTGGTACGTATCTCACAAGACATCTACAAAAACTGGAAAGGCCACAGAAATACCTCACAAAGAGGATTACTGGCCTCATACAGATGCCCTACGCAGTCTCAAAAAACTCCAGCTTTACTCCGTTGCATATTGCCTACTCAGAGGCGATCTCTGCCTAACATACAAAGCTATGTCAAACCTAGAGCTGTTGGACATGCTCCACTTAAAGATATCCCAATCTCTCTGAGCTATATGCTCTAGGGACGTAAACCTTGTCACCATAATAAACAGAACATGCTGGAGGGACATATTCCTGTCCCAGAGACTTCCCATTCTCTGGAACAAACTACCTATCTATATCAAGCAGAGCTCCTCATTAGCACACTTCAAGAAAAATCTTGATGATTGGATGGGAAATAGGAAATTCACCCCGGGGAACACCTCTGGGGCTCTGCTCAACAGTGGCACAGGAAAATAATTTTCTTGGGTGGAGAAAGCAAGGATACCTTTTTGGCTAGGCTTATGTAAGCCCTAGGGTCATTAGCCTAGTACCTACCTATGAACAATCAAGGTGACATCAATGTAAATAGTGTATATAGTAAGTACAAGATATAACGTAAGTTAGGTAGGCTAGAATGTCTTTATGCAAGTGTTTTAATGTCAGATTTTAATATGTTGTATATTATCTCTGTGTAGTTTTCTGCATTATAGCTCAATATGAACAGCTTGATTGTTAATTAATTTTGCATATTGTTAGTTTAACACTGATGATTCATGTTATATATACTTTGTTAAGATTACTGCAACTTTTTATTCTAGTACCTGTTCTATATTTTTCTGTGATATTATTTTCTTTTATTAAAATAAGAAGAAACAAATGCAATAAAAATATATTTGAAAAAAAAAATTATATATATATATATGGGTCACCTTCAGTTGACCGACACGCCGATTCACCGACACGCGGAAGAGGAACGCGAACGGACCGACAACGCAGTTGACCGACACGCTGGAATCCCGACAGCCGGAAGACCGACAAGGGGAATGTGTAAGCGTGACTTGGTAAGTATGCGATAGTGAGGGATTTAGGATTAGGGAGCGGACAGGTAAGTGTGCAATAGTGAGGGATGTAGGGTTAGGGTGTGTGAAAGGTGAGTGTGCGGTAGTGACGGAGTTAGGGTTTGGGTAATGTAAGTGTGTGTTAGTGATGGGTTAATGTTTTAGGGTGGGTTAAGTGAGTTAGGATTAGGGTGCAGGTAGGGTGAGTGTGCGGTAGTGTCGGACCTTGGGGTTAGGGGTGGGTAAGTGAGTTAGGGTTAGGGTGCAGGTAGGGTAAGTGTGCGGTAGTGTCGGACCTTGGGGTTAGGGGTGGGTAAGTGAGTTAGGGTTAGGGTGCAGGTAGGGTAAGTGTGTGGTAGTGTCGGACCTTAGGGTTAGGGTTTGGGTTAGGGCTAGTGGATATGTTATGTATTGTACTGTGTTGTTTTCGTGTAGTGTGTCGGTGTAATGGTGTTCGGTGTTTTGCGTTGTCGGTATTTTTTGTTGTCGGTCTTTTGGTGTCGGTGATTTGTGTTTCGGCGGTTTGGCGTTTCGGTAAATCGAAGGTGATCCATATATATATATATATATATATATATATATATATATATATATATATATATATATATATATCGATATGTGTTTATATGAGTTTATGATGAATAATTGCTCATGAGGTTGATCGAAACAGAAAACATTCAACAAACTCATGTGTGATTATAATCAATTGTCATTAAAATCGACAAAAAAATAGTCATTGCAAATGTAAATCAATGGGGGGGGGGGGTAAAGCCTAGGTGGCACTCTGAAAGCAGCACTTTTTAGAGCTCCTTAAAACTACTTAAAATAACAAGAAATTATTATTTTTTATTTTGGGAAAAACAGTTAATTATTGTTCCTTAGTATTTTTATTACTAGTATTTCAATTTTGGAATATTTTCTTCAAGAATTTCCTGTCAGAAATCTCTGGCGTTTTTAAAGCTGATTTGGGAAGATGAGTGGCTCAAAGAACTCACATGCAGAATCTACTCTGAGGAAATTAATCCAATTGATATCTTCAACTTTACAAGAACTATCAATTAAAATGGACAGTTTTAAAGACAACTTAGAAAACCTGAGAGAAAGTTGTCATACTCAAACTGAAACTTTTAAAGAACTTCTCCAGCAGCAGCAAGTCAAAATATTAAACATTGAAGAGTCCTTATCTGATATAGATGGAAGGCTCAAACAAGAGGAAACCCAGGGTGATTTTCTTAAGCAACAAAATAAATGGCTTATTAACAAACTGGACAATATGGAAAATAGAGAAAGGAGGACTAATGTGAAAATCTTTGGTTTACTGGAAAAATCTGAAGGAGATGACATAATTTCTTTCCTTATTTCATGGCTACCTGACATCCTTGAACTGAAAGAAGGTTTCTCTTATGGTATAGAAAGAGCCCATCGAGCCATTGGGAAACCCATTCCTACATCTTCAACATCCTCACCCAGGTCAGTCGTGGTTAAATTTCTCTCTTATCTAGATAAAGAGCTTGTTCTGAAATGTGCTTGGAGAAAGTCCCCTCTGAAGTATAAGCACAATTTAATTAGACTTGACAATGACTTTTTCTCCGGAGTCTTAGAAATGAGAAAGAAAGCCTGGCCACTGGTAAAGTTACTCAAACAAAATAAAATAAAAGCACAACTAGCATATCCTGCAAAAATAAGGATTTTCACTTCAAATGAAAAGAGGACATTTAATAACATCGAAAAAGCAATAACTTTCATAAAGAACAATAATTTGGTCACAGTTCCAGAAGAAATGGACTGGTCTCTTACTACAACATTAAAAAGATCCCCTGAGAAAAATAATTGGATTGATGTAAAGAAAAAAAAAGCAAATAACTGACTCAAAAAGTATTCTTTCTACTGCTTTTCTCAAATAATCAACTAAAACTAAAAATTCAGGCTAAAGGTAACAAATATGTATTTGTCTACTTATATTTCAAGCTACTCACAAAATATTTGTTAGTAATATGAATACTCCATTCACATACAATAGACTTAATGATTGCTTTATTGTGTGTGTATAAAAATGAGGCTTGGGGAGGAAATATTTAATATTAATGTAACGTACTACAAATACTGACTGTACAAAAGTGTTTAAATCTAATAGGCAAGGATCGTTATTGGCATGCAAGTTTCAAATATGTTTGACTCATTTGAATCATTTGCAATGAATAATGAATAGATCCTGTTGAATTATTCATCAAATATTGTTATAGATTTCACTTAAAGGTTCTGGTTCTCACAAAAAAGTGAAGAGAAGCTTTTGTTACACGAGACACGTAGGGAAGCTTCACTGCTTAGTCCGCGAGCTCCCATAGTGTACTATGCGCACTATTGTAAAGGCAGATTGCTCGTTTGATAAAGTAAAGTGCCAAAACACAATAAACCCAACACAATATATCAATGTTAAGTCATTATACTTTCTAATTTAATATACGTATTAGGAACACAGTTTTAAGTCATCACGAAGTATTTGTTTGAACATCTACCTTCCATCTTAAAGATATGTGACGAAACCCCTTTAACACAAGTGTTGTATTAGCAAATCCTATCTTTGTTTAGTTGTCAAATAATGTTATAGCCAGTGAAAAAATAAACATAAAGTACTGAAGTCCGGATTATCTTAAAACTGGAGATGATGTTGACACAACCACACGATTCTAGTGTGCAATCACATTACGCTTCCTTATGGTCTTAAACGACAGCACTTCTGTAAATAGGATAACTACTTAATATATATACTGTATGAAAGAAGGGATGGAAAGAAAGTATTACGAGGCATGAATATATTATAGCTTATTGTTAGATATTATAAAACAAAAATAAAGGAATATGTTTATACAGATAAAAGTGGAATATTCAGCATTAGACCCATGGTTAGATACTTTGAAGTTCTCCATGAATCTGCATTATTTAGTTAATAAATAAATAAAGAAGAGAAATGACTTAAGAAGTATGCATGTCACCATATTTAACGAAGTACCAATGGAAGTTTTGGTATACTTAGAAACAGTTACTTGACTAGATAAGGAAAGAATATGTAAGACATAATCTGATACTGAGTCTTTACAAGCTTGCAATAAGACAAATATCATATTTATTGTATTGAACTATAGCTTATTATAATAGACATAGAGTGCAAACAGTGAATAGCTTGCAAAATGTTATTTCAGACAAGCACGTCTAACCTACAAGAATACATTATTAATGGAATTTTTTTTTGCTGAAAAATGAATGGTTGTAAGGGCACTCGCACTATGAAACTAGCTAAATGAATATTTCATCTGTTTATCATTGTCATTATCTAACTTACAGCTACTATTAATGTTTGGTCATTGAAATGCAATTCTAAATTGATTTGTTTCTTAGAATTGATATAATACGAATGTAAAATAGAAATTTAAGACCATGCTCAACACATGCAATAGAATGTTTAAGGCTATTAGTAATGTAATAACAAACTAACTTTCTATTGAAATTTAAGGTTACGTAACAAACATGATATAGAGCTCTGCATATGTAACTGTTGTACAGCATAGCCTTCAGCAGCAATGTCTATGCTTTGGAATTCATATATATGCAGAACTTGAACTTGTAGTTCACAAATTTAAACTAATCCATAACAGTGATGACAGGTGTTAGAAATTGTTTAATTCTCTGAGTTTTAAATTGTTACTAATGTAAACAAATTGCACAACACTGACTAAAGTATGCTCTATAAGGCAGTTACGAAATGAACTGGTCATTATATAAATATTCATATAAGATGGAAAGAAAATGGATTATATAACACATTACATGACAATTTACTTATGTTATATAAATACTTTATTAAAAAGGAATTATACCTGAATCAACGCACATGATGTAATAAATGATAAAACTTAAATGCTTGAAATCTACACCAGGTTATTCTACAGCAAACACATCTCTAAATAACTTTGATTGAATTAATCACATATGTTTGACTTGATCAATTGCAACCTCCATAATAATATGCAAAAGAGCCTCCAATTTTTTATTAATGTTTGGTTCAATTTCTGCAATGAAGATTAATCTGTCTGAGCTTCTTAGTTCACTCAGATTGGGAATGTTACACATTCCATGTTTGTTAAAAGATTATTTTAAATATTTGTTTATATGGATGTATAAGGTCTACTATTATACATTTGTTGATTTTTTCTTCTGGCCTCATTCAATTTTTATTTTATATAGTTTAAAAGGAAGTAACAGCCTCACCACTGAATTCAATGCATATATGGAGATTATGCAACAAATAAATGACAAAATATATAGTCATCATTTCAATCAAAACTCTAAGTACAAATTAATAAGATGGAAGCAGTATTACTCTCATTAAATGTAAATGGTTTAAATAATCCTAGGAAAAGATCTAACTTACTTAAATATCTAAAAATATATAAAGCACAAGGGGTTTTTCTACAGGAAACTCACTTTAAAGCTAATGATAATTTCACTTGGAACCCAAGTGACTTCCTAAAGCTAATTCATCATATAGTAAAAAAAACAGGGGGTATTAATACAATGGAAGAAAAATATTATTAATTCACAAGTTTTATTTAACTATGAAGACAAAGAAGGTCTTTTATCAATAGTAATAGTAAGATATAGTAATAGAATCTGGACATTGGTGAACTTGTATTGGTTTCTGGGTATAGGTATAGGAACTGTTAAAAAACACATAGAACTTATTAACAAAACATCTAAAGGTAACTTAATTTTGGGAGGTGATTTTAATTGTATCTTAGATAGCCAGGACACTATCAACAAAAGACCTTTTTGTATCACATCTACAGGGAGAACTCTTAAAAAATGGATAGATAACTTGCAGTTATTAGACTCATTTAGTCTTAAGAATGAAATTTCATTACTATTCTCCCATAGTGACTATAGATTTAACACTCAAACAAGAAGTGATAAAATATATGTATCTCATGATTTAAAAATGAAAATATCGCATTCTTCTATAATCCCCTGTCTGAACATAACTCGCTTATTCTTAGAATTCAAATGGATTTCAAAAGATTGATAATCATCAAGAGAATTTCAGCATATTTTACTGAATTAAAAAAGTTTAAGCCATGGTTAGATTTGGAAATAAAATATTTCTTGGATACAAACTATACTAGTGACATAAATATAGTTATTTTATGGGATTCTCTAAAGACATATATTTATGGTAAAATTATTTTTTGGTGTAATAATAAAGTGAAGGAATGGGAAACAGAGCTAACTACCATTCAAAAACAAATCATAGAAACTGACCTAAAGGTTTTAGAAGACCCTGTTGTAAAAAAAAAAGAGATTGAAAAATTAAATAAAAAAATATAATGATATCTTATTGCATAAAACCAATTTGGCCTTAGAAAAATTAAATTCTTATTCAATCTCTCCCAAATATATGCATAATTTAGCTATGAGATTAAAAAGATCTTCCAACGCAAATAATATTACACACACAATTCATGAAGGGGATAACAAGAAAAAAGTTCGGATATAAGTGACATTTTGGACACTTTTAAATTTTATTTCACAAAACATTATAACAATAATGACCCACTTCATAACAATATAAACATATGCCTAGATAACTTAAATTTAAATAAAATACCAGAGAGCATAAACATGAATATTCCAAAACAAATTATGATAGAAGAAATTAACGAGAAAATTAAAAGAAGTAAAAATAACAAAGCCCCAGGCACAGATGGAATCATTATG
Source organism: Protopterus annectens (assembly GCF_019279795.1). Taxonomy (NCBI): domain Eukaryota; kingdom Metazoa; phylum Chordata; order Ceratodontiformes; family Protopteridae; genus Protopterus; species Protopterus annectens. The sequence goes on along the minus strand of NC_056734.1, from coordinate 964,431,579 downwards.
GAAATGTATAAACTATTCTCATCATCTGCCATAACAATACTACAAAAGGCACCAAAAAAAAACATATTCACAAGGCACAATTCCACCATCATGGAGATAATCATTGATTACACCTATTTTAAAGGAAAATAAAAATATCACTTCATGTAGCTGATATAGACCTATTTCACTCCCTAATAATGACTACAATTCTTATGTCTATTCTGGTCAATAGGATCAAAAAATCTCTAACTAAAGTCATTAGTGATGATCAAACAGTGTTTATTTACAACAGACGCACTCATGATAACATACATAGAATCTTAACCACTATAGATATTTTAAATAAAGACAAAGCTGAAACACTAATAGTCACATTAGATATTAAAAAAGCATTTGATTCATTAAATTGGAATTACCTATTCAAAGTTTTACAAATTTATAATTTTGCTACACAATTCATCACTCTAATAAAGAATATATATAGAGACAACATGGCATATGTAAAATTAGGTCCATTCACATCGGAAGCAATTAAAATTACTAAGGGTACCAAAGAAGGATGCCCCATGTCTCCAATATTATTTGTTCTAGCAATTGAACTTTTTTCCTCTGAGATTCATTCAAATCCCAAAATTAAAGGCATTAACATTTATAATAAATTTAACTCCAAAATAATGTTATTTGCTGATAATATTGTACTTACCTTGTCAAACTCAGATGAGTCTCTATGTGAATTAAACTCTATTGCTGAGAAATTTCATCAGATCTCAGGTCTAAAAATTAATGCTTATAAATCGAATCACATACTATTAAATAATACAAATAAATCAAATACTAACATAAATCAAATACTTGGTAAACAGGTTTCCTCTTTAGATTATTTAGGGATTGTTTTATGTGAAAACCTAGAACTAACTTTATCTACAAATTACAACAATATTCTGAATACCCTAAAATTATCAATAGGCAAATACGATAAGCTGTATTTAACCTTTGAAGATAGATTACAGTTAACATTCTCCCAAAAGTAAACTATATTACACAAGCTATCCCTATAATTCCTGGCAAAAAAAACTTAAAGGATTTAAATAGAATCATTATAAGTTTCCTTTGGTACCCCCCCCCCAAAAAAAAAAAAAAAAACAGAATAGCTTATCTGAACCATAGTAGGCCCCGGGAGATGGGAGGTATTAACTTTCCTGATTTAGAAACATATTTTCAAAACAATAGTAAACTGGATAGATCCAAAATTTTCCTCAGCATGGAAAACATTACATGCTGTTATTTTTCAAGAGGAATGTAAATTAGCAAAAATATATAACTAAATGATCAGAATAATAAGCTCTGGTGCTTTATTTGTGTTAACTTGCAATACAAATGCACCAAACCTACTAATCTAAATTATATAAATTACATTTACAATACCTTTCGGAGTTTTGTAAATAATAACATTGATATCAAATTATGGTTCCAGTTATTAACTCCATTTAAAATTACAAAAAACTTTTTCAACAACATTCCTACAGATACCCTGAACTCATGGAAGAGAAACGTCATATGTTGGTATCAATGTATGGAAAATCTAATAGTCTCAGATATGAATCAATTAATTAACACATTTAATTTCTCAAGCACTGACTGGCTAGCTCTCAATACACTAATAGCTTATGCAAAAGATTTATGTAGAACAATAGATAATTCCTCATTTAGTTCCATGCCCAAATTTATATTTCATTTATATGGAATAATATATGGAGACTTTAAATGGACAAATTTACTTTCAAGCTTGTATAAAATTATCATCAACTATAAAACAAAAGCTAATCAGAAATTTTGGAATTTCATCACTAAAGATCATACATTATTGCTGGCAAATGAGACCGAAAAAGATATATTATATTCTATAAAGTTAACCTCAAATATACAATGTTGAAAAATCTTTGCATAGTAGCTCCTTCACAGAGCCTTTTACACTCCAAGTAAAATAGCTAAATTTAATAACATGAATGAAACATTATGTTGGAGGTGTTCATTAAAATGTAATGCAGATTGGTCTCATATTATATATGAATGTTCTTATATAAAGAAATTTTGGGAAGATATTGGTGAATTTTTGTAAGCCATTTATACTGATTCTTTTATTTTGTCAAATATATTAATTCTCCTGAATATATATGAAGCCACTGCAATGAAAAGGAAAGACCGGTATCTTCTTTGGACTATAATGGCAGTATCAGAAAAATGTATCACAAGGAAATGGAACTCAACTATCAGTCCAATTTTTGAGGATTTTCTAACTCTATTGAAAGAGGTAGCTTTGTTAGAAATCAAAGTTAAGGAAATGAGAATCTTTCCTAGGAAATGGACCAACAATCTTTGGGAGAAAGTTCTCTCCCTAATTGAGACACTCAAGATGTTCACAAATTAACCTACATAAGAAGAGATGTTGCAAGGAATCATCATTTATTTGTCCAACTGTTTAATAATGTATAGCGTCTGTATATGCAATAATGATTTGTACTTCTTATATACAACTGACTTGAGGCCTATTTACATTTATAAATATTTACTTAACTTAAATATTTGATTTACAAAATCCATTAACGATTGTTTGTAAAAAATTCTTTCAATAAAATTATTTGAACAAAAAAAAAACAAATGTAAATCAATAGGTTACATTTTAATTACCAAAAGAAAAGCAAAAACAATTTTTGTGTGGGTGGGTTTTGCCCCCCATACAGCCCCAGAAATTAAATGTAATATCTACAGGTGAAAACTTGAAGAAAAGGGAAAAGGTCTAGGATTATGTAATGGTCGATCTAATGAACTTCGACTGTTACATAATTTGATCATCTATTCTACCAAAATAAAACACAATAATTTCAGCACATAATGAAATGTGTGCAGTAAGACATCAAATAGCACGTGTGTGTGTGTGCGTGTGTGTGTGTATATATATATATATATATATATATATATATATATATATATACACACACACACACACACACACACACACACACACACACACACACACACACAAACACATTTATGTAGGTAAAGAGAGAGAGAGAGAGACAATAGTCATCCTTTATACATATCCACCCCAAGCATAACAAGGAAGCATAAAGCCTTAATTTTGCATGGCTGAATATTACCTTCGACTTTTCCCCAGTATAACTCTCACAGAACCTTCTAGTAGGTTCATCATATCTTATTTTACAGTGACAGTGACAGTTAATGGACTGCATGTTTGTACTGCATAAGTCTGAACAAGGCTTGTAGAGGCATGCAATGTGATGTTTTATAAAACAAAACAGTTCTGATGTCAGTAAAACAGACAAGTGTTAAGAAATAAATTATCAAAAGATTGAGGAATGTGACTGCATTCTTTTTCAGCAACATATTAAAAACATATCAGGGTAGGTGCACCATAGAGAAACTGGTATTTGTATTAAAATTAGGCGGCTGCAAAAATACAAGTTTTCTATTTTACATTTGCAATATTTTTTAACTGATAGGAACGAACAAGAATCAGGGAAAGAGTGAGAGTACATGTGTATTTTAGTCTATTGTTAGCTTTTTACTTTAACTTTTTCATCTCACGTAACTTACTATGACTTTTACCTCATATGGTGCTTTATCAGATGTTATCTGCTCCCCAAGAAAATACTTGTCCTGAGACCAGTCAGTCAGAACCACACTATGAGTGCAACTTTGAGATGGCATACCAAGGAATCAAGGCAGTGGTAGGTTGGCAGGGCTTGTGAAGGGCAATTTACAGCAGTTTTATTCTGGTAACTCCCAGACTTTCAATGCAGATTATGTATGATCACCCACTGGAGACATGCCCTAAGTGTTTACTACAAACCATGACCAAAGTTACTACAAAAGGTTAGAGGATATCCAAATCAATCCTCATTCTTTCCAGGAAGGGAACAGATATTTTGAGTTCACTGCTTCCTTCTCAAGATGACCCATCAGTGATCTGACCCTACGTTTGAACCCAAGATATAAAAGGCATAAGGAAGAATTTTGTCTGTCTGTCATTCTGCTAGCAAAATTTTATTTGGAAGTTGATATGATTAATTATTTTTATGTTGCTATGTCATTATCTGATAACATGCATTACATTAACATTACTACTGAGTAACTGGTTATTCCTGAGGCGCAGAAGTTCATTATTTTTTGGGGAACACAAAAAATCTATCACATCAGTGCTGGGATGTGTGATGATGGGAGGTACTGCCAGCTATGCCAAGAGAACTAGGGCAGTTGATGTATAACATATGCCAGCATAGCTAGCTGAAGTTTTGTAAAGAATTATATGTCATTTGTATATCAAATTGATCTGTACTGGTGCTTGTGTTGAAAATTTATTTGTAAAGCTGCTTGTGTTAAAAATGTACTGACAGTGGGTCCTGCTGGACAGAAAAGAAATACAACTGTATGTCAGACAGTATTGTAACTGTTGAAATGAATATATTGTAACAGAGGATATTGGAAGAGAAGAGGTTAATCTCAGTCCAGCTAACTTTGAAAAATAGTCTGAAATTAAATTACCTGTCTTAGGCCATAAAGGTTGTGTATTACATTTCCGATTGCAACCAGAGACAAAACGTCTGTGAAAACCCAGACTAGGAATCTTACTGGATTGTCCTTAGGGGTGAATTAATTGCTACCTTGGAAGGGAGGAAGTTTCTGAAATGGTTTTATAGTTCCAGATGCTATAACACATCTTAGAAAGATCTATGTGCGTGTATTATGACACGTGTGTGTTAGATTCTGGTTCAGTTTCTAGTAAAGGGGTAGTGTGGGAAGCAGAGGTCAGATGACCAGATGTGTCTGATGTCGTCATTCAGTAAGCCAGCACTGAAATGATGATTCAATACTAGATGAGACAGAAGTCTCAGGAACGTCTGTTTTTGAAATCTGACAAAGAAGCATCACTCACCCGCTTCATCTTGCCTTAGGTTCATAGGTTGGTACTAGGCTATCAACCCTAGGGTATATACAAGCCTAGCCATAACAATTCCCTGGCTATTTCCTCCCACAATATTTACTTCCCAGGATCCCTGTCTAGCAGGGTGACTGACGTGAACCCCGGGGTGAATTTCCTATCTCCCATCCAATCATCAAGCTTCCTTTTGAAGAGGGCCAAAGAGGTGCTCTGCTTGACATGTATGGGCAGTCTGTTCCAGAGTCTTGGGAGTTTCTGGGTCAGGAACCTATCCCTACAGCATGTTTTGTTCATTGTGATGACAAGGTTTAGATCCCTGGAGCGTGTGGCTCTGAGGGATTGGGATTTCTTTAAGTGTAGCATCTCCAGCAGCTCTGGGTTTGACATGGCCTTGTATGTTAAGCAGAGATCACCTCTGAGTAGACGATATGTGACAGAGTATAGCTGGAGTTTTTTTAGATGATCAGCACAGGGCATCTGCTTTAGGCCTGTGATTCTTTTAATGAGGTATTTCTGGGGCCTTTCCAATTGTTGCAGATGTCTTGAGAGGTACATACCAAATGGGGCATTGTATTCTATAATGTGTCTTATGAGGGATGAGTACAGTGGGACAATGACCTCCTTTTTTCTGGATGAAAAGCCCTTAGTGATGAGGTGTGCCACATAGAAGGATTTCCTGACTGTTGTGGTGATGTGGTTATCAAAGGTGAGACCACTGTCCACCTGTGTCCCTAAGTCTCTTATCACACTTTCGGTGTTTAGTGTACTGCTACCTATGTGGTAATTCATGGTTACATGTTTTTTTCCCAAAGGGGATAACTATACATTTCTTGGCACTGAGCTTGAGCCCATGGCTCTGGCACCAAGCATCTGTTTCTGTAAGACCCTTTTGTAGAATATCCACATCATTTGGGGATTCAATAATGGCTCCCAGTTTGCAGTCATCTGCGAAGTTTGTTAGCCAGAGTCCCTTAGTATTAGCCTGTACTTCAGAGAAGTAGATACCAAACAAGAGTGGTCCCTGGACTGAACCCTGAGGTACTCCACTTGTGACTTGTCTGAAGCTGGATTTGGAGTCGGCTATTTCTAAAGTGTGGGTTCTGACAGTAAGCCAGCTGGCAGCCCATCAAGTGACATAGGGATTAATTCTCAGCTTATTAAGTTTATCTATGATTCCAGAGTGGGGAATGGTGTCAAAGGCATTGGCGAGGTCCAGATAGGCTGCGTGGACCACCTTACCCTCATACACAGCTCTGGAGACTGATCTGAAGAAGTCAATCAGGTTCAGGAGACAAGATTGGCCTTTCACAAACCCAAACTAGGTGGGGTCCAGTGTTTGAATATTGCCACTGTCTTTGTTTAAAAGTTCCATGATAATATGTTCCCTGGCCTTGCAGATCAGGCTCATCAGACTGATGGGGCAGTAGTTCCCAGGATCCAAGGTAGATCCCTCTTGTGAAGTGGGATAACTGTAGCTGTGCACCACTCAGTGGGCACAAAGTCTGAGGTGAGGCTATGATTAAACATGAGACTTAGGTGAGGTGTCAGTTCATTTTGTAGTTCATGTAGTACACAGCCCGGGATGTTGTCTGGTCCCATAGATGCTGTATTCTTAGCTTTGGATAGTGCGATTTTTACCTGTGTGGCCGTTACTACCAGAATTTGGCAATCTTTCAGTATTGAGATAAGCCCTTTAGGGGGTGAGAGGGGGGTGAAGTTGGCACTGAATTGATCTGCCAGGATTGGCAATATCCTTGGGTTCAGTATATTTAATGCCATTCTGTTGTAGCTCAGAGCAGCTCTGAGCATTGCAATTTAGATTCTTGACATCGCTATAGAATGCCCTGTGGTTGTCTTTGGAATCTTTAGCAATTTTATGTTTGTAATTTCCTTGCTTTAGTAAGTAACCAGGGAGTAGTAATTCTTTAGATCAGTCAGGAAAAAATATTGAGATTAGTTACATATTGTTTTTTGTATCTGTGTAAATTTTTCCATCAGTGTTATTTTTAATATTTCCTGTGATTTAAACTCTGGTGTTTATTGTAAATAGATATTTAGTATTTTCATGTTATTTTATTATTTATTATTAAATATATTTAAACTTTTCATTGTGGCTGGTCTTTTAAAGAGTATTTTAATTTTTGAGCGTACTTGTATTTATTTGGTGACACTATGCCGCTTCTGAAAGCCTTGCTGCATTGGTCAAACACTACCATTTGTATTAGTATTAATTTTACTTAGTATAATTGGATACCCTGGTAAGAGCCTTAGAGCAGCAGGCTTCCGTGTATTCTGGTGGCAGTATCTACCTCATAGTCTGGGCAGAGGAGGCATAGCTGGTAAATCTGTGCCAGCCTCTCACAGGTGTGTTTGTGTGTGTGTGTGTGTGTGTGTGTGTGTGTGTGAAAATCAAATCTCAAAGACTATGTGTGTCAGCTACTCGGAGCAGAGACACAAAACCACTGGTTTCACAGAGAAGGTGGTGGAGGACTTGGCTTGGAGCACTCGGTTAAGGACTCAAATCTACAGCTGTGTCAGTGGGGAGCCTTATTCATGGGCCTGAAGAGAGAGAGAGAAGGAAACCCTGCCCCAGGAAAGTGCGTGCTCCCTGTGTACTCTTAAGGGAAATTGTGCTTGGTGCAGAGAGCTGCATCTGGAAATACTGTGTGTATCTATTTTTGTTTCAAGTGAATGTCCTTCACCGGTGTCCATGGTGAGGATTGAGACTCCTTGATCATTGGTCAGGAGGATGGATGTCACAGGGTATAAATACAGACAGACTTTTGTTACATTACAGTAGATACCACCAGGTAGAAAATATATTTACAGAAAAAAATGAAAGCAGTTATTCCAGATATAACAGAATATAATAGAAGAAACTGTAATTATGTGACAAACTTCACTTGAAAACAAATATTCTTCAGCTTAAATAGCAGGAGAGAAATTCCCAAAGTGGAAGCTGATGTTTGCCTTTAATATACAAAAGTGTCACCATTTCGAATGTAGACTGAAGCAGTGACAGCAGCTGCAAGTGCCTGTGATTATCAAAGATAACATTACCCATCAGCTGCTGGCATTTAAGGGGACCTGTTTGAAAGGACAGCGCACTCATAACAGAGGCTGGTTTTCAAATAAGGAAGTTAGTTAATCACAATCAGACAGATATATCTGCTGTAAGCACAGTACCCCTCCTCCAGGGAAGTCTAACATAACTGTTCACTGCCAATAATATTTCCAAAACGTATTGTGTCCCAAATAATGCATTAATTTGACAAAGTTGTAGTGCAAATGTGTAAGATATGTCATCTAACTGCATTATTTGTAAATGCAAATATTGTCCCAGAGACTATAACTGGATGGTTAATATTTGGAAAATGTATAGACTGTCATTTTAGAAAAGAATTTTAGGGCAACATTATTACTTCTAAACATTTGGTATTATAGGAGTTAATGAGAAGTACTGATTCTACCATTTCTGAGTGGTTAAGGAAAACTTCACTTTCACTGTTTCCCTGTAAGTTTTATTGCTGAGATGACTATCACAGTATGTTTTCTAGGGTGTACCTAACAGTGATCAAACTATGCCGTTTACTGTAATACACTTCTGCGGTCAGACACTATTAAGAATGGCATCAGATAAAGAAGGAGATTACGCAGTGCAGTTTGTCTTGTAATGTGTTCAGTATACTGAAAACCCTCAACTGCCTCCATGAAAAGAAATCATATACACCAAATAAGGTTATTACTGCAATTATAGAATAGTCAAAGATTTTTTGATATGCAAACTTAATTTTAAGACACTGCAGCAGACACACAAAAGCTCTTACTATCTGCAAATTCACTTTAGTATTTCAGTACTGCTGAGAGACTCTAGAATTTTATAGATATTTGCATTTTCTGAAGCAAAAAACAAGAAGTTGTTTGTTATGTACTTCTTTCACTGATACTAAACTGATTTGATAACTGTAAAGAGGTTATAGAAATTATACATATATTTCAAAGATTTCATAAACTGGAATGGAAAAGAAAGGTTATTTAATTGTAATTTATTCTCTTTATGTGGATTCCTTAAACAGGTTAGCAAGATGAAACTGGATGTATTACTTTATAAATGATACTCGGGTCTATATTATATAGCCGAAAACTTAAAATCTCAAGCGCTCACATGAGCGAATATACAGGTACTCGAAATTGCTATTGTAGGGGCTGTGCCCCCCCCCCCCACTAAATATATATTCCAACTCCGAGATTGCACTACAGCAAGGAAAGGGCAAATATCCTGATCTCCACTGTACTGCAATCCAAAAAATGAATACTGAATATCAGCATTTTCATTCATGTGAGCACTCGAGATTTTAAGCTTTCTGCGATCTAAAGTAGACCCTGATACTCTACCATGGATAATGCAAATTATCTGTCAATCTAATCTCAACCATTTTTTTTTAACAGCTTCCGGAACCAGTTTTAATGTTTTATTCAAGTTAATGTAACAAAGTCTTGTTAAACTATGCACAAATACATGCACCTGGAGCATTTCTCCCTGGGCCTCCACTGAAAATTGGTTTTGTTCCAAGTTGGACTTTTCTGGTTAACAAATGTTAAATAAATAAATAAAATAAAATAAAATAAACCTCTTCTACTTTCAAGTTAGCTTTTCCAAGATAACACTGTTTAAGAGTTCTCTGTTTTACTTGCTATTGTTAAAAATCATTATCTCTTCCCCGTGCTGACTCATATTTCTTTGAATGACTAAACAAGTAAGTAAGCAAGTAAAGAAAAATATTCTTAATATTACAGTATTCATGGAACAAACACAAGCCTAGAAAGATGTGTCTGGAAGCTCACCATTAATTTAAGAGAGCTTGTGTTATAAGTTAAGATGAGAATCTTTCCTGTCTAATAACATATTAATCATTTGATAAATGGTTGTCATGGTGGCATGGCAAAATGCTAATAGCCTTTAAACGATGTTGTTAAATTAATAGGAAGCAGAGGCAGTCTGATCACTATGTAGGCAGGTTGTGTGAGTATGTATGTGTTTGTGCGTGTTCTACAAGTATGTTTATAATCACATGAGATTGCTAGTTCTAGTATCCACAAGCAAAATGACTGTAAAAAATAAGCTCAGAAAACTGTGAACAAACATATCTTTACACCGAGTAGAATGACATCACTCTAACTGGTTGCCTGTGAATGTATATTAATGATGTACCTGTCAGGTTGTTTGTTTCTTTGTTTTACATGCAGTTAAGGGATATCATAATGTGGTAATCTTCAGTAAAGCAGGTTAAATCAGACACTGTAAAGGCTTTGAGAATGATGGAAGCTATAAGTTCATAGGTGAATACTAGACTAACTGGCCTGAAAGGACATTTTAAGTAGATCAGAATCAAATGCTGTACCTTGTGCCTATGAGGCAAAGACTTTAACACTAACCATTATACCAAACCCTCATCATTCAATTTGTCATTAAATACTGAAAATGCCAGACTTCATAAATATGTGTGTGTATACACACACACACACACACACACACACATATATATATATATATATATATATATATATATATATATATATATACATATACATACATCCGTACAGATCAGTTTTTGCAACATTATAAATATGCTATTCAGGATTTCAGTCTTTCCTTTTTATGTGTGGTGTATGGCAATTATGCATGATTCCATCTTTTATTTGTGTGTTTTACAGGAAAATCATGACGTTTTAACTGCAGAATATTATTTATATGTGTTATACTACTGTGTATTTCCCCCTCACACACCACCCCCCACACACAAACACCATTTACACAAATTCTTAAATGGGAAGTGCTGCATGCAGGCATAGCATTTATAGAGTTGTGGACTTAAGACTGTAAATACAAATCTTGTAAAGGTGACAATGACAAGAGCCTGAAATACTTCAAGCAAATGTGTTTGTAGAAAAAGCTATAGGAGTGATATGGGCACAGTGACAGAGTCCTGTTTAGCACAGGCGGACATTAGGTGAAGCAGAGGTAGAAACATTTCCAGATGCACTGCTGGTGCCTTTACACATCAAAACACTAATACACAACCTTCAAAATTACTACAGATGGGAAAATTCCACCTTGACAGAAGTGGTAAGTAATGTGCATTTCTTCTGCTCATTTGTTTTTTTTAAATTATGTCCTAGACCATTCTAACTTTGTAAAGAACATCACTTGAATCTAGCTGAAACTGGAATCTGGACAGCAAGCTTTCATAAAACAGTGGCTTAGAAAGGCAATACTAAGAACAGTTTCTGAATTATTGTTCTCAAGGAGTCAAATTCTTCAGGACCACCAATGTAACGAAAATGTGCAATAGTATATAGCTAGGTAAGAAGAGTTGATACAAGTAATTTCAAAGAAAATGTAATGTAAAAATCAAGATCACACAGAAAAATGAGAAATATATTTGCATCAAAAGTACCGAGACCATGACTATAGATGCAGTGACATCCATCTGCATTCTCTTGTTCTCCTGCCATTGGTAGAAATCACCCCACCTTCTCTGTTTCTGAATGAGAAACAACTGTCTCCATACTGTACCTCCTCACCATCTTGTGTTGTTTTCATTATAAAAGGAGCAAACCAGAAATTGTCGTTCTGCTTACAAGTTTCTTAAACTGGCATAGTCTAAATCATGCCTACAGAAAACAAATGTGAAGCAGCAAGAAGGAACAATAGCACTGGCATCAGGCGATCTTTAGGCAGCCTCTGAAACAGCATAATGTTAACGGTTAAAAGCTACTGTAACTACATTTTAGCTAGGTCTCTGAATGCAGTTCATTGTATTTAAAAATTGAGCTGAATGCCCAAGGGAAAGGAAATGTAGTTTGAAGTAAACTGTGGGCGAGATGCATTGGATTCATTTAGACTCATTGAAGGAAATTTCAGCAAGTGATAATAGCACAAAATGAAATCATTGAAAATCACTTTCAGAAAATTTGATTGTAAATCTACTGCAGGTGGGCATCCAGTGTTGGGGAACACTGCCCAAACTTATATATATATATATATATATATATATATATATATATATATATATCAATCTGACATTTGCACAATAGTTGGGAGAAGTACAAGCTCCATTACTGCTGCAAAAGGTCTTCAGTGAAGTTACTCAATGTAAGGGCCATTATACACCTGTCTGGCTCCCAGATTCATGCACGTTGTGCACCATGGAACAGAGCACATACACACTAGAATGGTGCATTAAAGCCCTTTGTGATTTGTTAAGACAGTTACTCAGTGAGACTGAAGTCATGCTTCATTGTGCATCACCTATGCTCCAACATTGAAACCCCCCCCCCCATCCAGGATCATAAATTACTCAGAGACAATACATGCAGGCTAGTCCCAGCTATACAAGTTATCGGACCAAACTAGCTTTCCTATAGCAGGTGTACCACATCTGAGCACACAAATCCCTTTCTGTGCTGATGTGTTTCCTAGTATACAGAGGTGAACAATAATATTAGTACTGCAGACTACTAAAAGAAGAAAAAAAATACTTTACATGGTAGAAAAAAAAGCAAACAGCTACTAAGCTCCCTGTGCTGTAAGCACACCTGCTGGTACAACCACGTCTGTCCCTACTCTATTCAGTGATAGTACAGTATTCCTGCTTATCGAGCACTAGACACCTCCAGATACCTTTATAGTTATAATATGGTAATGAGCCCAGTTCTGCTATCATCATAAGGCAGGAAAACCTTTTTGAATCACTGTGGGGTGTGGGAATGGAGCGGAGAGGAGCAGAGCAGGGAGCAGCTCTGATTAAAGTATCCTACCTTACTCTCAGTTTTTTTATACTCAGTGTACTGATATCTTGCTACCTTACTATCGGCAATATGATACTCAGTGTACTGATATCTTGCTACCTTACTATCGGTTCTTTGATACTCAGTGTACTGATATCTTGTTATCTTACTATCGGTCCTTTGATACTCAGTGTACTGATATCCTGCTACCTTACTATCAGTTCTTTGATACTCAGTGTACTGATATCCTGCTACCTTACTATCAGTTCTTTGATACTCAGTGTATTGATATCTTGCTACTTTACTATTGGCTCTTTGATACTCAGTGTACTGATATCTCACCACACAGTAATTCACTTTGTAACACCATTGTGCATTCAGAAACACAGGAACTCTTTTATGAGCTGCCTGCCACCTCCATGATCCAGGTTGCAGTAATGACCGTTGGTGTACTGAAAACCTTATGCTGAATGCATTTCTGTAACTCTGAACTATGCTTATGAATAGCCTGATGTAGTAATGAATGTTCTGATTAGGAGTTGAATGATGTTAGTCTAGCAATTAAGACTTCTGAATCTAGATATATCATTTACAAAAGAAAAAATATTTTTCTTAAAGGGGTTTAATTATTCATAAACATAACAGTGCTTTAAATAATAATTAAGTAAATGCTCAGTCTACATTTGCCAGCATGCGGACTATAAACCATAAATAGTGGTGGTAATTTTCAAATGTGTTAAATCTCTCCTGTAATAGATCTCCAAATTTAAAATGTAAATCTCTAAAACCTGCACTCAAGGCAGTGCTGATCTTCCCAGCTCTTTCTCTTTACTTTTAATATATTTTTTTTATGTTTCTATCAGTCCCCCATAGCTCTTACTCCTTTTTGATGTCTCTGTCCTCTTCAACACCGTAATTAACACCATAAGTGACTATAACTACCCCAGCATAAATTGGGAATCATATACAGCCTCTAACATGCAATCCCAAAGACTCCTGGACTTTGTAAATACAAGTGCCTTGGACCATTTAGTCTGTATGCTTACTAGGGGAGCAAATATCCTTGACCTAGTCCTCACAAATATGGCAGAACACTGCACTCTCCCTTATTTAATACCCCCACTGGTCAGGTCCCACCAGGTATCCCCTCTGAAGTAAAAGTAAAAAGCAGGGTCACCAGCTAACCCTGGAACTTTTAGGAATTATTCTAGGGCAAATATTCCACTACTATGTGACATTGTCCATATTCAGGCTTGTGTTTTGGGCCTAGTTGTATGTTAGCAGAGGCTGTTTGTCAGAGCACATGTTCCAGGCCACCATAGCTTAGCCAAAGCCAGTAAAGCATTTTAGTGAAAGTGAATTGTTTGTGGTCATTGGCTGACTGGAGGTTGCCAGCACTATGGCTTGGAGTAAAGCACCTCATTGGTTCTTTCAAGCTTTTTTTTAAAGTTGTTTCAGGATTCAGCTTTGTTACTTAAGAAGTTAACTTGTGAGTGTTTTCTGCCATTTCACACTGAGATAATCTGAGGAATTCGGAGGAAGGGCACTGAGCCAACTAATCTGTGATATATAGCATTAGGTATCCTGTTTTTGCTTATTTCTGAGTTATTTATAGCACTTTTATTGTCTGCATATACTCTGCTAGCTAGTTTCACTGTGTGTGAGGGATTAACCAGATATTTTCTACAATTGTTAAGCATCTGGTTGGGTTTGTTTGTTCTGATTTCCTGCTAAGCAGTGTATCATATAACTTATTTGCAATTAAAAGCATTCTCTCGAATCTCCTTGATCCTTCATCTGTTTAAACGTTTCTGCAGTTTTTTTTTTCTAAATAAGTAGTCTTGGTAGTGTAGCATTGTCCATATTCAGGCTTGTGTTTGGGCCTAGTTGTTTGTTAGTAGAGGCTGTGTGTCTGAGCACATGTTCCAGGCCATCATAGCTTAGCCAAAGCCAGTATAGCATTTCAGTGAGAGTGAACTGTTTGTCTTCACTGGCTGACTGGGATTGCCTGGACTACGGCTTGGAGTAAGGACATCATTGGTTCTTTCAAGCTTTTTTTTTAAGTTGTTTCAGGTTTCAGATTTGTTAATTAAGAAGTTAACTTGTGAGTGTTTCTGCCATTTCATACTGAGCTAATCAAAGGAAGTGGGAGGAAGGGCTTGAGCTAACTAATCTGTGATATATAACATTGTGTTTTTAATTTATGAGTTATTTATAGCACTTTTATTGTCTGCATATACTTTGCTACCTAGTTTTACTGTGTGTGAGGTATTAACTAGAAATTTTCTACAAATGTTAAGCATCTGTTTGGGTTTGTTTGTTCTGCTTTCCTGTTAAGGAGTGTTTCATATAACTTGTTTGCATTTAAAAGCATTCTCTAGAGTCTCATTGATCCTTTATTTGTTTAAACATTTCTGCATTTTTTTTTCTACCTAAGTAGTGTTGGTAGTGCTGCATTGTCCATATTCAGGCTTGTGTTTTTGGCCTAGTTGTTTGTTAGTAGAGGCTGTGTGTCTGAGCACATGTTCCAGGCCATCATACCATAGCCAAAGCCAGTATAGCATTTCAGTGAGAGTGAAGTGTTTGTGGTCATTGGCTGACTGGGGTTGCCTGGACTACGGCTTGGAGTAAGCACCTCGTTAGTTCTTTCAAGCTTTTTTTTTAAAGTTGATTCAGGTTTTAACTGTGTTACTTAAGAATTTAACTTGCGAGTGTTTCTCCCATTTCACACTGAGCTAATCGGAGGAAGTTGGAGGAAGGATTCTGAGCCAACTAATCTGTGATATATAACATTATATATCCTGTTTTTTGCTTATTTCTGTGTTATTTATAGCACTTTTATTGTTGCATATACTTTGCTAGCTAGTTTCACTGTGTGTGAAGTGTTAACTGGAAATTTTCTACAATTGTTAAGCATCTGGTTGGATTTGCTTGTTCTGATTTCATGCTAAGGAGTGTATCATATAACTTGTTTGCAGTAAAAAGCATTCTTTAGAGCCTCCTTGATCCTTTATCTGTTTAAACATTTCTGCAGTTTTTTTCTACCTAAGTAGTGTTGGTAGTGTAGCACTGTCAATATTCAGGCTTGTGTTTTGGGCCTAGTTGTTTGTTAGTAGAGGTTGTGTGTCTGAGCTCATGTTCCAGGCCATCATAGCTTAGCAAAAGCCAGTATAGTATTTCAGTGAGAGTGAATTGTTTGTGTTCATTGGCTGAGTGAGATTGCCTGGACTACGGCTTGGAGTAAGCACCTCATTGGTTCTTTCAAGCTTTTTTTTTAAGTTGTTTCAGGTTTCAACTTTCTTACTTAAGAAGTTAACTTGTGACTGTTTCTGCCATTTCACACTGAGCTAATCGGAGGAAGGGCTCTGAGCCAACTAATCTGTGATATATAACATTAAGTATCCTTTTTTTTGCTTATTTCTGAGTTATTTATAGCACTTTCATTGTCTGCATATACTTTGCTAGCTAGTTTCACCGTGTGTGAGGTATTAACTAGACATTTTCTAAATTCTTAAGGATTTGGTTGGGTTTGTTTGCTCTGATTTCCTGCTAAGGAGTGCATCCTATAACTTGTTTGCAGTTAAAGGCATTCACTAGAGTCTCCTTGATCCTTTATCTGTTAAAACATTTCTACAGATTTTTTCTACCTAAGTAGTGTTGGTAGAATAGCATTGTCCATATTCAGGCTCGTGTTTTGGGCCTATATTTTTGTTAGTAGAGGCTGTGTGTCTGAGCACATATTCAAGGCCATAATAGCATAGTCAAGGCCAGTATAGCATTTCAGTAAGAGTGAATTTTTTGTGGTCATTGGCTGACTGGAGTTGCGTGGACTACGCCGTGGAGTAAGCACCTCATTGGTTCTTTCAAGCTTTTTTTAAAGTTGTTTCAGATTTCAACTTTGTTACTTAAAAAGTTAACTTGTGAGTGTTTCTGCCATTTCACACTGAGCTAATTGGAGGAAGTCAGAGGAAGGGCACTGAGCCAACTAATCTGTGATATATAACATTAAGTATCCTGTTTTTTGCTTATTTCTGAGTTATTTATAGCACTTTTAATATCTGCATATACTTTGCTAGCTAGTTTCACTGTGTGTGAGTTATTAACTAGAATTTTTCTACAATTGTTACGCATCTGGTTGGGTTTGTTTGTTCTGATTTCCTGCTAAGGAGTGTGTCATATAACTTGTTTGCAGTTAAAAGCATTCTCTAGAGTCTCCTTGATCCTTCATCTGTTTAAACATTTCTGCATTTTTTTTCCTACCTAAGTAGTGTTGGTAGAGAAGCATTATCCATATTCAGGCTTGTGTTTTTGGCCTAGTTGTTTGTTAGTAGATTCTTTGTGTCTGAGCACATGTTCCAGGCCATCATAGCTTAGCCAAAGTCAGTATAGCATTTCAGTGAGAGTAAATTGTTTGTGGTCATTGGCTGACTGGGGTTGCCTGGACTACGGCTTGGAGTAAGCAGCTCATTGGTTCTTTCAAGCTTTTTTTTAAAGTTGTTTCAGGTTTCAACTGTTACTTAAGAAGTTAACTTGTGAGTGTTTCTGCTATTTCACACTGAGCTAATCGGAGGAAGGTCTCTAAGCCAACTAATCTGTGATATATAACATTAAGTATCTTTTTTTTTGCTTATTTCTGAGTTATTTATAGCACTTTTATTGACTGCATATACTTTGCTAGCTAGTTTCACTGTGTGTGATATATTAGCTAGAAATTTTTTACAATTCTTAAGCATTTGGTTGGGTTTGTTTGTTCTGATTTCCTGCTAAGGAGTGTATCACATAACTTGTTTGGAGTTAAAAGCATTTTCTAGAGTTTCCTTGATGCTTTATCTGTTTAAAAATGTCTGTATTTTTTTTCTACGTAAGTGGTGTTGGTAGTGTAGCACTGTCCATATTCAGGCTTCTGTTTTGGGCCTAGTTGTTTGTTAGTAGAGGCTGTGTGCCTGAGCACGTGTTCCAGGCCATCATAGCTTAGCCAAAGCCAGTATAGCATTTCAGTTTGAGTGAATTGTTTGTGCTCATTGGCTGACTGGGATTGCCTGGACTATGGTTTGGAGTAAGCACCTCATTGGTTCTTTCAAGCTTTTTTTTTTTAAACTGTTTCAGGTTTCAACTTTGTTACTTAAGAAGTTAACTTGAGAGTGTTTCTGCCATTTTACACTGAGCTAGTCAGAGGAAGTCAAAGTAAGGACTCTGAGCCAACTAATCTGTGATATATAAAGTTAAGTATCCTGTTTTTTGCTTATTTCTGAGTTATTTATAGCACTTTTTTGTCTGCATATAGTTTGCTAGTGGGTTTAACTGCATGTGAGGTATTAACTAGAAACTTTCTACAACTGTTAACCATCGGGTTGGGTTTGTTTGTTCTGATTTCCTGCTAAGGAGTGTATCATATAGTTTGTTTGCAGTTAAACGCATTCACTAGTGTCTCCTTGGTCCTTTATCTGTTTAAACATTTCTGCAGTTTTTTTTCTAAATAAGTAGTCTTGGTAGTGTAGCATTGTCCATATTCAGTTGTGTTTATGCCCTAGTTGTTTATTAGTAGAGGCTGTGTGTCTGAGCACATGTCCCAGGCTATCATAGCTTAGCCAAAGCCAGTATAGCATTTCAGTGGGAGTGAAATGTTTGTGGTCATTGGCTGATTGGGATTGCCTGGACTATGGCTTGGAGTAAGCACCTCATTGGTTAATTAAAAGCTTTTTTTAAAGTTGTTTCAGATTTCAACTTTGTTACTTAAGAAGTTAACATCTGAGTGTTTCTGCCATTTCACACT
Organism: Protopterus annectens; assembly: GCF_019279795.1. Classification (NCBI taxonomy): domain Eukaryota; kingdom Metazoa; phylum Chordata; order Ceratodontiformes; family Protopteridae; genus Protopterus; species Protopterus annectens. The sequence goes on along the minus strand of NC_056734.1, from coordinate 964,413,073 downwards.
GAGCTAATTGGAGGAAGTCGGAGGAGGGGCTTTGACCCAACAAATCTGTGCTATATAACTAGTTTCACTGTGTGTGAGGTATTAACTAAAATTTTCTACAAATGTTAAGCATCTGGTTGGGTTTGTTTGTTCTGATTTACTGCTAAGGAGTGTATCATATAACTTGTTTGCAGTTAAAACCTTTCTGTAGAGTTTCCTTGATCCTTTATATGTTTAAACATTTCTGCAGTTTTCTTTCTACCTGAATAGTGTTGGTAGTGTTGCATTGTCCATTTTCAGGCTTGTGTTTTGGGCCTAGTTGTTTGTTAGTTGAGGCTGTGTGTCTGAGCACATGTTGCAGGCCATCATAGCTTAGCCAAAGCCAATATAGCCTTTCAGTGAGAGTGAGAGTGAGTTGTTTGTGGTCATTGGCTGACTGGGGTTGCCTGTACTACGGCTTTGAGTAAGCAACTCATTGGTTCTTTCAAGCTTTTTTTAAAGCTGTTTCAGGTTTCAACTGTTAATTAAGAAGTTAACTTGTGAGTTTTTCTGCCATTTTACACTGAGCTAATCAGAGGAAGTCGGAGGAAGGGCTCTGAGCCAACTAATCTGTGATATAAAACATTAAGTATCCTTTTTTTTTTGCTTATTTCTGAGTTATTTATAGCACTTTTATTGTCTGCATATACTTTGCTAGATAGTTTCACTGTGTGTGAGGTATTACCTAAACATTTACTACAATTTTTAAGCATCTGGTTGGGTTTGTTTGTTCTAGTTTTCTGCTAAGGAGTGTTTCATATAACTTGTTTGCAGTAAAAAGCATTCTCTAGAGTCTTCTTGATCCTTTATCTGTTTAAACATTTCTGCAGTTTTTTTCTACCTAAGTAGTGTTGGTAGTGTAGCACTGTCAATATTCAGGCTTGTGTTTTGGGCCTAGTCGTTTGTTAGTTGAGGCTGTGTGTCTGAGCACATGTTCCAGGCCATCATAGCTTACCCAAAGCCAGTATAGCATTTCAGTGAGAGTGAATTGTTTGTGTTCATTGGCTGAGTGAGATTGCCTGGAGTACAGCTTGGAGTAAGCACCTCATTGGCTCTTTCAAGCTTTTGTTTAAAGTTGTTTCAGTTTTCAACTTCCTTACTTAAGAAGTTAACTTGTGAGTGTTTCTGCCATTTCACACTGAGCTAATCAGAGGGAGGGCTCTGAGCCAACTAATCTGTGATATATAACATTAAGTATCCTGTATTTTTGCTTATTTCTGAGTTATTTGTAGCACTTTTATTATTTGCATATACTGTGCTAGCTGGTTTCACTGTGTGTGAGGTATTAACTAGAATGTTTCTACAATTGTTACGCATCTGGTTGGGTTTGTTTGTTCTGATTTCCTGCTAAGGAGTGTATCATATAACTTGTTTGCAGTTAAAAGCATTCTCTGGAGTCTCCTTGATCCTTTACCTGTTTAAACATTTCTGCTTTTTTTTTCTACCTAAGTAGTGTTGGTAGAGAAGCATTATCCATATTCAGGCTTGTGTTTTTGGCCTAGTTGTTTGTTAGTAGATTCTTTGTGTCTGAGCACATGTTCCAGGCCATCATAGCTTAGCCAAAGTCAGTATAGCATTTCAGTGAGAGTAAATTGTTTGTGGTCATTAGCTGACTGTGGTTGCCTGGACTATGGTTGGAGTAAGCAGATCATTGGTTCTTTCAAGCTTTTTTTTAAAGTTGTTTCAGGTTTCAACTGTTACTTAAGAAGTTAACTTGTGAGTGTTTCTGCCATTTCACACTGAGCTAATCGGAGGAAGGGCTCTGAGCCAACTAATCTGTGATATATAACATTAAGTATCCTTTTTTTTGCTTATTTCTGAGTTTTTTATAGCACTTTTATTGATTGCATATACTTTGCTAGCTAGTTTCACTGTGTGTGATACATTAACTAGAAATTTTCTACAATTCTTAAGCACCTGGTTGGGTTTGTTTGTTCTGATTTCCTGCTAAGGAGTGTATCATATAACTTGTTTGCAGTTAGTAGCATTCTCTAGAGTTTCCTTGATGCTTTATCTGTTTAAAAATGTCTGCATTTTTTCTACGTAAGTGGTGTTGGTAGTGTAGCACTGTCCATATTCAGGCTTGTGTTATGGGCCTAGTTGTTTGTTAGGAGAGGCTGTGTGTCTGAGCACATGTTCCAGGCCATCATAGCTTAGCCAAAGCCAGTATAGCATTTCAGTTTGAGTGAATTGTTTGTGTTCTTTGGCTGACTGGGATTGCCTGGACTACAGTTTGGAGTAAGCACCTCATTGGTTCTTTCAAGCTTTTTTAAAGCTGTTTCAGGTTTCAACTTTGTTATTTAAGAAGTTAACTTGTGAGTGTTTCTGCCATTTTACACTGAGCTAATCAGAGGAAGTCAGAGTAAGGGCTCTGAGCCAACTAATCTGTGATATTTAACATTAAGTATCCTGTTTTTTGCTTATTTCTGAGTTATGTATAGCACTTTTGTTGTCTGAATATACTTTGCTAGTGGGTTTCACTGTGTGTGAGGTATTAACTAGAAACTTTCTACAATTGTTAAGCATCTAGTTGAGGTTTTTAGTTCTGATTTCCTGCTATGGAGTGTATCATATAATTTGTTTGCAGTTAAAAGAATTCACTAGTGTCTCCTTGGTCCTTTATCTGTTTAAACATTTCTGCAGTTTTTTTTCTACCTAATGAGTTTTGGTAGTGTAGCATTGCCCATATGCAGGCTAGTGTTTTTGCCCTAGTTGTTTGTTAGTAGAGGCTGTGTGTCTGAGCACATGTTCCAGGCTATCATAGCTTAGCCAAAGCCAGTATAGCATTTCACTGAGAGTGAAATGTTTGTGGTCATTGGCTGACTGGGATTGCCTGGACTACGGCTTGGAGTAAGCACCTCATTGGTTATTTAAAAGCTTTTTTTAAAGTTGTTTCAGGTTTCAACTTTGTTACTTAAGACATTAACTTGTGAGTGTTTCTGTCATTTCACACTGAGCTAATCAGAGGAAGTCGAAGGAGGGGCTCTGAGCCAACTAAACTGTGATATATAACATTAAGTATCTTGTTTTTTGCTCATTTCTGAGTTATTTTTAGCACTTTTATTGTCTGCATATACTTTGCTAGCTAGTTTCACTGTGTGTGAGGTATTAACTAGAAATTCTCTACAATTGTTAAGCATCTGGTTGGGATTGTTTGCTCTGATTTTTATTTCCCACCCTCCCTCTCTATTGGTATCCTGTTTTATACTCGGTGGCTTTGCAGTTTCCCTCCTTTACTGTAAATTTGATTTGGGACACTACTCCCAGTCTAATGTCATTACCTCATTCTACCTAATCCAGGGAGAACATTTGAGAAGGCCAACCCAGTTAGTTTATTCTCCTCCTTTTCCCTTTCCACTTTACAAAAATAATTCTAAGCTTGTTTCCTGCCTTTCCTGTAAGTCGTCTAGTCCAGATACAGATTTGCTGTATCCAGAACTGTTTGTAAAATTCTGAGCCCCAAGTCTTTCTGTGTTGGAGAGAAGCCTTTTAGCTTAATTTTGTTTCTTAGAACTAGACAGTTTTCTAGTTTCAGCACTGAAATCTGTTTCTTTGAGCTCAGCACTAGTTCAGAACTCATTGCAAGCACTAAATAAACTACAAATTACTGCAGCACTCAACTTTCCTGACTTGTCTAGAGGAAAACAGTTTTTAGTACTTAACAAATAAGCACCTATCCAGTCATGTCTAAGGGTCTGCTCCCGGTGTTTTCTCCTGTCTACCTGATGAGTCTGGGCATCTTGGGGCAATGTAGTAATTACCTCATGTACAGAGACAACCCTCTCCTCCTACCACCCAACACTACAACCTGTGAGAGATGCACTTATATAGCAAAACTGGAAGCAAAGTTCTCTTCACCCAAGACTGGACTAGACAGTCAAGAGGAGAAGGCAAACACTTGCACCACTCCACACTCATCACATAGTCCCTCAAAACCTACACCACATAAACACACACACAGAAACACAAAACACACACCTACATTCATGGAGGCTCTTAAAAAAAATCTACCCAAGCAACAGGGACCTCCAAAGAAGAAACACAAGCAACCTCCACCCCCCCCCACCAATACAACCCAAATGACACATAGCCCACAAACTCAGTGTGCCACTCAACCACAGCCCATAAGGCATAACAGTGTACCCAACACTCTAGTCATAGGTGACTCTATAGTCAGGCACACTGATGTTCCACTCACCAGGCTAAACAAGGAGAAAGTTACTGTCAGCTGCCTGTCAGGTGCCAGAATCCACCACATAACGCATGCACTCAGGGCACTCCACAACAAGTACAAATATGATTCTGTCATTGTCCATGTTGGTGTGAATGACCTGAGACGTACCTCCCTGGACTACATGAAAAGAGACATGGAGAAGCTGTCCAATCTTGTAGCTCAGGCAGTTATGACCCTAGCCCTGAGTAACATCCTGCCATCACCCAGAATGATACCACAGTACAAGGACAAAATTATTAACTTCAACAATTGGCTAAGCTTCTCGTGTCAGTCTAAGGGGATCTGGTATCTGTCTGCCTGGGATGACATGATTGACAAACTGCGATGCTTTGCCAGAGATGGCCTGCACGTTTCACCCTTGGGATTCCGGATACTGGCTAAGGCTCTTGCCACCCCTATAGTGCCTTTGTTTAGGCAAGAGTCAAATGACAAATTCACCACCATAACAGGCACAAGCAAGGAAAATCTGAGGGTAATGCTACTTAATGCTAGAAGTCTAAACCTCAAAATGCACTAATTCAAGGCACTCCTTAAAATGGAGAACATCGACATCTGTGCAGTGACAGAGACCTGGTTAAAGGCTCCAGAGAGCACCCCTGCATTACCAGACTATAATTCATACCACACCTTTCGGGCACCTAACCTGGACTGAAGTACTAAAGGCAGAGGCGTGTCCATATTCATTAAAGATATGCATACCTTCAGGCTAGTTGCTTAGCATAATGCATCTGAGATTATCCAAGGGCAACTAACTCTGGACAAGACCGCAGTCCAATTTGTAGCTTGTTACAGATCCCCCACCATGCCACAGGATTCCCACTCCTCATTTCTTGATACACTGGAAAATATTAGGTTACCATCTAACACCCTAATAATGGGCGATTTCAACTACCCCACCATTAACTGGGAAAACTACTCATGTACCAACTCTTGTGCTCAACGTTTTCTGGAATTCATAAATTCCAATGCCTTGGATCAACTTATCCACACCCCCACCTGGGGCAGCAATATCCTAGACCTGGTCATTACCAGCATGGACAACCGGTGTTCCACACCAGAGGTCAATTCCTTGTTGGTCAGATCCGACAACAAGTAAATAACCCTTGATATCCACATCCCACCACCCCCATTAGGGAAATCATCATAAAAAATTTCTCCAAAGCCAACTTCACGCTTCCTAAGACAGAAGTGGCAAACTTCACGACACCCATGCTGACAGACAATAGAAGTAAGACTGCTGAATCCTATACAATTGCACTTTATAAGCACTTACACGAGTGCATGGATCGTGCAATCCCTAACAGAACCAAGATGCTATCCACCAAAAAAGGAAGCCAATCTGGTGGTTCCCTGCCATAAACAAACTCTACAACAGAAGAAAGAAACTGTTGCAAAAAAGAGTAAAATCCCATGATTGGAGGAACCTCTAATACAATCCAGTAAGAAGCTAAGATCCCTCATAAAATCATCCAAAGCTAGTTATAAAAATAAAATCACCACTGATTCTAAAGACAACCAAAAAACATTTTATAGCTATGTCAAGAATCTCTATGACAACACTCAGATCTGCTCTGAGTTACAGCACAATGGCACTAAATATACAGAACCAACTCATATTGCCAACATCCTGGCAGATGGGTTCAGTGCTAACTTTACCCCTCTCTCATCCCTTAAAGGGCCCATCTCTATACTGGAAGAATGCAAAGTTCCTGTAATCACGGCTGCACAGGTAAAAAACACACTTTCCAAAGCCAAGAACACAGCATCCATGGGACCTAACAACATCTCAGGCTGCATTCTACATGAATTACAGAACGAACTGACACCCCACCTAAGTACCATGTTCACTCATAGCCTCACCTCAGGCTTTGTGCCCACTGAATTGCGCACAGCAATGGTTATCCCGCTCCACAAAGGTGGAGCCACCATGGACCCCAGGAACTACCGCCTCATTAGCCTGACGAACCTGGTCTGCAAGGCTATGGAACGTATCATTATGGAACTTATAAACAATGACATTGGTAATCTCCAAACTCTGGACCCTACCCAGTTCAGGTTTGTAAAAGGCAGATCATGTCTCCTAAACCTGACAGACTTCTATGAAGTGGTCACCAAAGCCGTAGATGAGGGTAAGCTGGTTCACACAGCCTATCTAGATCTTGCTAAGGCTTTCGACACCATCCCCCACTCTGGAATTATAGATAAACTCACTAAACTAGGTATAAATCCCTATGTCACAAGATGGGTTGCCAACTGGCTCACTGACAGAACCCACAGTGTGAAAGTAGCAGACTCTAAATCCAACTTCAGGCCAGTGACAAGTGGAGTACCACAGGGTTCAGTCCTAGGTCCTCTCCTGTTTGGTATCTACTTCTCTGAAGTACAGGCTAACACAGAAGGTCTTTGGCCAACAAAGTTCGCAGATGACTGCAAACTAGGAGCCATAATCAAAACTCCTAATGATCTGGACATCCTACAAAAGGGCCTCACTGAGACAGATGCCTGGTGTCACAGCTATGGTCTCAAGCTCAATGCCAAAAAGTGCATTGTCATCTCTTTTGGCAAAAAGTCTGTACCCATGAACTACCACATAGGTGGTAGTCTACTTAACACCGAAGTGTGATAAGAAACCTTGGGACACAGGTGGACAGTAGTCTCTCCTTTGCTAATCACATTGCCACAGTAGTCAGGAAATCCTTCTACATGGCACACCTCATCACAAAAGGTTTATCATCCAGGAAAAAAGAAGTCATTGTTCCCCTCTACTGATCACTCATTAGACCCATTATAGAGTATAGCGCCCCTTTTGGTATGTATCTCACAAGACATCTACAACAACTGGAAAGGCCACAGAAATACCTCATAAAGAGGATTACTGGCTTCAAACAGATGCTCTATGCAGACCGTCTCAAAAAAACTCCAGCGTTACTCTGTCGGATATCGCCTACTCAGAGGTGATCTCCGCCTAACATACAAAGCTATGTCAAACCCAGAGCTGTTGGACATGCTCCACTTAAAGAAATCCCAATTCCTCCCAGCTACACACTCTGGGGACATAAACCTTGTCACCACAATAAACAGAACATGCTGGAGGGATAGATTCCTGTCCCAGAGACTTCCCATACTCTGGAATAAACTACCTACCTATATATCAAACAAAGCTCCTCATTAGCACTCTTCAAGAAAAATCTTGATGATTGGATGGGAGATAGGAAGTTCACCCCGGGATCACTTCTGTGGCTCTTCTTGACAGGGGCACAGTAAAATAATTTTCTTGGGTGGCAAAAGCCAGGGTACCATTTGGCTAGGCTTATATAGGCCCTAGGGCCAATAGCCTAGTGCCTACCTATGAACATATGAACCTATATCATTCGCAAGTTTCATTTTTGAAGAAAGATGTTTTTAAAAGCAGTTCAAAACATATGGTAGGAGGTAATGAGTGTTCAGGAATTCTCAATACTGAGAGCCCAACACAGAGAGGCTGTGTCAGTGCAATAGTTCCCTGCGTTTGAAGGGCTGTTATGGAAGTTGACAATGTTCCTGGTGTTTAATGTGAACTATGCTGTAATTGTTAACTGGCAAAAACTGAGGAAGAGTCCAGACCAACAAACTTATAATTTAGGGTGTTTAGCTGTAGTTTTACTCTGTCTGTTACTAGTAGCCATTTTGTTTTTGTGAGAACTTAACAGCGATGCTTTCTTTTTAGGGAAATTAGAGGTAGTCTATGTAACAGCTGTGCCAGGAGCACACCTTCACCAATGGCTGTTTTGTCTGATGGAGATAAACTGTGATATACTCAGATCAGCTGTGAATTTATTTTAGCTTTTGTTAGTTGTATGTGGTGTTGAAGTCAAGGTGTAGGCCCATCCAGATATCTAGCTGTCTGAAGTATTAAGTGCTTTCTAGGGTGTGTAATTACTGACCGCTATGTGTCAGTCTAGGAGTATAAAGGAAAGCATTTTTTTCTTTTTGTATTTTTGCTCACCTGTCTGCTGACAATCAAGCCTCCCCTTAATCAGACACTACATTGTGTGAGTTGGGCCATCAATCAGGTAGCTGGTAGCTTTGACCTTTTGCTGGAATTTAAGCAACGAGAGATCTGTTTTTGCATTTCATGGCCTACCCCCCCCCCCCCACACACACACACACACACACGCAGTTGTGACATGAACACTTGCCTCATTGCACGGGTCCTCTTGTCCATACATGATTGGTCCCCCACATGTACTGACTAGAGTTCCCATTACTGACTTGGGTGGCTATGTCCACATCTTCCTAACACTAGCTCCCCCACCAGCATTATGCGCCTCCTTTATTCAGCCAAGAACATATCATCAGAGCGGTGGTGCTAGCTCAGAGAGGATGGGCATGCCCCATTTCCCTCTGACGGCATCGTCATACCCTATCTTCTCTGCCTTTACCATTAGGTGTCAGAGGAACAAGACTAGCTCTGATGACCTTGGCAGTTGTGAAGGTTATATCCCTCTATTCCACCAGCACAAACTACAAAGGAAAGCTTCTATTTTATGCCAAAGATGATGCATTATACTGCTTTGGTATTTAAGATATTTTTGTGCTTGAAAGGAATGGAAGTTTTTATAATGATAGACATGGTCTGCAAACCAAGTGTCAAATTGCTAGACACACTAACCAATCACTCTGTTCTAGCACATTCCCTGGACTTGGTATTTGATCACCGTTTTAAAAGTACCAAAATAAAACAGTGGACAAAATGGAAAGATTAGAGTCCAATGTCCAATATAGGTGATGCATTTTTTTCCCACTCTGTTAGAAATCATTTATGGAAAATGTTACATATCTTCCAATGTATTTCGTTTAGCTTTAGGCTGATAAACCATTGTTTCTTTATCTGACAGCAGCTTGTAGGCCCTTTTCCTAAAAACTACTCGTGCAACTTTTGCAAAAGACAAATTTCTGAAATTTTAAAGGCAGCATATTCAAGTAGCATTATATCTTTAATATTTTCTCAACTCAAGGAAATGATTTTAAATAATAAGATCTGCCCACATGCCATGTGCATATATTGTTATCTCGTTATAATCAATCCATCCATAATGACACTTTGAAAAAGATGTCATGAAAACCTCACATTTTTAACACTTACGTGTGGCTTCTGCTACCTTCAATTATTTCTGCAATACATGAAGCTCCCAGTCTGCATTTTCTTTATGCTCAGTAATTCACTAGGTAGCTACCATGTCACCTTCCTTTCATAGCCTCACACCAACATTTTAACAATGGTGTTATGCCTTAAGATTGTACATTAGCACCATTAACATTTTGATATCCCACATACATGCATACTAACATAAATTTTTTCACACAGCCCCCCCCCCCCCCAAACAAAAATGACAATTTAAAGTCATGGTAACATAAAGGATATAAAGCACAGTTTTACAATTATACATCTTAAAGCAATCGCATAATCAGATAGAGATCATTTATACTTGAGCAGCAGGCAGTATTTCTTTTTCTTTACCTGAACATCTCTTTGCACCCTCTTAATCTCCAGTTAAACACCAAACTGATGTTTTCCCTCTTAATCTGAATATTATGCATTCTTCAGATGTTACACAGAACAACTATCACCTCCTCATATTATTATATTCCTGACATGATCGCTTGATAATTTTAATCGTAATGTTCACAGTTATGTGGCGTAATATTTTTAGTTTTCAGTGGCTTCTCCACAAAACCATAGCTGGGTTATCTGGTAACCTAGGCAGTTCTCCAGGCTAACCCCAACTCGCACACCTTGCTACAGTTACTAGCTGATATGGAGGCTCTAACTGCAACTAGAAATGAAGTATCGACATTCATTTAGAAGCTTCAATATCTGTGCAGCTTCATAAATGAATGCTGATTTCTTTCTTGCACACAGCTGTGCCCGTTAACAGCTTACATATAGGGTAGCATCCCTTTTTCCTCACCTTTGTTATAGCTCTGCTTTTCCACCATATATGGAATCCAAATAACTCTGTTTTTGGATGTTTTCCCTTCTCAGCTGGTCTTGTATTCATCCAACAAGAGTGAAGTGCTGATATCTTCCTTATCCCTTTTCTCTAACCACCTCTTTTATTTATTTATTTATTTAATTTTTTTATGGACTTGCTCTGCAGTACCCACAGTTTTGAGACTCCTGATATCTCACTGCACCTATTTCTCTTACAAAGTAGTCATCTTTTGCTAGCGAGACTTGCTCCCTTTTGGAAACTGCCTCTGAAATGATCCTACTTTTCATAGCCCCATCCTTGCATATGCCAACGCTTGGGCACACTCTCTTTGTGATAGCCCATCTTTGTTGAAACTTATGTAGTACCACAAATAAGAACTGACCATAAGGTATATAGCCTGCTCTCACCTCTCTCACCTCTATCTTTGTGCCACAAAATTGAGTTCCCTTTCAGGCCCATCTATATTTGAAACCAAAGTATATAGGGGCAGTAAACCTTTCAAAAAATGAAATACATAATGGTTACTTACCTTCTTGTTAACTGTAACAAATAAAGCCATTTCCAGTTCTACCCCATGTTCCTATGGGACATGCAGATCTGTCTAATTTTAAATTAAAATCTTTTGTGACAGACCACAAGGCATGTTCTAGGTTTCAAAAGGTAGATCTTCAATAATTTGTTGAACACTCCGTGAAGAAAAACATAGCTAGCACATGCCACTGTTGATTTTCTGAGGGCCAGAACTGTGATCCTCAGAATAGCAAGGCTGTAAATATAAGTATGGGGAATACGTACCACAATGGAAGTTCCAGTACCTCTGTGAGGAATGGTTTCACTTTATAAGCCTGAAATAATGAATTTCAGTATCTTAAGACTATAAAGTCGAAAACCTGAAACGTGACTTTTCACATACACACTCCACCACACAAACAAGCACACATACACCTTCCTCCAGACACTAAAATAAACCAATAAAACACACACAAACACAACAAACTAAACACACGTGCCTACCCTACATATAAGCTGGGGGGCAAGCCCCCCTGCATCCCCTAACCCCCGCTACCTATATATATACTAAGTCTGAGGTCGCACTAAAACCACAAACACACAAAATCCACCACTACACATTCTGCACTCCCCTTGCACAAACACACATCACATACGTACAAATACCACCACTCTCAACACTTACACACTCACAATCATACCTACCCTAACCCACACCAAAAAACTCCAAACACACTCACACACACTAAAATCCCAACCCAATACCCTTACAAAACATCACTTAACTGAACCTCCAGCTATATCCACATACCACACTGCACATAATGAACACAGGCAATCCCACGTCACTTATGCACCACCACAACTGCGGATTCGGCATTTCCACATTCGGTATTCTGCAGTTTTGCACAACTGCAGTTTCAACACTTTGGACTCGAGCAACTAAATTTCGATATTTCAGTTGTTCAAGATTCTAAAGTGTAACTGTGGGGAATATATAGTAAGTCTAAGTCAGAGGTTGTGATACCTTTAAGGGAATATATTTATATCTCAGGTTAGTAAGTCTGAGGTTTCAGTCCTTCGGATTATTCTCCCTTATCTAAAGTTAAATGTTCTCTGAGTTAGTACAGTGGGAACAACTAACAGAATCCCTGTGTTAGGGATGTAGAGAATGTACACCCTATACAATGCTGCATTAAAGGTTTTACAAGTTTTATTATGCACTATATTTCCTTTGAAATAGTACTTCACTTTTAAGTGTTGGTGGAATTGTACTTCTGATAGGAAGTCAGCTATCACTAAGAAATTATTCATTCAGGCTACAAAAGAAGACAGTTATAGGTTTCTGATACAGTTAGCATCAAAGTAAACAGCCAGCTACAGATAAGCAGCATGTTAGTAAGACTTCAATGTCCAGCGACAGATAGCAAAATGCTAGCCTCAACTTAAATGTTCACCTACCGATAAGCAGAATGCTAGCACCAACTTAAAAAATGTTAGCTACAGATAAGCAGAATGTTATCACCAACTTCAATTTCTAGCTGCAGATAAACAGAATGTTAACATCAATTTAAACATCCAGCTACAGATAAGCAGCAAGTTAGCACCAACTTAATTGTCCAGCTACAGATAAGTAGACTTTTACCACTAACTTCAACATCCAGCAACAGATAAGAAGAAAGGTAACCATTCAACAGAAAGTATGATCATTCTTTAACTGTTGTTTCTTAGACTAATGGAAATGCATTTCATTATCTTAAACAGCAAAATATTAGTGATTCAGTCTAACTAGTATTGGGTGTCCTATGAACCTAAATAATGGTCCATGGATTTTCACAGGATGAAAATCAAGAATTTAAAGAGACCTAATATGACATTTAAGATAGAAAATAAAGTTAAACATCTGAAGCTAGTATGAATAATGAAAACCATGATACTGTAACATATAATACATCAGAAGCTTAATTTGGTATCTATATATTATTGCAATTCGGTATCTACATATCATTATTAAATTTAAAGCTAAATTCATAATATACACAGTTACAGACATATGCTAAAACACTGACATAGTTTGTCAGTTTCCTAAAACTAAATAAGCTATTACATTTGAAACATCATGTATTTCCTATTAGTATATTTAAACAAAAGAAAATTGTGTTCATGCCTCTTTCTTTCTTATCACGTGTTTCACAGGTCCCTTGTAGTGAAGAAAACTGCAGAGCTGCTTATCCAAACCTGGTAGGTGTTGAGGGTCTCTGACCAGGATTAACTGAAGAAAACCAAACAGGATAAGACCTGGAAGGCATAAACATAATCTTGTGTAAGAGGCTAGAGATCCAAGTATGAAGTCCAAAAATTAGTCAATACAAACTGCAGTAGTTTCAACAATTAGCCAATGAAAACTACAGTAGTTTCTAAATAAATGCTAAATGATCCTCTATTAAAAGGTTTCATTGATCCATGTTTATTAGGATGAGTGCTTTTGTCAATTAACAAATTTCATTAGATCAGTAATTAAAACACATTAACAGGGGTGCTTACTTAAGTAGTTCAACAAGTGGGCATAGGAGTACCAGCTAGATTTATTTGCTGAGATTTTAAAAAGGCCAATAGCATCAGTCCCTGTGGTTAGTCTAGGGATTGAAAGGTATTAAAACCAATTTTGCAGACCAGGGCAATTAGATTGGTCTCTGTGTGTAAAACAGGTGTTAACAGAATCCAATGCCTAAACTAACCACAGGGACCAGTCTAATTAAGGTGTTTACATCAGACCCACAACGTACAGAATTTGATTCTCACCTTTGAAAGGGAAACTGGCTAGGCTTAAAATGGTACACAAGGGCATCTAGCTTAGTACTTAACTATGAACCTATAATTGCCTTGGCCTCATTCAAGTCTCAGTCAGTGGGGGGGGGGGGGCATGGCCAAGACGTCCACTGTGTAGCAACATTTTTTATCAGCTCTGTCTTTCAGACATTTTTTGACAGGATTTTAAAAATATGTCTATCCTAATTTTGGATTTTTTGTCTTCAACAATTTTTTTAGATTATATATTAGGATAATATATAAACATTTTTTTAATAAATATTACATTTTCCTGTCAAATACTATTAAGGAATCTTCTTCATCAGAACAACATGAGCTTCAACAAATCTTCACATCAAGAATCAACTTTTAAAAAAGAACTTCAATCCTTAATAACTAACTTACAAGAACTTTCAACAACATCAGATAAAATGGATATGAAATTAGACAACTTTAAAGAGAAATGTACTCAACAAATGGATCTTGTACATAATGACCTTACTCAACAGAAAAAGCAGACATCTGGAATAGAAACAGCACTGAATGACATAGACAGCAGAACTCAAGAAAATGGGCATAACATCGAATTTCTATGAAAACAAAACGCTCTCCTTTAATCAAAAGTAGATGATCTTGAAAACAGGTCACGAAGAAACAACATAAGAATATGCGGCTTACCAGACAACATAGAAGGATCTGATATGGTGGTGAAATTCCTCTCTTCATGGATACCTGAAATTTTGGAACTCCCAGAAGCTTTTTCATTTGGTATCAAAAGAGCACATAGATCCTCCTTGGTAACATCTAAAAATAACAAAAGTAGTTTCACTAATTCGGTCATTGTAAAATTTCTCTCATCTCATGACAAGGAAATGGTATTAAAGACAGCCTGGTCAAAATCATCAATTAAAATAAAAGACAGTCATTCGCTTTGATAATGATTATTCCCCAGCTGTGATTTCAAAAAGGAAAATCTTTCTGCCTTTAATTAAAGAGCTTAAGAAAAATCAAATAAAAACCCACTTGCTATTCCCTGCAAGACTAAAAATCTTCCATCAAAATGATTACAAAATATTTGAAGACCTGGATTCTGCCATCTCCTTCATTAAAAACAACAAAACTTGAAGACATGGAATGGGCAAATACTAGCCTTAAAAGAAATATAGACAATAATACTTGGAAAACTTTTTATCCTAAAAAGAAGCTGAAAAAATGATTAACAACAACAAATCATTCAACAAGTAATAGATAAAATATTCTACGCTAGAAAAAACTTTACTGATTCTTCCCTTAACCAGTTAGTCTGACCCTATAAGTCGAGGAAAGGAAACCAGATTTCCAGGTGAGCTTATTAATATCTTGCTTTATTGGTTTTTATTTTATTAATGTTAGTGATATACTTGTCATGGTTGCAGTACATTATAGTAAAATATTCTTACTTTTAAATATGGATTAAAGCTTATTGCTAGTTATGTTTCCTGATTGACATTCTGTTGTTCGTGTAATATAACACTTGATTTGATTTGACAAGTGATATAGTTCATTGCTGATTGCTTGTTGAATAGGAAGATTATGGCAGCGCTGTGCTTTGATTGCCTCTTTGATTGTATAGCAGCTCGCCTGGAAATACTAAGTGTTTTTTTGTGGCTGCCTTGGATTGATGGGAATTAATGGTTGTAGATATCCAGATGCTGAATAGTGTGAAGGCATTTATTTATTCGTTCCCAGTTCTCGTCTAATTGATTGTGGATGTTGTGTTGGAGTTCATGGCATGCCTTATGCTGGGAACTTAATAGGGTTCCCAGCCTTGCAAAATGGGGTGTTTCGTGGTTGTTCACTTTTGTGCTTGGGTTGCAAATCAGTATGGTTCTAACTAAGCAGATTGGGGTTTGAGAGAAGAGTTGATGCATAAGCTTTGTTTTTTGGAACCTCTAACTCAGTCATGTAGTTGTTTTTTCTTTTTTCCATTTCCTTGTGTGCTTATGTAAATAAGCCGTGAGATTTGCATCCCGTTGGTTGCAGTTGAAACGGGTGAGCTTTGATGTGTATTTACTAAGGACTACAAGATTTGAAGATTTAAAATACGAGATATCCATTTTGAAAATGAACCAAACAATGTAGAACAGTCCCCAAAAACAGATGCAGCAAACTCCAACTGCTAAATAAACTTGCCCTTGATGGAAGGTCGACAGATAAATCAGTAACACAGCAGACCAAATAAAACAAATCTTATTTATTGTACAAGAATAAAAGTGAGCACCTTTGCAGTGAAAACCACTGCTTCATCAGACATTTTCTACAAAGCACATCCACATGTAAATACTGTTTGAAATCCAACAAGACCAATCATACTGGTGTAACAATTAATTAAACTTAATTGCATCCAGAAATGAAGTGCTTCTTAAAGTAACAGTACACCAATACATTATAGCATGGTCCTATTAGCAAGCCAGTAAAATACAAAATACAAAATATGAAAATACGTCCATAGAGCTATATACCCTTATCATGATTAGTGTGCATGGGGCTATTTTAATTTTCTAGACTTAAAGGCTGGTTTCAGGGGCACATTATCATTAAGACCTCATCCCCTGTGAGCCCCTAGTCTTAGAATCCACTTCACTTCAAGATTCTCTGTTGAGTTTACCAAATCTCCCAACCTAGCACTGATGTTTTATACTTAGGTTCATAGGTAGGTACTAGGCGGCCCAAGGGCCTATGTAAGCCTAGCCAACAAGCTTCCCTGGCTTGTGCTACCCAAGAAAGTTATTTTCCTGTGCCACTGTCAAACAGAGACACAGAAGTGATCCCCGGGGTGTATTTCCTATTTCCCATCCACTCATCAAAACTTTTCTTGAAGAGTATTAATGAAGAACTTTCCTTGACATAGAAGGGTAGCCTGTTTCAGAATATGGGAAGTATCTGGGACAGGAATCTATCCCTCTATCATGTCCTGTTTATTATGGTGACAAGGTTTAGGTCCCTAGGGTGTGTAGCTCAGAGGGATTGAGATTTCTTTAGGTGTACCATGTCCAACAGTTCTGGGTTTGACATAGCTTTATATGTTAGGCAGAGATCACCTCAGAGTAGGTGATATGCTATTGAGTAAAGCTGGAGTTTTTTGAGGTGGTCATTGTACAGCATTTGTTTAAGGCCTGTAATCCTCTTTGTGAGGTACTTCTGTGGCCTTTCCAGCTGCTGCAGATGTCTTGGGAGGTACATTCCAAAAGAGGCGTTGTACTCTACAATGTGTCTAATGAGTGTCGAGTAGAGGGGAACAATGACCTCTTTTTTCCTGGATGAGAACCCTTTCAAGATGAGGTGTGCCACGTAGAAGGACTTCCTGACTACTGTGGCGATGTGACTAGCAAAGGAGAGACTACTGTCCACCTGGGTCCCAAGGTCTCTTATCACACATTCAGTGTTAAGTAGATTGCTGTCTATGTGGTAGTTCATGAGTACAGAGTTTTTACCGAAGGGGATGACACTGCACTTTTTGGCATTGAGCTTGAGGCCATGGCTCTGACACCAGGCATCTGTCTCAGTGAGGCCCTTCTGTAGGATGTCCACATCATTTGGGGACTTGACTATGGCTCCTTGTTTGCAGTCATCTGTGAACCTCATTAGCCAGAGGCCTTCTGTGTTAGCCTGTACTTCAGAGAAGTAGATACCAAACAGGAGAGGTCCCAGGATGGAACCCTGTGGTACTCCACTTATCACTGCTTTAAGGACAGATTTGGAGTCTGCAACTTTTACAATGTGGGTTCTGTCAGTGTGCCAGTTGGCAACCCATCTTGTGACATAAGGATTTATACCTAGTTTAGTGAGTTTAGCTATAATTCCAGAATGGGGGATGGTGTCGAAAGCCTTGGTGAGGCCAAGATAGGCTGTGTGAACCACCTTACCCTCATCTACGGCTTTGGTGGCTGCCTCAAAGAAGTCGATCAGGTTCAGGAGGCATGATCTGCATTTCACAAACCTGAACTGGGTGGGATCCAAAGTTTGGAGGTTACCAATATTTTTGTTTATGAGTTCCATGATGATACGTTCCATGGCCTTGCAGAACAGGCTCGTCAGGCTAATAGGTCGATAGTTCCCAGGATCAGTGGTTCCCCATTTGTAGAGTGGGATAACTGTTGCTGTGCGCCATTCAGTGGGCACAAAGCCTGATGCTAGGCTATTATTGAACATGGTGCTTAAGTGGGGAGCCAGTTCGTTCTGAAGTTCATGTAAAATGCTGCCTGGGATGTTGTCTGGTCCCACGGATACTGTGTTTTTTGCTTTAGAGAGTGCAGCTTTTACCTGCGCAGTTGTGATTACAGGGACTCTGCATTCTTCCTATATAGATATGGGCCCTTTAGGGGGTGAGTGTGGGCAAAGTTAGCACTGAACCTATCTGCCAGGATGTTGGCAATATCAGTTGCAGGATTTGAAACAAGAAAGAATGTTCTTTGCCATTAGCTAAAGTGTGTTTGGCTAAGGCAATGTAGTCCTGCCCTCTCCTGGTACAATAAACATGGTCTCTAATTCTTTCTCTAAGGTGGCGTTTTTTTTTCCTACATAGAATTGATAACATATTCTACAGTGAGCAATGTACACTGCATTCTTAGTGTTTTAGTTAATGGAATTTCTTAATTCCCATAGATGACCTGTATCTGGATCTTTAAACAATCGGGATTCATCTATGTACATGCAATGGGCACAGTTCCCACATTTCTGTGTGTCTTTCCAATCTGTGTTTCTAACGGTTCACTCCATGGTTGCTTTAGGGTAACATAATTGTTGTTTTAAACTTTTTTATTCCACCTGGTGAATATGGGCATACTGAGGCAATGCAGCAATTGCCTCATGTACACAGACAACCCTCTCCTCCTACCACCCAGCACTACAACCTGTGAGAGATGCACTTACATAGCCAAAATGTAAGCAAAGCTCTCTCCACCCAAGATTGTGCTAAACAGTCAAGAGGAGAAGGTTAACACCCACACTACACCTCAAGCAACACATAGCCCTTCTAAACCCGTACCACCAACACCCACATATAGCAACACTAAATCCACATATGCAGAGGCCCTTAACTGTAACCTGCCCAAGCAACAAAGACCTCTGAAGCTGAAACGCAAACAAACACCAATCACAACCAATGTGTCACATAGTTCACAACACCAGTGTGCCACCCAGCAACAGCCACTAAGGCAAGACAATGTACCTAACACTTTAGTCATAGGTGACTCTATAGTCCTGCACACTGATGTCCCTCTCACCAGGTTGAATAAGGAGAAAATTACAGTCAGCTGCCTGTCGGGTGCCAGGATCCGCCACATAATGCATGCACTCAAGTCACTCCACAACAAGTACAAATATGACTCTGTCATTGTCCATGTTGGAGTGAATGACTTGAGACGTACCTCCCTGGACTACATGAAAAAAGACATGGAAGAGCTCTCGGATCATGTGGCCCAGGCAGGTATGACCCTAGCCCTGAGTAGCATCCTGCCTTCGCCCAGAATGATACCACAATAGAAGGATAAAATGATTGACTTCAACAATTGGCTAAGCTTATGGTGTCATTCAAAGGGGATCCAGTATCTGTCTGCCTGGGATGACATGATTGACAGACCACGATGCTTTGCCAGAGATGGTCTGCACCTGTCACCCCTGGGATTCAGGTTACAGGCTAAGGCTCTTGCCACCCCTATAGTGCCTTTTTTAGGCAAACTTCAAAGGACAAAACCACCACCGTAACAGGTACAAGCATGGAAAATCTGAAGGTAATGCTACTCAATGCTAGAAGTCTAAACCTCAAAATGCACTCTCTCGAGGCACTCCTAAAAATGGAGAACATCGATATCTGTGCAGTAACTGAGACCTGGTTCAAGGCTCCAGAGAGCACCCCTGCAATACCAGGCTACAACTCTTACCACACTTTTCGGCCGCCAAACCAGGACCGAAACACTAAAGGTGGAGGAGTGTCAGTATTCACCAAGGATATTCACACCACCAGGCTAGTTGGCCAACACAATGTGTCTGAAATTCTCCAAGTGCAACTAACACTAGGTAAGACTGCAATCCAAATTGTAGCTTGCTACAGATCCCCCACCATACCCCAAGATTCTCACTACACCTTTTTAAACATACTGGAAAATATTAAGATAGAACCAAACACCCTAATACTGGGTGATTGTAACTACCCTGCCATTAACTGGGAAAACTACTCATGTTCCAACACCTTTGCGCAACGGTTCTTGGAATTCATTAATTCCAACGCCCTGGATCAACTAATCCATAGTCCCACCAGGGGCTCCAATATCCTAGACCTGGTCATTACCAACATGGCAAATCAATGCTCCATACCTATGGTCACCCCCTCTTTAGTCAGGTCTGACCATAAGCTAATCACCCTTAACATCCACATCCCACCCCCACCCCCAGTAAAGAAACCACCATAAAAACTTCTCCAAAGCCAACTTCATGCTACTCAAGTCAGAAGTGACAAACTTCATGACACCCATGCAGACGGGAACTAAAAGTTCAACTGCTGAATCCTACACTAAGGCACTGTACGAGCACATCCACTCATGCATGAATCGTGCCATCCCAAATAGAACCAAAATGCTCTCATCCAAAAAAGGAAGCCAATCTGGTGGTCCCCTGCCATAAACAAACTTTACAACAAAAGGAAGAAACTTTTGCAGAAAAGAGGAAAATCCCAGGATGCAAAAAAACTCCCTTACTAGCCTCAGTAAGAAACTGAGATGCCTCATAAAATCCTCCAAAGCTAGTTATGAAAATAAAATTGCCAAAGATTCCAAAGACAACCACAAAGCATTCTATAACTATGTCAAGAATCTAAATGGCAATGCTCAGATCTGCTCTGAGCTAAAACAGAATGGCAATAAATATACTGATCCAAAGGATATTGCCAATATCCTGGCAGATCGATTCAGTGCCAACTTCACCCCTCTCACCCCTAAATGGCCCATCTCAATACCGGAAGATTGCCAAATTCCTGTAATAATGGCCACACAGGTACAAAATGCACTCTCTAAAGCCAAGAATACAGCATCCATGGGACCAGATGACATCCCGGGCTGTGTACTACATGAACTACAATATGAACTGGCACCTCACCTAAGTGTCATGTTTAATCATAGCCTCACCTCAGGTTTCATGCCCACTGAGTGGCGCAGAGCTACAGTTATCCCAATCCACAAGGGGGGATCCACCTTGGATCCCGGAAACTACCGTCCCATCAGTCTGACAAGCCTTATCTGCAATTCCATGGAGCGTATTATCATGGAACTTATAAACAAAGACATTGGCAACCTTCAAACACTGGACCCCACCCAGTTTGGGTTTGTGAAGGGCGGATCTTGTCTCCTGAACCTGATTGACTTTTTTGAATCAGTCTCCAGAGCCATGGACAAGGGTTAGGTGGTCCACACAGCCTATCTAGACCTTGCCAAGGCCTTTGACACCATCCCCCACTCTGGAATCATAGATAAACTTACTAAGTTGGGTATTAATCCCTATGTCACCCAATGGGTTGCTAAATGGCTTACTGATAGAACCCACACTGTAAAAGTAGCTGACTCCAAATCCAGCTCCAGACAAGTGACAAGTGGAGTACCTCAGGGTTCAGTCCTGGGGCCGCTCTTGTTTGGCATCTACTTCTCTGAAGTACAGGTCAACACAAAGGGACTCTGGCTAACAAAGTTTGCAGATGACTGCAAACTGGGAGCCATTATTGAATCCCCAAATGATGTGGATACTCTACAAAAGGGCCTTACAGAAACAGATGCTTGGTGCCAGAGCCATGGGCTCAAGCTCAATGCCAAGAAATGTATTGTTATCCCTTTGGGAAAAAACATGTATCCATGAATTACCATATAGGTGGCAGTACACTAAACACAGAAAGTGTGATAAGAGACTTAGGGACACAGGTGGACAGTGGTCTCTCCTTCGATAACCACATCGCCACAACAGTCAGGAAATCCTTCTATGTGGCACACCTCATCACGAAGGGCTTTTCATCCAGAAAAAAGGAGGTCATTGTCCCACTGTACTCATCCCTCATTAGACCCATTATAGAATACAACGCTCTATTTGGTATGTACCTCTCAAGACATCTGCAACAACCGGAAAGGCCTCAGAAATACCTCACTAAAAGAATCACAGGCCTAAAGCAGATGCCCTATGCTGACTGCCTTAAAAAACTCCAGCTATACTCTGTCGCATATCGTCTACTCAGAGGCGATCTCTGCTTAACATACAAGGCCATGTCAAACCCAGAGCTGTTGGACATGCTACACTTAAAGAAATCCCAATCCCTCAGAGCTACGCGCTCCAGGGATCTAAACCTTGTCATCACAATAAACAAAACATGCTGGAGGGATAGGTTCCTGACCCAGAGACTCCCCAGACTCTGGAATAGATTGCCCATACATGTCAAGCAGAGTGCCTCTTTGGACCTCTTCAAGAGGAACCTTGACGATTGGATGGGAGAAAGGAAATTCACCCCAGGGATCACATCAGTCACCCTGCTAGACAGGGGTCCAGGAAAGTAAATAATGTGGGAAGAAATAGCCGGGGAATTGTTATGGCTAGGCTTGTATAGGCCCTAGGGCTGATAGCGTAGTACCAACCTATGAACCTAAATACATACTGTGGGTGATTACCCACCACATTTGTAGCTTCCTCATCAACCAAGAGCATATGACAATTCTGGGATATAATATTCTGAAATTTGCTCACATCCATACTATAGGGTATAACCATGGGTATTACTGGTAATCCCCTTTGCTTATTATTTATAACCATTTCCATCATTGCTCTATCAGAGTAGTAGGGTCTTGCTCTACCACCTCTCTCCCTCATCACTTGTATATAAGCTCTATTGATTTTGCCTTTGGTGTAACCTCTGTCCAAGAATAAGTTCACTTTCAAACACATTCCTGGCAACAAAGGCAGAAACTCTCACTGCCTGTACTTTTATGATATAACAAAAAATACTGGGGTTATGCATACTGTCCTTGTATAGAAGGCAGGGCGGTAGCATTGTCTCCAATGTAGTTTAGTTAAATAATTTGTATTTTCCTTTTATATGGAAACATCTAGGAAATATATACTATCATGAGAGCAATTTAGAGTGAATTTCAGAAAAACACTAGTTGTATTAATATGTGAATGAAACAACTTCAGCTCTTCTTCAGTACTTCTCCATAAAATAAAAAGATCATCCAAAAACCATCTGAAGAAGGCTATCTGTGGATTCATTAGCATATGCTCAAGTTCCCATGCTACCATTACCAAGTTTGCATAGGTATTGGCACAACTAGTGCCCATTGCAACTCCCAAACACTGTCTGTAACATTTCTCTTTAAACATGAATATATTGTTTTCAAGTACCAATTCTAGAAGCATACAAACGAAGTCTATCTTATCCAAAGATAGTTGACCCTGCCTTACCATCACTGCTTTAACCATGTTTATTCCTTCCTCATTGGGTATGCTGGTAAACAATGAAACCATGTCTAAAGTAGTTAGTATAATCCCAGTAGATTTGTCCAAAACTTGTACAGCCTCATACAGGTCTACTAAGAATTGTTCAGTATCTTTTAACACATATGTAAAATCACACAACACTTTCTTTAGTTCACTATCCAAATATATGGAAATAGGTTCCATCAACCAACCTGCCCCTGCTACAATCAGCCTAAACTTCGGTGTTACTGGATATTTGTGAATTTTTGGGAGACCATGTAAATGTGGAATTAGTGGATATTCAACAGTACAATACTATAAAAGTTCCTTGGTTAATAGCCCCATGCACATACTCTCATGCAAAATATTTGTAATGCTATTTTGCATACAAGGTACTATTTCAATAGACACTTCTCACATACAGTTACTTCTGACTACATTTCTTGCATACTATTGTAGTAATAGTTGGAGTCTAAAACTACTATTGGGCCACCTTTATCCGAGGGCCATATAATAATGCTCTCATTACCCCATACTACAACCTGAAACATCTACGCTCCTCTAATAAACTACTGATAAAAAGGACTATACCCAATAACTCTGCTGGAGATTGCATATTCTCCAACTCTGTTGGGAAACACTGGAACAATCTACCCGCTGATATTACATCCCTGACTTCTCCTCCTCTCTTCAAGAAAAATATCAAACTGTACCTTAATAATAAATGGCTCTGCCCATGTATAAACCCAGACTAGCCTGCTCATCTGTCTCCTATCTCTCTTTTCCTCTCCCCTTCTCTACCCAACTACCTCAATAATAATTGGCTCTACCCCTGTAAAAACCCAGACTAGCCTGCTCATCTATCTCCTATCTCACCTTCCCTCTCCCCTTCTCTACCCAACTCCCCAATAGCTTGTTTTCCTAAGTTCCACAACTATACATTAAGACATGGAACTTCCAGCACTCACTCATCTTAGCTTTCTCTCCTCTCTTCTTAGGTATTTTTTTCTCACCACTCCTTCTTAAAACAACTTTTAAAGCTGTTAGAAAACTATGGACTCCTCTACTCATCCTGTTCTATCTTTGATATCTGTCCTATCTTTACTTCACAGCTATCACTCTTTATCCTTTCCTTTATATTTCGCCACCTTCATAATATTTTACTTTACAAAAAAAAAAAAAAATTTTTTTTGACTATTTTGTTTTTTCATAATTGCTACTTATGCTTATTGTTTCTTAGCTTATCATAACCTTATACAGCCTGTTATTATGAACTATGTATGTTCTATGTATTATAACCTGGAGCTTTTCTCCCCGGGCCTCTACTGAAAAAGGACATATATCCAGTTAGACTAGCCCGGTCAACAAATGTAAAATAAAATAAAATAAATCATTACATTGCAAATTACTTTGCTTTTCTTTCATTCAGTGTTAAATTATGACTTTGCTCTTTCTGGTAATAGTTTGTGCTGTAACCCTCACTGTAAACTGCATTCTCATAAGCCTTTAAAAACGTTTCTACATTAGATGGTAAAACTGGTACATACATACTATTTTTCTTAAAATGACTATAACATTCTAAATCAATATTATTAAGCTGTAATTTCAATGCTATATTATGTGCAAACATATGTAATGCCAACAAAATTTCACTAATGTTCATAGCACTAGCTGGAATAAAGTTTAGGACCTTATTCAGCAACGTTTTTTTCTGCTGCTGTTAGCTCATACCTTGAAATATTCCATATCAGGTTTCTTGGTCCCACATCTTCTTTAGGGTATGCATCTGTTGTTGTACTGGCACTTTCTTGCATTTCTGACCTCAATAGATGTCCTGCTCCATTGATTTCCTTCTTCCCGGATGAATAGGAGGTGGTAGGACTGGAAAAACCTGTTGACTTCCCCTTCCATATTAATTTTCCATCTAACCACATTCGCCATTGCCTGGTTGTTCAACTGAACCTCTCTTTAAGTAACACCTGATGGACCTTCCACTGGTGCTGAATACACAGATGCCACTTGCTTAGGTAAAGTACCACCTCCTTCTAGCAATTGGGGTGCTGGTTCTCTTCCTTCCGTGGCCCCATTGGTTGTCTCTTCAGACCTCATTCAGAGCTCCTCCTTCTGTCTCTCCAGTCGATCAAGAGAGGGAACGTGCCTTCTCCTCTGTTTATTGGTTCCCCATGGTTGTTGCGAGTAGCCATTGGACGGCCTCATGTTTGATGGATTACGATTGGTTAGTGGTTGGTCTGTGGACTGTGCAGGTCTTGGCCAAGTAAAAACATATTGATTCTCAAAGTCTGTGACATCTCTCACCAACTTTTTTTATGTGTGTTCTAAAAGTCGTGCTTCATAATGTAGCACCTTATCTATTGGATCTTGTATGCATATCTCAGTTGCATCTTTGCCTTACATTCCAATCAGTTCCTGTTGTTGCCGACAAATCTTATCACTCAGTTTCTCTTCTAATGGCAAAAAGAAGTCCAATAGTAGTTGGATATATGCTCACTAGTGTCTAGGTTTATTTTTTGCCAAATAGCCAGGAGGCTGGGATATGTGTTGCCATACATCGACATAGTCTGAGTCCTCGAGGGACAACATTTAGATTCAAGCAAGCTTCAAAGTGAAATCTTTGGCATTGAAGCCGCTTGAATCTATATTTCATTTTCAATGTCTCTCTTGAAGTTTTGTACCTCTTGTCCATTGTTACTGGTATCAACCGTTTCTTGATTCATTCTCAATGCTCCTGCTTCCAAAAGTGGATTAGTGCTATTCGCCAGTAGACCCACCAGTCTTCTGTCTACATTCACTTTGTTTACAATGTCTTCGATACCTGCCACAGCACCTTCCATCCGCTTAGTTGCCCAATACAGGTAAAGATGAAAACGACAATGTAGAACAGTCCACAAAAAGAGATGCAACAAACTCCAAATGCTAAACAAACATGCCCTTGATGGAAGGTAGCCAGATAAATCAGCAACACAGCAGACCAAATAAAACAAATCTTCTTATTTATTGTACAAGAATAAAAGTGAATGCTTTTGCAGTGACAACCACTGCTTCATCAGACATTTTCTATAAAGCACATCCACACGTAAATACTGTTTGAAATCCAAAAATACCAATCATATTGGTGTAACAATTAAATAAACTTAATTGCATCCAGAAATGAAGTACTTTTTAAAGTAACAGTACACCAATACATTATAGCATGGTCCTATTAGCAAGTCAGTAAAATACAAAATATGAAAATACATCCCTAGAGATATATACCCTTATAGTGATTAGTGTGCATAGGGTTATTTTAATTTCCTAGACATAAGGGCTGGCTTCAGGGGCTCATTATCATTAAGACCTCATCCCCTGTGTGCCCCTAGTCTTAGAATCCACTTCACTTCAAGATTCTCTGTTGAGTTTACCAAATCTCCCAACCTAGCACTGATGTTTTGTACTTGCAGGATTTGAAACACGAAAGGATGTTCTTTGCCATTAGCCAAAGTGTGTTTGGCTAAGGCACTGTAGTTCTGCCCTCTCCTGGTACAATACACATGGTCTCTAATTCTTTCTCTAAGGTGGCGGTCAACATAGAATTGATAGCATATTCTACAGTGAGCAACGTACATCACGTTCTTAGTGTTACAGTTAGTTCATTCATGTTTAAAGAGAAGTGTTACAATGTTTGAGAGTTGCAATGGGCACTAGTTATGCCAATACCTATGCAAACTTGGTAATGGTAGCATGAGAACTTGAGAATATGCTAATGATTCCACAGATAGCCTTCTTCAGATGGTTTTTGGATGATCTTTTTATTTTATGGAGAGGTACTGAAGAAGAACTGAAGTTGTTCCATTCACATATTATTACAACTAGTGCATTTTTGAAATATACTCTAAAATGCTCTCATGATAGTATAGATTTCCTAGATGTTACTGTATATAAGGAAAATTTGTACTGGGTAACTAAACTACATAGGAAACAATGCTACCGCCCTGCCTTCCTGCACAGGGACAGTATGCATAACCCCAGTATTTTTTGTAATATCATAAAAGGACAGGTAATGAGAGTTTCTTGCCTTTGTTGCCAGGAACATGTGTTTGAAAGTGAACTTAAATTAAGAGCAGGATTCTTGGACAGAGGTTACACCGAAGGTGAAATCAATACAGCCTATATACAAGTGACGAGGGAGAGGGGTGGTAGAGCAAGACCCTACTACTCTGATAGAGCAACGAAGGAAATGGTTATAAATAATAAGCAAAGGGGATTACCAGTAATACCCATGGTTATACCCTATAGTATGGATGTGTGCAAATTTCAGAATATTATATCCCAGAATTGTCATATGCTCTTGGTTGATGAGGAAGCTACAAATGTGGTGGGTAATCATCCACAATTTATATTTAAGAATAAAAAAAGCTTAAAATAACAATTATGTTACCATAAAGCAACCATGGAGGTAACCGTTAGAAACACAGATTGGAAAGGCACACAGAAATGTGGGAACTGTGCCCACTGCATGTACATGTAGATGAATCCCAAATTTTTTAAACATCCAGATACAGGTTCTCTATGGTAATTAAGAAATTCCACCAACTGTAACACAAAGAACATGGTGTACGTTGCTCATTGTAGGATATGTTATCAATTCTATATAGGAAAAATCAACCACCACCTTAGAGAAAGAATTAGAGACCATGTTTATTGTACCAGGAGAGGGCAGGACTACAGTACCTTAGCCAAACACACTTTGGCTAATGGCGAAGAACATTCTTTCCTCTTTCAAAATCTGCAATTACAAAACATCAGTGCTAGGTTGGGAGATTTGGTAAACTCAACAGAGAATCTTGAAGTGAAGTGGATTCTAAGACTAGAGGCACACAGGGGACGAGGTCTTAATGATAATGTGCCCCTGAAGCCAGCCCTTAAGTCTAGGAAATTAAAATAATCCCATGCACACTAATTATGATAAGGGTATATATCTCTAGAGATGTATTTTCATATTTTGTATTTTGTATTTTACTGACTTGCTAATAGGACCATGCCATAATGTATTGGTGTACTGTTACTTTAAAAAGTACTTCATTTCTGGATGCAATTAAGTTTACTTAATTGTTACACCAATATGATTTCAAGCAGTATTTACACATGGATGTGCTTTGTAGAAAATGTCTGATGAAGCAGTGGTTGTCACTGCGAAAGCGCTCACTTATATTCTTGTACAATAAATAAGATTTGTTTTATTTGGTCTGCTGTGTTCCTGATTTATCCGGCTACCTTGCATCAAGGGCAAGTTTGTTTAGCATTTGGATATATCTATTATATTGAAATGTTCTACTTGCTTGAAATGGGCTGTTGGCTGTTTGTGTTGTGTGTGATATTTTAGTGGGGGTAATTGAATTGTAAGAGCTGATGGTTATATATAAACATTCTATGTATACTTCAAACTGGCTTCACTTTCCATTTATTTGAAACCTTCGCAAGTGAAGCTTTAAGACACGGGTGGACTCTCATGCTAAAGACGTTGACTGTAAAAGCAAAAGTTACTTAAATCTCTTCTAAAGATTCATGCTAGAACTCGCTATAGTGTTTTACATGGAAAACCAGCTCGAGAACTTGATTATCATATGTCTCCATTTTTGTGCATGTGAAGTAACCATGACAATTCAAGTGATGAGTTAAAATGACATTTCAGCTTGGTCTTCAGTATCTACGTCGTTGAAAAGCTATTTATAACTGATGGTCAATATGGTAAAGAAATACAGTTTGTAATTCCTGTGTAATGTAGAAATTAATTAATTATAAAATAGATAAAGCAATTTTGGTATGCATAACAAACTTATATTATAAAAATGTTACTTTAAGGTTTCTTGTGGAACCCTTTCATAGGCTGTTGATTGTATAAATTACTTCTTTCTCTTTGTGAAGTTCATTCTTGTAATTAGATTCATTGAAAAAGTAAAGGCTGGTTAAGTCATCTTAGCTTCAGACTATAAACAAGTACATTTCTTTTGCTATTTAATTTGCTTCCAACTAAAAAATCAGTCAAACTTCTACAGTTTCTCTTATGTATTTTCTGTCTTTCCTGATTGATAGACATTAACTTTTGGGCTAATTCGTGACAATAGTAAATGTTGAAGTTAGTTTAACTTCCTTCTTATTAATATTTGAAAATATGAGTGAATCTCTACAATGAATTATGCATCCTTGCATCCAGATTTCTGAATCAACAGGTCAGTGTCGCAATGAATGATGGTGCTACAGTTGGAATTTCAAGGATGCCTGAGACTATAAGATTAAAGATACATAATGTAGCATATGGTATGCAATTATTTTTATTTTAAGGATTATTTCAAATTGAATGCTTTACATTCTACTTCAGTTAATTATTATTGAATATTTAATGTTAGAATATATTTGAAAATTATACATATTATTAACAGTCCTCTGGATTCTCAAAAGCGTGCACGGTGTGCATGATTAGTGTAAGGGGAAATTTTGCCAATACGGCGGCCAAGCAATCCACGTACGTGCATGTCTGACGTGCGCGAGCACTCTAGCACTAGTCCTGCATGTTCCCAGCCACCATATACAAATTACCCCATTTGCAGGTGAAAAACATGCAAATGAGGTAGATCTGCCATCCAGGAAGCAGGAATCAGGGCATGCAGGACTAACGTAATATGCAGAAATGTACTCGGTTAGTAACGGTACTGCAAACTCCAAAATGGAGCTACGACAGCACCGAATAAAGGCTGCATATCATTAAGGAAGCATGCCAATGGCCAAGGAGAAGGCCATTGGCATTGCAAACAATACAAAATGTACAAAATACAACTTTTATGATATGTCCGCCAATCACAGGCATTGAAGCATAGGGCAGCAGCGCGCAAATGGGATCAGTGGGGGAAATAAGAAAATAAACCTAAAAAAAGAAGTCTAACTAAAATCAGTATTTTGCCATGCAAATCAATGGCAGGCAAAAGTCAACCTGGCCAGTAAATAGTGGTTGCTAAGGGGGGAGGCACAGTGTGACACATGTAACTATGCATTAGCAGGCAATCCTACGCAAATGAGGAGTAGGATAGTGAATCCCGGTTTTCCCCAGCATGTGAGGTAGGTCCCAACAGTGTAAGAGTATGAATAGCTGAGTGCAAGACTAGTAGGTGACATCATGTGTGGGAGTGTCAGGCATATTGTCAGTGGATTGGAGCCCTGTGGCTCAGGGTTGCATACAGCTTAGCACAGCAAAGCCAGGGGGTGTGTCTAAACCTGCCCAGCACATATGACAAAGTGTAAGCAGGTGTGCATGCCGCAACGGGATCTACAGGAAGATAAAGGAAGTGGAACCCAGGAAATAGTAGCAGTGTGCACATTGGAGTACACCGATTGCACGGCACGCCCCCAGGATGAAACAGAAGGGCAAAGAGAAGGGAAAGCGGCAGTAGGAAGTTAATCAAGAGGTACCAGGTTCACTGCCAGGTGAAACGTATTGGAACCAGCTAATTACACAGGCATCAGACTAGCCCAGCCCAGAACGCCACTATAAACTATACAAACACCTACCCCTCTGTTTTTTCCCACACCCTACACCACTGGTGTAAACAAGCGGGGAACTTTTAACACTCACAACAGCAAAATATTAGGGGCTGCAATAGCTATCATACAACTTGTCGAATAGGCTGAGGGTGGTGAGGATGGGAATGCTGCTGACCAAACCACAGTGAGGAGATGGAGAAGAGTGTACAGACCCAGGGTAACCTACCAAGGGCTACATGAGCTGGAGATAGTGGAGCGCTATAGGGTGGACAGGGACCTCCTGCAGCAGATTGTTGAGCTGTGCCAGCCACGCCTGACATACAGAACTAACAGAGGGGAACCCATCCAAGTAGAAATGAAGGCATGTGTAGGCCTAAGAATACTAGCTACAGGTACCTTCCAAAGGCCAACTGGGGATATGATGGGGATCTCACAGGCCTCAGCATCCAGGGTACTCCACCTGTTCCTGGATGCCATGGCAGTACATGTCGGTGAGCACGTACATTTCCCCCTCACCCATGAGGCGTTGGCCAGCAGTATGCGCCTCTTCCAGCAAATAGCAGAATGCCCTGAGGTAGTGGGTGCAATAGACTGCATGCAAATACACATCAAAGCACCACCCGGTAAGCAGGGTAGGGTCTACATCAACCGCAAGGGCTTTCCCTCCATCAACTGCCAGGTTATATGTGATGCCCAGGGCATAATACTGAACGTGTGTGCTGGCTCCCCTGGAAGTTATCACAATTCCCACATCTGGCATCTGATGCAGCTGTACCAGAAATTTGCCAATGGGGACATCCCACACGGTCACCTAGTGGGGGATGCTGGATACGCACTGGAGCTGTGGCTGATGACACCCATCAGAAATGCACACACACCCGAACAAGAACTCCATAGTGAGGCACATGCACAAACAAGAATCATAACAGAGCATGTGTTTGGGATGCTCAAGTCATGGTTCTGGTGCCTGGACACATCCAGTGCAGCCTTTCAGTACTCACCAACTACATGTACCCAAATCATCCGTGTATGTGCCATGCTACACAATATGATCATGTGGAAACAGCTACAGCAGGAGCAGCAAGGGGCAAGGCCACATAGCCCCCCACCAATGCCAAGGCCTGCACAGGCACAGAGTAACTCGGAGGAGGAACAACCTGAGCCTGCCCCAGTAGGCAGAAGGAGGTGTGCCCAGTATGCCCTGTCCCTTGCAAAGAGGCAACACATAGCACATACACTGACACGGGAGGGACCCAGGGAATAGCACCTCTCTGTGACTCTCACATACAGTAAAAGGGATGCCAAACATTACACTACCTGTGCCTAACCATGCGTAGGCAGTGTACTACATGCATCTGACATAGGCAGCCCTGCAGCACCACCCTCAATACCGGGACACCCACAAGATAAGGGACTCATACATGCTAGTCAGGAGGGGGTCACATACCCAACAACATTCACAGCCAGCAGGACAGGTGTAGACAAACACAAACAAATGCCGTACTATGGCTTCTGAATGAGGGGTATGGGTAACCCCCACCCAGGCCTACACAGGCAGACTACAGCAGGCCAGGTAGTGGGATGTCAGTTGTGATGGCTAGGAAGTCAAAAACTAATGTGTATGCTATCAAAAGATAAGAACGGTAGTACACTGGTATGGCTTAGCCAGCATGATAGGTAAGACTATTGACTGAAATGGACTACAGGACATACCAGTAAAGTCCTAGCAAATGTGTACAACTGTCAGGTGTGCCCCCCCATCCCACATAGAAATATAGCAACAGTCAGGTGCACCCCCCCCATTCCTGTGTAGAAACATAGAAATAGTCAGGTGTTCCCCCTGCTATGCAGACATGTTGCAACAGTCAATGCCAAATGATCGGTGGATACTCTACAGATACAGCATGCTACCTGTCAGTGTACAATGCAAAGGTCAGCTGGGCAGTACAAACCACCGGATATGATCCACACATGCAAAACAGACGGCCTTACTGGGCATATTCACACACTTAGAGAAGTGAAGGCAATGTCAGTCATCAACATACTAAAAGGTCATAATGGGCATGCTCACAACCTTAAACACATGAAGGCCACGTATGCAAACACCAGTGGACCAGACACATCCAGCGGTTGCAATTGTTAGTGTGACACATGTCAGTATGCACCACTCATGCCTTGCACACACAGTGGATAGGAATACAGACATATATATAAGGACAACACATCATAATAAGCCAAAGGTAGATGGATATAGATGTGTGGAAGAGGGTGACCATGACAAGGAGCCATCCACACCTGTCCCAACCAGCACACAGCCAAAGGGCACCAAACACATCAGGTGCAGATGTCACACACTGCAGTTACTAGCGACCAGTACTTGGTCAGCACCACAGACTATGTGGTCCACGTGCCAGCTGTGCAAACTGGGTGTACAAGGACGTAGTCAGCTAGTTGCCCTATACACGTACCTCTGACATATGACCCGGTGTGTTTGGCCACTTGTGGCGTGTCACCTCTACATGAATGGTGTATGGGCCATGCACACACCGGCCACCCCATAGCAGTACCCTGACAAGCCTGCTGAGGTTATCCAATATGAAATACACCTTTGGGAAAGTTGTAGACCAGTAATCTCCATGGGCCGTCCCATAACTGCGTACTGCTGTAGTGTGATAGACTAGTTAGGTAGTAGTTCTAACCCCATACATGGTAACTGTGTGTGTGAGTGTGTGTCACTGTTCATGTGTGTCTGTCTCTCACTGACTGTGTAGAGAACAATGCCTTTTAGGCTACTCACACCCCTTACTATTCACATACCCACCGTTGGCAAGGCTGCTGATGTCACCCACCTAGAAATACCCCCTGGGAAAGCTGTAGCCCAGTAATCTCTGCAGCGCATACTGTAACTGCATATTGCTGTAGTGTGATAATGTAGTTAGGTAGGAGGTCAAACCCCAGACGTGGCAACTGTACGTGTATGAGTTGGTGTGTGCGTATGTGCGCATGTTTGTCTGTCACTGACTGTGTAGAGAGCAATGCTTTTTAGGCTACTCACACCCCTTACAAGTCAAATACCCACCTTCGGCAAGGCTGCTGATGTCACATACCTTGAAATACACCTCTGGGACGATCGTAGCTCAGTAATCTCCATAGCACATCCTGTAACATCGTATGGCCATAGTGTGATTAAGGAGTTAGTTGGGAGTTCTAACCCCCGACTTACTAACTGTGTTTGTATGTGTGCATGTCTGACTGTGTAGAGAGCAATGCTTTTAGGGTTCTCATACCCCTTACATTTCGCATACCCAACTTTGGCAAGGCTGCTGATGTCACTCACCTAGAAATACACCCCTGGGAAGGCTGTAACCCAGTAAACTCTGTAGTGCATCCTGTAACTGCATACCTCTGTAGTGTGATAAACTAGTATGTAGGCGTTCCAACCCCAAATCTGGCAACTGCGTGTGTTTCTGTGTTTGTGTGCATGTTTGACTGGGTAGAGAGCAATGCTTTTTAATCTGCTCACACCCCTTACAAGTCAAATATTCACCTTTGGCAAAGCTGCTGATGTCACCCACCTTGAAATACACCTCTGGGACGATTGTAGCCCAGTAATCTCCATAGCACATCCCTTAACATCGTATGGCCATAGTGTGATTAAGGAGTAAGTTGGGAGTTCTAACCCCTGACCTGCCAACTGTGTGTGTATGTGTGCATGTCTGACTGTGTAGGGAGCAATGCTTTTAGGGTACTCACACCCCTTACATTTCGCATACCCAACTTTGGCAAGGCTGCTGATGTCACCCACCTAGAAATACACCCCTGGGAAGGCTGTAGCCCGGTGAACTCTGTAGCTCATCCTGTAACTGAGTACCGCTGTAGTGTGATAAACTAGTTAGTTTGGAGTTCCAACCCTAAACCTGGCAACTGAGTGTGTGAGTGTGTTTCTGTGTTTGTGTGCATGTCTGACTGTGTAGAGAGCAATGCTTTTTAGGCTACTCACACCCCTTACAAGTCAAATACCCAACTTTGACAAGGCTGCTGATGTCACCCACCTAGAAATATACCCCTGGGAAGGTTGTAGACCAGCAATCCCCATAGCACATCCTGTAACTGCATACTGCTGTATTGTGAATTAGAAGCATGGTAAGGTTCCATCCCCACACATGGCATTTCTGATTGTGTTGTGTGTGTCACTGTCTGTGTAGGTAGCAATGCATTTTAGGCTAGTCTCTTGCAGTCATTTCAAATGCCCTACTTTGGCAATTCTGCTGATGTCAGTCATAGGTTCATAGGTTCATAGGTAGGTACTAGGCTGTCTGTCCAAAGGCATTTATAAGCCTAGCCAGAATGTGTTGGCTTTCACTGCCCCCTTAGATTAGTTCCCTGTGCCTCTGTCCAGCAGAGCCATTGAAGTGATCCCTGAGGTAAACTTTCTGTTTCCCATCCACTCGTCAAGGTTCCTCTTGAAGATGGTCAGCGAGGAGCTCTGCCTAATGTAGATTGGAATCTTGTTCTAGAGCATGGGAAGTCTCTGAGACAAGAATCTATCCCTTCAGCACATCCTATTTATTGTTGTGGTGAGGTTTAGATCCCTGGAGCATGTGGCTTGAGGGGATATGGTTTTCTTTAGGTGCAGCATGTCCATCAATTCTGCGTTGGACATGACCTTGTATATCAGGCAGAGATCACCTCTGAGTAGGCGGTATGCAACCGAGTATAGCTAAAGTTTCTTCAGTCGAGCTGCATAGGGCATCTGCTTGAGGCCAGTGATCCTCTTGGTGAGGTACTTCTGTGGTCATTCCAGTTGTTGCAGGTGTCTTGTAAGGTACATCCCAAATGGGGCATTGTGTACTCTATGATGGGTCTGATGAGTGATGCGTAGAGGGGCCCAATGACCTATTTCGATCTGGATGCAAACCCTTTTGTGATTAGGTGGGCCACATAAAAGGATTTTCTAACCACTTTGGCAATGTGATTATCAAATGAGAGGTTACTATCTACTTGGGTCCCCAGATCCCTTATTAGGTCTTCCGTATTTAGGGGGCTACCACCTATGTGGTAGTTTGTGGGTACTTTGTATTTCCCAAAGGGGATGACTATGCACTTTTTGGCATTTAGCTTGAGGCCATGGTTTTGACACCAGGTATCTGTCTCAGTGAGACCCTTTTGGAGGATGTCTGTGTCATTCGGCGAGTCAATTATAGCCCCTAGTTTGCAGTCGTCTGTGAACTTGGACAGTCATAGTCCTCCTGTGCTTGCCTGTACCTCTGAGAATATATGCTGAACAGGAGAGGTCCAAGGACTGAGCGCTGAGGAATGCCACTTGTGACCGGTTTAGAGTCAGACCTAGCTCCCGCAACTCTTACCATGTGGGTTCTGTCCGTGAGCTAGTAGGGCAAAGACTACTCCAGTAATATCCGTGGCACGTACTATAACTGTGTAGTGCTGTAGTGTAATACACTAGTTAGGTAGGGGTTCTACTCCCAAACATGACAGGTGTGTGTGTGTGTGTGTGTGTGTGTGTGTGTGTGTGTGTGTGTGTGTGTGTGTGTGTGTGTGTGTGAGTGTGTGTTTGTAACCTGTATCCTGTGTAGAGGTGGCTGTGACTGTGTGACACCTGTGGCCAATGTGGAGTGGGATTTGCATATTTCTTATATGGTGGCCATACTATATATCACAATGTCCACCATACAGGGATAACACATGTGATGTGGCTAAGAGGCTGGGGTGCAGAGCCATACATAGACATGTGACATCAAGGCCAGGCTATCACAGTTAGCAACCCCAGTATTACCCAGAGCACACTCTCACCCCATGTGCCATACACACACACACACACACACACACACACACACACACACACACACACACACACACACACACAAACACACACACACACATGCCTAGGTAACAGCCAATATGTGGGTAGTACACTGTATATTGGCCACTGATAGTAACTATGGAGTGACAGTGGTGGGCCACAGTGGGCATGACAACCAGTCCATCTGTCCAATATGCACATATGTGTAGACAGTGCACCTCCCCCATGTTCCCCAATGGACACCTGCACCACCTGTGGTGCCATCACATGTGACCCACAATGGACATACCATGCCTGACAACATGCCTGTATGGAGAGATGCCACTGACACCGAGGAATGCTGATAGCATGCACTCCATGTAGGTGCAGGGTAAAGCTACTGGCCATTCTCAGCTCCCGCCACAGGTGGGCAGGACTGGCACAGCTGATGATAATCTGGGTTCACAACATGGGCCGGACACCCCAGGTACAGTTCCACATGTCACTGTACATGCATGAGGGAGGTGTGCACATCCCAGATGCTGTCCATGTCATGGATGAAGGAACACAGACATGGAAAGCGATGCACAGCATTGCCCACACACAATAGTCACCCAGGTGACCGGATGAGGGATACAATACCCACCTGTGTGGGAAAATGCAGACACTACATCCCTGAGCCACAATGCAGACCATCGGCATGAGGCCTGATGCCAAGGAAAACCCATCGCCTAGCCCTGGACAGCCATCTGGCGCAGTCAAACACCACACACCTGTGCAGACATGCACCCATGCATGTCAGTACTGGCACCCTGTGTGTTGGTGTGTGTGTTGCATGCTGCAGATGTTCACATCCACACTCCCTATAACCCCCATAAGAATACTGAAGCATGCTGTCTGATGTCAGATACCTTCCCATACCCTTCACCCGTACAGCCCCTGTATGACCTGTATGGTGCATGGGATACCTGCACAGTGATGTGATGTGGCAATCCCACAACCAATGAGTTGTACACATGGCCCTGCCACATGTGTCAATGTGTGTGGGTCCTTGTGAGAGTGTGGCTATGTTGACACTGGCACCTGTTCATGCCGACAGGCACATGTATGTCACCTACCATACAGCTACTGTATCCCTGTTGCAGATGTCACTCACCATCACATATATGTTCTTAGTGCTCCACAACAGGTAACCCATGTGGCGCATCGAATAATTGCAGCGAACTGTGCTAGCACTACATAGTTGTCAGGGGTTTGATACCCTGTGCTGCAGGTGTGTGACACAAACATGCTTCAGTTTTACCCTCCCACCCCTCCCTGACACTTATTTGCCTCTGTCTGCGTTCCCCCATCCCCTCTCAGATAGATGTGGAGACCTACATCTGCTTTGCTTAGGCAGCAGCATGTGTAATGTAAGTAATGTGCATGATCAGCTGATGGCCTCTGCACGATCACAGCCTTCCCCTAGCTGATTGCATGTGAAACAGCTGTGGTAACATTCCCATGGCCAATTGTATGGAAACACACTTCAATACCTAGGAACATCATGGTGGTGTTAGCCCTATTCACCCACTTTGAGCAGGAACTAGATCTGTCGTGTGGCAAACAGCATCTCAGATGGATTGCGGTATACCTCTAACAACATACACTGTGGAAACAGTGCAAAAAACAGGAGCTGGATGTGCCTGACCTGCCTACAGACTGTAAGTGCCACTGCATTTGGAGTAATGTTGCTTTAACAGTGTTTGTGTGGATATGGCTGTTGTACATGTCTCAATACCTGCCATGTCAGTGCCATGTGTATGGGTAATCTCCATCTGCAGGGTCATCTGCAACCTGGGCAGTGTTGTGTCCATGGTTGCATGCGTCACCTATGGAGTATCTAGCTGTCGACTGCTGAAGGTAGTGTGAGGGTTGCAGTCAGTAGATGGAGAAAACTGTGGTAGTCACAGACGTCATATCCCTCAAAGGACATATGTTGCAACAACCCTGTAAAAACAGTAAATGTATGTGGCTATCACAGCAACATGTCAATACTGGCCCTGTGTATGTGCTCCCAGGCACACCTCTGTCAAACTTTGTACATATGTCGTGCATGAAGTGGTGCATATGTGCTGTATACCATACTTTGCAACATATCTGAGAACAAGCCACTGATATATCCAAGTGCTACACATGTTATGTACCATAGGTGTTACATTACATGACATTACCTGCACATTCTGTGGATGTTCATACAGTACTGAGGTCTGTGTACCTATGGTGAATGTCGACAGTGTGTGTAGTGTTGATATGTACCTTAGGCTGTGTACAGACTGTGATAGATGACATTGTTCTAGTTCCCCTACCATCAGATGTTACATGCTGGCCCACTGTATGGTACTGTAGTGGCATACATGTTTGTAGGGCCATAAACACACGTGTCCCATACCACAGACAGCCACCAGACCAAACTGTGCAGCAGGCCAGTACATTTAGGGTCAGTCTGTGAGTGGCACATATGAGGATGGTGTAGAACATATAGTCCATATACTGTAATACCATATTAGCTAACCATATGCGGCTGTGGCTGTGTTCACATTGGTTGTGGATATGTACTGTCACACAGGTGTATCTTACCCTGTGCTGTGACATGCCTGTTGAGCCTGCTTTATATGCAGGTACATGTGCATTCCCTCTTGGGAGATGTAGGCCAGTGTTGAGCCAGTTTGCCTGCAGCCTACACAGTGCATTGTGACATGCCTAGCAGATGAGAATACCTACCCAGAGGGATGTCATGTGCAGATACTAGCCAGATGTCCTGCTGCCAGCCCCCCCTAACAGTCATGTATGCCAGACAGGGCAGTGGGATGCAGTGCAGATGTATGTCAATACCTACTATGTAGTATGTAGCCATGGCATCCCTGTACCAGCTGACATACCATTACAGGCCAGGCAGGGGTGTGAATGCATGACCTTTGGCGGACATCATATACCGGTCATTATGTGTTATACCCATCTACATGGACGTCCACATCCATATTGCCAGGGATGGCACATGTGTAGCACTAAGGGCTTATGTGTATACCTCTGGACTGTGCAGAATCTGTCAGACACTCCACATATATTGGCCAATATCTCTGCTGCAGTCCACAGTGGCATTATGTGCTAGCAGCGGTACTGTACACTGAT
Organism: Protopterus annectens; assembly: GCF_019279795.1. Classification (NCBI taxonomy): domain Eukaryota; kingdom Metazoa; phylum Chordata; order Ceratodontiformes; family Protopteridae; genus Protopterus; species Protopterus annectens. Next base: position 964,373,541 of record NC_056734.1, on the reverse strand, counting down.
GTCCTTTGGATGTCTTTCAATAACAAATGGCACACATGTTATAAGCAGATGTGGCCTCCCACACACACACCATGTCAGTGAAGACAATCCCAATGATAGTAGCAATAGTCTACTAGTATACCTGCTAGACATACCTAACATCCCCTGCAACTACGACATGGGGAACATATGGGCTGGGGTTGGCCTACACTTCATGTCCAGGACATATGATGGGAATATATGTACATATACCTATCCAGATAGTCAGATATACATGATTACACATGTATACTAAACCCAATTAATACTGTCATGGCAACCACCTACTATAGATTCCCACATCATGTGTGCGTGGTCCCATTACATCTCCTGTGTGATGGGCATCCGTCCTGTGTGTGGGCAGCATTGCTACCAACAGCATGTAGCAATACCCCTTACAGGAGAACTGGCACACTCAGGACAGCCATGTATTTGTAGAAGGATTAGGAAGTACAGACAGACTGGGTTGTGTTATGCTTTGACAGTACTGGTGTTACAGGGTGTGGGTGTACATACTAGTTTGCCATGGAATGCAGTCCATCTGCATACCACACAACTGTGGGCCTATCCTCATGCTGGCCAGAGCTGTGCCTATCATGTCTTGTCTGTCCACCACACAGGTCTTGTGTCAGATAATACACTGGCAGTGTGTGTGTGCTGCGTGTTACTGGTACACGGCTACATCCATGACCATCTGTACCATCAATTCCCTGACTAAGGGTATGTTACACACTATCCTATAACACCTGCACCATGCGTAGTGTATGGCAACACTTGCCCATATATATGCCTGTATTCCAGCCTCTGTCCATCACCTACATACCAAGCTTTGCACATATGTCATGATTTTGGTGGTTGATCCATAGTAGGCTGGGAGTATAACACACTGTCATGTCTGCCATCAGTCCACTGCCATTGTAACCCATACACATATTGTGGGGCTGGGGACATATATGTGTGGGTGCCACCTACACAATACATGTGTGCCCTCATGCACTGCAGAGCCCAGTGTATGTAACAGTGGTATATGGCCATGTATTAATGAGTCTGGGGGAGCACCAGAAATGACCTAGGCTGCTACAAAATGTGGGGGGTATCAGGGCTGAGCTGCCTTAAGGTAGCTGGATGTACAGTACCATATACTTCACCTATATACACATTACTGACATGGATCTGGAAAATGCAGGACTACTGCCCTCTGCCATACAAACTGTTCTGTTTGTTGGTGTGCTCGTGATGGTGTCAGTTATGTCATGTTATGTAGCAGTTACAACCCATGTGGTCATATAACGTCTATACCACCTACTGTTTTTGTACAGTGTGTAGATAGAGGCTGCTGAACTACACACCTGAATTACATACTGTTGATTGTTAGGTATCTTGTGGCCCAGTCTGTCTTTCCTATTGTACAATGTGAATGGCTTGGCCTGGACAGCAACAGCTGAGAACCTTTCCAGACTACTGTAAGACTGTAACTGGTCCACTGTAGCATCACTCCATTGATATAGTTGTCAGTGTCTGACCAGCTACACGGCATGTCATATAGAACTGTAATAGTACAGAATTAAAGGTTTCCATGTCTGCAAACCTGTGGGTGTTGTTTTACCTATGACCTCTCTGTGGGTGTATGTCACAGGCAACAATTGTCATTTGTATGGGTGGCACATACAGTGTCCAGTCATTCTGGGGTCAATTGTAGACATAGTGGCTGTTCCATATTGTGTCCACCTTCCACTTATGTATCTTACTGTACATATAACTACATGTGTATGTGTAGTCGCATGTATATGTATATGTATGTATGTGTGTATATATATATATATATATATATATATATATATATATATATATATATATATATATATATATATATCAATATGTATACCTGTATCTACATATCTGTGTCCTGGTAATGTTGATGGCTTCCACATAATACATTACCCATGGGAGCCAGACTGTACTGCATGATATGTTACCAATACCAGCCTGACATCATACAGGTGGGATGTAGTACAGGTAAAATCATGTGCCCATGTTGTCACTGGCCCTGGTTATGGGATCTCCAACACTTGGTAGTGTATTGCAGGGTGGACGTGTTTGGCTGGGGGAGATGCATATTTGTACAACTCGTATAGTATGTGGTGCCTCTCAACCCCATTAACGTGACATGTAGCCTGTTACACTCCTCTCCCTAACAGCTACATGTGCCTTGCAGTACCAGCACAACAGTGTTGTACCAATGGGTCGGTAGGCACGGGAATCCCATGGAGGTCTGCCACGTGTGTGTCTGTGTGCATATCTGTAGGGTACACCATTCCGAGTCTACATACTCCTATTACAATACACAGTGCCACACAGTAGTATAGATAGTGTTGTTGTTGCCCATAGGTGTGGCAATGCAATGCAACACCCTACTATGCCTGTGGCATGTGCATCACATGCATATCCCTGTGGTACCACTGTTGTGATATGTAATGGGTTGTTTTGGCATTGTGACCATTGTGTGATAGTGGGTATGTCAGAGTATCAAGATTGATTCCAGTGTGTGCAATATTCAGTGGGGGATATGGGTGTTGTGTACACTGTCTTTACACCATGGTACACCTTGTGTATGGCCCACATACCACTTTCAGGTAGCCAATGTCACCATCTCCCACACAGGTAACAGATAACAGAATACAGCCCAGTTACACATGTGCTGTGTGCAGCCTACCTGTAATACATTGGACACATGGACTAGTTAGTTAGCAACTATACAGCCAGATCACTAAGATGTGTGTCTACCTGTTATGTGTCAGTCAATGTGTATATGATGGATTGATACACTATGTATTGTCCATATACAAACATTACATCCTCCATTACCATATTGTACGTGTCTGTGGATGGTCTGCATGTAACAAGTAGCCTGGTGCACATCTCACCCTACAGATGGTGTCATGTGTGCAATGACAGCCACACAGTCCAGTAGCACTACATACCTGGGTATGGGTCTAGACACAGTGTTGCCAAGTAAGGATGTGTGTGTATGTGGATGGGTTGACATAAGGGTGCAGATTATACCTGTACCAGCATGCCACTGGTCAATTTTGCACAGCCAGTAACTGTTATACATATCTGTGGCATGTGTGCAACAGTACACCACATATGTCACGGCCATGGTGTCACCACATTGACTTACCCTTGTGGAATATAACTGCAGACCATCCTCCTGCTGACACATGTATGCCTACAGCACAAATGGATGACAGTATGGGGATAACAATTGGTGTTACCAACACCTGAGATGCATCATAGCTGCATGGCTATACTACCTGACATGTATGCAGTACACAATACCCCTGACTACATTCTACACTGCAGTACATTGTGGCACACAATCACAGTCACTGTGTGCATCAGAACTATGTTAGCCTGTCCCTGCATCAATGTCATGGATGACAGGGATGTGGCACAGGTATCATCATATGCACAGGGTGTGTAGAAGTCATCCTAGCTGCATGGCTACACTACCTGAAATGTATGAGTACACAATACCCCTGACTACATTCTACACTGCAGTACATTGTGGCACTCTATCTCAGTCGCCATGTGCATCAGAACCATGTTAGCCTGTCCCTGCATCGATGTTATGGATGACAGGGATAAGGCACAGGTATCACCTTATGCACAGGGTGTGTGGAAGTCATCCTAGCTCAATGGCTATACTACCTGACATGTATGCAGTACACATTACCCCTGACTACATTCTACAATGCAGTATATTGCGGTACTCTATCACAGTCACTGTGTGCATCAGAACCATTGTAGCCTGTCCCTGCATCAATGTTATGGATGACAGGGATGTGGCACAGGTATCATCATATGCACAGGGTGTGTTGCAGGTGTGCCAGAGGCCGAGGGTGGTCCAAACATGTGTCACCATGTGTGTGGGTGAGGGGTGTGGTTCATTGATTGGGGCGTGGTGATGTGGTGTGTGTTAGTATGGGGTCGCCCTAGGTGTGGTTGCATAGTGTGTGGGTATGCATGCACACAGTTCCGCCATATGGCTGCCCTATACGGGTGATGTTGGACAGCTGCAGACCATACCTGGCAGGGTGTGCAGTTCACTGCCTCCAGCCATGGACACGCCAACTGTGCCTGCCAGGGGATCCATGGGCACGTGCAGGTACAGGCCTTGAGGTGCTACTCTCCCCTGATGATGACATATGTCAACTGGAACCATGTCCCGCATGGGACTGGCCAGGGCCACGTGCACAAGGCCTGCTGTGGTGTGGTGTGGACAGCAGCCCCAGTGGTGTGCTGAGGCTGGTACTGCCACTAAAGGAGCGGCTGGGCATCCTGGCACATCCACATTGACCCCAGCTGCTGGTGTCTCTGGCCTATGTCCACGCATCCATCGCATCACTCCCACCACACGCTCTGGCACAGACATACCAAGGTCGAGGAGGCCAACCATCTCACCCCACCGTCTATCCATGACCTTGGTATATTCATGGAAGGTACCAGCAAGTTCATGGAGGTTGCCACTTACAGCTGTGAAAGCAGACCTCTGCAGCCTCAGGCTCTGTCTGGTGTGCATTTCCATTCATGCATGTGCCTCCATTACAGCCTGAAACATGCTCCTGGTGGTACCAGTTGTGGTCCCTCTGCCAGGGGCATGATGACCTGCGGTCCTCCCACGAGCACCACAGTATATCTGCCTATGTGGTGGCCTTCCGGACATCCAGCTATGCCGACTGTGGCCTGACACATTTGGCATGGACACCACACTTTCCTGGTCATTGCCACCAAGTAAAAAACAAAAGCCAGCACCCATCATCTCCTGTGGCATGTTCTAAAACCATATTTATTCCATGACCGATAGTCAGCAGTACATCAGTACACCAGCAAGGTTGTACTGGTTTCGGCAAAAGCCTTCTTCAGCAACCAAACTTGATGAAATATGAAATAAAGGAAAACAACTAGCATTATATCTCCCTTATACACAAGGTCTTAAAGTGCCCTCTAGTGCACATACAAATTATTACCATTTGAATACAATGCTTATCATGCTACAAACATGATTAATTACACAAACCTAGTATAAATGCAAACACATAATTCTATACAGAGATGTTTCAAAAATGATCATTTATCCCTGGAGAAAAGAGGGCCCCCAATTTAATAATCCACATTTTTTTCTTTGTTAGTCAACATTTCAAAAACTCAAACCCTTCTTATTTTTGATATCACTTAGGTGTTGTTCTTTATTTAAACATATGCCTAAGCGCATTCAAAGGGATTCTTCAGTTTCATGGTCATTGACCATATTAGGTTTAGGAATAAAGAAGCCCACACTTTACATGAAATGTTGACTAACAAAGAAAAAAATGTGGATTATTAATTTTGAAACATCTCTGTATAGAATTATATATTTGCATTTATACTAGGTTTGTGTATTTAATCATGTTTGTAGCATGATAAGCATTGTATTCAAATGGTAATAATTTGTATGTGTACTAGAGGGCACTTTAAGACCTTGTATATAAGGGAGATATAATGCTAGTTGTTTTCCTTTATTTCATCAAGTTTGGTTGCTGAAGAAGGCTTTTGCTGAAACCGGTACAACCTTGCTGGTGTATTGATGTACTGCTGACTATCAGTCATGGAATAAATATGGTTTTGGAACATGCCACAGGAGATGATGGGTGCTAGCTTTTGTTTTTTTTTTTGGTTGGATACATTATTTAGCCGTGCACCAGCCGTTCGTGCAGGAATGATTTTGCTGGCTCATTGCCACCAAGTGCCAACTGTCCCTCTGCTATGGCCACATGTGATAAGGTTTGTAGGGGTACTGTAACTGTGTGCGGGCTTGGGGTGGCTAGGAGGGTAATCACACATGTTGGTGCAGTGACGGCCTCTGACAATCCCACCTGTGCCTCACCTGTACCATCATCATAATCAGTGTCTGTAGTGACACCTACCTCAGTGTGCAGGAGGGACCCATACCCACCTCACCACCTGTGGGGGAAACAAATACGCATGTTAAGACCTGTACAGTATTGCATAACAGTACACACACTCACACACACACACACACACACACACACACACACACACACACACACACACACACACACACACACACACACTGACAGCCACCTTACTACCTCACTTTCCCTGGGTTTACAGACAGCCCTACAGTAAGTTACATATGTTCCCCATTGTGCATGGGACTTGCTAATATACACACATCACTACTGCTCATTAACATATCATTCCTCTCCATGCCTACACATGTGGTTACATCACCTAACCTGTTACTCCATCGCCTCCCTGACTTGGGTGGAGTAGGTTGTACATGCCCTCTCTGCTGTCACCCTGTTATTACTCTGTGTATGGGCAGTAATGGTGTATGATGCCCCTATATGGTTGGAGCTGCTACATTCACTACATATGTCACACACCAAAGCCTCATATTACAGTCTTGCTCAGTCCATGCCACATCTGCTGCGCAAGCGACCCATCATGTGGACAACAGTACTACCTAGATACACTCACTGATGTGCTGTGGTAATTCCCCATTGCATTTGTAGTGCTGCATATGTGGGTAGCCGGTTACCTATCTGCTGCTGGCAATATGATGTGTATACCTGGTATGTACTTCACCTCCCAATGCATGTTCCATGCTACAGACCTTGTTATGCTATCAGCTGTCCTGTGTTCACATTCCTGACAGGTTGTCCTTGTGTCCCATGTCTCACTCCATGTACAGCACAATCCCAAGGGGAAGTACTGCCATGTGGTCAATCCCACTATTGCCTGTGGATACATGGACACACACACACACACACACACACACACACACACACACACACACACACACACACACACACACATATTGGACATGCATTGTCCACACTCTACTAGATTGCACTTACAAACAGAATTGAGGCACACACACACACACACACACACACACACACACACACACACACACACACACACACACACACACACTCTTACATGTGGATTTGCACATTTGTACACACAGTCCTCCCATTACCCTTCTGTCAAAATGCATTACATATGGTGCTCAACAGCATGCAATGCAACTATAGTGACTTCATGCTAGCGGCAGTATACATGTGTGTGAGGCATGGGCTGTGTTGGTAGGTGATGGCCTTTTCACCTAACGCTGCACCCATGTACAAAGTGTTACTGTGGACCTGCTCCACACCCTGCCTTGTACTATGCACCATACCTCACAGGTGTAGAAGCCATTGATGCATCTGTAGTACTGTGTCGGTTATGTCAGCTCCAATGCTCACAGCCCCTATGTGCTATAGCAGCTCATACCTTGGATGATATGTGAACAGCTATTAGTTGTGGATGCCTGATGTCTGTGTTACAGATCACAACATCAGCAGTGCATGTATGACCAGTACATGACTATTACACTGACAACCAGCGGACCTTACCATGGCTATGGGGGGTGCCCTACACATATCCCAGACCTCTGCATCGTTGGAAGGTCTACTCATGTGCACATCCCTTGGAGTGCACACACTACTGTCATGAGTGCTGTGGGGTCAGGGTTACGTCTGCAACGTTTACTTAACCTGATTGTGTGTAGCTGCAGCCATGGTGGTGTTCAGTCACACATGTCCCTACTGTAGGCCATGTGTCCTGCCACACTTCACATCTCTGTGGACACATTGCACATTGACAGGATGTTAGTTATCTTACATGTGTCTGTTGTACCCTTCCGATACCTCAGCATGGTCTCTACTGTGATGCAGTGCATATCGCAGCAACAAAACGTGAACATGTACAGCATGCAGTACGGGTAGGTGTAGGCGTGTACATGGGATATCCCATAGCTATTACATGCCCAGTTTATCATCATGCATGAACACGGACCATACTCACTGGCTACGAGCTGCTGCTGTGGTGGTATCCTGGAGGTACCTACATAGGAGTGTGAGAAAGCTGATGTCAGTGGCCACAGCTGTGGCATTCATAAAAGGAGAGTGCAACATCATGTTACATCAACAGTAAAATTACACAATATTGCAGCTTATACACAACTGTTTATTACTACTACACAGCAGCAGACTATGTATATGAAATCTCAGATTTGCATGATGTACTCGTACAGATGCAGATTCATACACAAGAGTGGGGTACTGATGTGCCCTAGGGCCTTACCTGCACACTCCTCAGCTGGTGTGTCATTGGCACCCACTTCCAAGATGTGCCCTGCCAGGTGTTGATGCTGCAGGTGGCCAGGTGCTACAAGCCTGTTGAGAAGCTCCTCCACATGGGTGAGGGGTGGATGGGTGGGTTGCCCCCCGTTGCAATGTGGTCTCCCCTTACGACAGCTGCACACCGATGTACATGGCGAAGCAAGTTGGTGCAATGATGCCGGACCTGCTCATAGCTGTGGTTATGCAGTCTAACATCATTGACCCTGTGGACTAGCTCGTTCCACAAGGTGGTCCTTTCCTGCTTGTCATGGGCTGTCCACCCAAACAGCAGTTCATAGTGCTGTACCAGGTGGTCAATAATGATCTCTGTCTCAGCGGCACTGTATGTGGGAAGATGACTATGTGACATGTTTCCTGGAAGACATAAAGATGGAAACAGGTCTGAGCCACCCATACAGCAGGGTTACCATAGTTCTTAATACACATATTTGTCTCCCCCCACCATATCAGCTACAACAAACCATTCACAGACTGCAACTGTTACGTCAGCTGCTTACCTACCATTCAGACATATGTTGTTTTGTACGAAGCTTTGTGCTATGTGTATCTGCCGCATTTTGTGCTATGTGTTTGTAGCCATGCTCCATGTGGGGACACTTAACTTTGCTGGCCTGTTACAGACTATTTCACCTGCATGCCATTGTCAGTGCCACTATATATATGTGTATAAATATACATCTATGTACATATATGTGTAGATATATGTTTACATTGTTGATGCACCTATGTCTATATGAGTGTCTGTGTATCTGTACACATACACGTCACATTCTGTATCACAAAGATGTGTGGAGTGCATACAGCATCTGATCTGCATTTTGTAACTGTCTTTCATTCACAGCTGCACTGTTCTGCCTGGCTGCAACACAGACAGGTGCCACATGTGAACACAGACTAACATTAGGGTGGTAAATATGGTATGAGATTGCTGGTATGCCTATTATACACCTATGGCATTTGTGCATGCTACATTACACATTAACATGACTGGTCTGCAAATGGTGTGCTCTGACACCCATGTGTCTAGCATGTCAGCAGTACTTCCACCACCAGCTATTGTCCACATTAACATAACATACACAGATATTATGGCTGACATCTTTGTCATTCATTGCTGATCTGCACAGTTGGTGGATATGACACACTGCTTACAGGGACAGACAGTATTGTCCACAGCAGTTGTTCAGTGGGGCATCATTACAGGGACAACTTCAGATGGCACATATCAAACATTCAACACCATATATCCTACTAATCTATACCACATACTATATTAACTTACATACAGTTATGTTTTACATACCTTTTATTTTTTGGACGGGTGTGATGCCTTCCCGGTTTTGGCTTGTAAGATTTTGTTTCTCACTGTGTGTGAGTTTCATTTTATCTTTTCTTTTTTTTCCCCCCACTCTCTCTCTGTCTCTCTCCCTCTCCAGTAGAGCGATTGAGTTGGTTTGAATGGATTGCAGCATGGCTTTTGATCAGGTGATGGGCTCTGCACCAATCAGTGTGCAACAGTTGCCGACTGCATGCAGCCTGCTGTGTAGTGATTCAGTTAACCATTGTCATGGCAACCCAGTACTATAAATTGCTTACTCATGTGAGCATTGTCCCTTCACCATTCCAGTATGGAGGACATCCTTCCTGTATGTGGGCAGCAGTGTTACAGATGGCAGGTTGCAGTACCTATTACAGTGGGGCTTGCAGACACAGGGCAACTACACAATAGTAAAAAAGTTCCAGACCTACAGACAGAGTGAGTAGTGTTGTTATGTGCATTGTATATTGCTGGTCTTGCAGTGTTTGTGTGTACATAGTAGTTTAGGATGGAATGCAGTCTGTCTGCATAGCTCTCAACAGTGGGCCTATCCACATGATGTCCAATGGATTGTCTGTTTGCTTTTGCCTGTGTACCACACAGGTCTTGTCCTAGATATATCCCCGGCAATCTGTCTGTTGCGTGCTATCAGTACATGCCTACTTCCATTTGTGTTCCTGATGTGTTATTCCTGCATAAGGGTATGTTGCAATGTACCCTGTAACACCAGCAATTTTCAGGATGTATAACAGAAATATTACGTGTATGGCCCTGTGTTCCTGCCTCTGTCCTCCACATATATGGCTGGCTTTGTCCTGCTGTGAAACGGTTAGGGGATGTTCGTTATTGGCCTATCATTATTTACTGCTAGCATACCTGCTATCATCTCAGTCATATCGTGGACTCCCACAACATTTGTTGGTCAGGGTCCATACATGTGACGGATACATAGACATTAGCACAGGTAATAAATGTTCAGGCCTTGACTACAGGGTGTAACTGGTGGCTGCTGAACTACATCTGTTATTGTTTATTGTTGCTTATCTTGACGGCACATTCTTTGTCTACAGTTGTATGAATTGACGGGTTTGTGCTGGATAGCATAGTATGTTATATATCCGCACTGTCGGCATCTACTGTTTTGTGTTGGCCTTGCATTCCTCACTGATTAAATAAGTCCATATCTATGTGCTGTAAGTAATGACATACATTATTGTAAAATACACCATTTAAGGTTGTCTGTGTATACATACCTGTGTGTCATCTCATGTCTTTTGAATAGTGAGTGGGTCTATGTGTAATGCAGTACTCCTGTTCAAGTATGAATGTCATTTAGCAGGTTATACAGCAAAACAATGTTGATATACTGATTTCACATGGAAAATAGAATGCGCTGCAGTGAGACTCAAACCAGGAATGCGTGTGCATTAGGCGGATGCTCTGCCCACTACACTATTGCAGTTCTGCTTAATTTGCATATTTCTACCGTAATGTCATACCCATGCTCCCTTTCCCCACCCCCCCGAGCTCCACGTACACAGCATCCATCCATTCTCCAGTTGCTAGCCCTGCCATACCATACCTCCAAACATTTCCCTCTCTGCACATCTCGGTACTCCTCCATTATACTGTTTTGAGGCAACCTTCTGCAGGCTCTTCATCTGTTTAGTCCATGTACATTTGAGCCTTTCCTTGATCCTCCTCCAATACTGGTGGAAACATCATTGTGACCCACAAAGTCTGGTTCGTCCCGCCAGGGACAGACCTGTTGTTGTGTCACGAGTATACTTTGCTGGTCTACACTGTTTCTCCCACTGGTACCATCCTGCCAGGGATTTGAGAAGCAGCGGTTTGCTCACACACTAGACCAGCCTCATCTCCTACTTCCGTGGATGAAGCATGCCCCCACGGCGTGCCCTGTTTTCCATTCCTCTCTTCAGTATTATACAAGACTACTGTTCTCACAGTATGTGTGGACAGGCACTGTTCATTGATACTCATAGACTGCTCAGAATACTTTGATTGAGCAGTGTGCACATGTTTGCTGGTATTAATCTACATACTTACATACATTTCATATACTGTTGACTGACTGTGCCGGATGATATGCTTGTGATAGCAGCAGCTGATTGTATATCTGTCATGCCTTCGTGGTAACTCACTTGGACTATAGTGTGCAGGGGGGGACCTGGGAGGATGATATGCTTGTGATAACAGCAGCTGATTGCACATCTGGCATGCCTTCATGGTAACTCACTTGGACTATAGTGTGCGGGGGGGGGCCTGGGAGTGCTGTTTATTTTGTTACTGGGCACGACGAGAGCTGTTGGCGACAGAGTGCCTAAGGCACTGTTGGGGAAGTGTAGGCAGGTATGTGCTGGTGTGCATGAGGCTCAGATTTGCTGTCCTTCGGTTATAGCATCTTACACTGGGTTGGCCTCCACATTGCTTAATCAGTGTGGGCATTGCTTACTGCCGCCCAAACAGGCGTAATCCTGCTTGCTGCTGCATACCCCCATACTACTTCATTAACATGTCGGTACTATACATGCTTAAGTCAGGTGTACATGTCAGGTATGACTGTTGATGATGGTCAGTGTAAGGTGAAGTGGGATTCCAGTTTAGCAGTTCTGGATAGGTTATACTCAGGTATTCGGGTTAGGTTTAGTTATGCCATACCTGTGTTGTAGAGTAGATGTGAATAGTGAAGGTGTAGGTAGGTAGGTGGAGGGGGAGGGTATTTTAACTGTATAGTTGGCCATTGGACTGATTGATAGGGGAGCAGTAGGGCAGGTTTGCAGGATGTTGGGATTTGTATGCAAGGCAGGACAGGAGGTGTCAGTGTCACTAGTTGGTGTAGGGGTATGGAGTGTTAGTTGGGGGGGGTGGACTTCACCAGGTGGTGAGCGGGTGGTGATCCATGTGTGCTTGAGGTTTCCCTTCATGTGTTATTTACATGTGTCGTGTGGGACAGCTGCGATAATACACGTGGGTTGGGGGTTCCAGATTCTGCCAATATAGTTGTGAGGAGGATGTCACCTACTTGTGACTGTGAACATTACTAGTAATGACACAGGTGTCGATAGGTAAGTGGTGTTATTCGGCCACACAGAAGGGCTGACAGTAGAGGACATGTCCAGGGATGTGCAGGAAGGCTGACGGGAAAGTCCACAGCTGACTATTTCTTGTACAGCGACAGCTGTGTATATACCCTGCATTTGGGGGTAGGTTTGGACACTCACACCCCTGGGTGGGGGTGAGGACAGCAATAATACCTTGTGATGCCACTTAGTTTGGCTTACATGCCTACAGTGGGGTGTTGTGACCATGTGTTCTTTGGTGTCATTTAGTGGGTTTGCAACAACACATCTGGTTATACTGTCCTTTGCCATATAAACTAGACTTTGAACAGTGGGACTCGTACTGGGTGTGGCTGCTCGTTAGGCATCGGCTCTGCCCAATGCATACTATTGCTTACATCCCTGGGGTGGGTATTCTGAAGAAGTCAATGCTGTCAGCTCACAAAAGCGCTTAATAAACGTTTCTGGTTTCTGTCTGCCATATTGCTCTTTCTTATTTTATTTATTCAGTTTACTGTTGTTTTGTTCATGTTCTAAGCCCTTAATTTCATAACCATATTTCCCTCACCGCAACTCCTCTTCAGCACTTTTCCTTACTCCAGGTGCAGGTTGGGTCTAAACACACCACTACACACTGCCCACTCACCACTTCTCGGGACCCATCATGTACGTTGTCTCGCCCCATGGGTCATCAGGCTTCCCCAACCTTGTAGTCCGGGAACATGCGTGCCCTGCCGTAGGTTATCTGTGTAATGGCTGGAAACCCAAATATGCATAAAATTTTGGGTTGTCCCGCAAGGGACATTCTTGTCTTTGTTTCAAGATTAGACTTGAAGGGTATCTCCCACTGGTAGTATTCTGCCTGTAGTCTGGGAAGCAGTCGTTTGTTTACTTTTATTGTGTTCTTGTATGTTTCACCTATGTAGCTGGGGGGGGGGGGTTGATGCTACATGTTACACGTTTGTTGACTGGGCCACTCACCACCATTGGCATGGCCTGTAAACATATGAAATTCTTAACTGCTGTATCATATCTTAGCTATATATATCTGTGTATATTTACACACACACACACACACACACACTTATATATATATATATATATATATATATATATATATATATATAAAACATGTGGATGTATGGGTGTCTGCATATGTATATATCTATATGTGGGTATTTATATAGATGTCTGTCTATGTTTGCATACATTTGTACTACAGAGAAGAAGAGGTATATCGCCATGTAGTTATGGGTATATATATATATATATATATATATATATATATATATATATATATATATATATACACACACACACACATACCTCTACATATTTTACATATTTAGCTATATATCCTGTCATGTTGCCTGTTATTGCTGGGTACTGTTTCGTGTGCATACATGCCAACCTTGTGTGCACGTACGCTTTGCGATACCTACAACTAACTCCGTTAGTGTTCACAGAGTTACACATGAAATCTATTGTTAGTACCAGGTAATCATTCATCCCATGTGGGACAGCCCAACCACTGGGTATACGACTTTTGTCTACACCCAGAGTTACATAGGTACCTATGGCTATGTGCATGGACGATGGTGTGTGCCAGAGCTAGGATACTTGGGTTAAGACAACATAAAGCGTGGGGTGTGTGGAGGGGGACAATGTGTGGTGGTGTGGTAGCTACGGGCCAGTAACCAGGGTTGAGATGGTGGCTGCGTGTGTGCAATGGGAAGGGGGAAGCAGAACTGCGGATAATGAATGTATGGGTCAGAGATGGACTTGGTTGGATGGGCCTGTACTGCTCGGGATGCCTAGTGGGTGGGGGAGAGGGGGATGTGATGTCAACATGTGGAACATGACTGAGGGCTAATTTAAATCCCTATTTCAAGGAAACACGTACATTACATTGAGCTTGGTACTGTTTTGCAGGGTGGATGTGTTTGGGCGGGGGGGGTATGCCAATTCGTATGTGGCGTATTTTGTTTGAGGCCTGTCAAGACCTTTCATGGTGCATGTGGACATATATGTGTCTGTTAATTTACCATTGCTATCTACAGATGTCTGGCCATATATACCTCTGTGGGTGTATATATTTGCTTAAATATTTCTAACTATGTCCGTGTATACTTCTGGGGACATTTCTCTGCATACATATGTGTACCTTGTTGTGTATATGTGGATGTATGGATGTTGACATATATAGGTGTAGTTGTCAGTATTTTCAAGTATATCTGTTCATATATTTGTATATGTATTTGTATATAGATATACATATATATATATATATATAGATATACATATATATATATATATATATGTGTGTGTGAATACATCTATAGATATGTTGTATCCATTTAGATAGTAATATATTTACACACAAACGTCCATCTAACTGTAGGTCTACATTCTCTGTGCTGTTGCATGATGGGACTGGATGACATGTTTCTGACAATGTCGGCTTTATTTATATTTGTCATAGCTTAGTGGTAATTCCCTTTGTCTATGATGTGCAGGGTCCTTGGATCGAGCCTTGCAGGAGCTGTTTATTTTGTTGCTGGGCAGAACATGGGCTGTTGGGTACTGAGTGATTATGGCACATTAAAGCAGTTGTACGTGGGTGTGTGCAGGTTTGTGTGAAGCTAAGTACTGCTAACCTCCTGTTACAGTTTCTAACACTCAGTTGGCTTCTACTTAGCTTAATCACTGTAGGTAATGCTTATGCCAGTATAAATGCACTTACACACACTTACTAGTGCTTATATATGCTTACTACTGCTTATTTGTGCTTACACCTGCTTACTAGTGCCTTATTAATACAGTCGTCCAGTTCACATTTAATGTTATTTAGTAGGTTATACAGGAAATATATGAGAAAAAAAATGTTCATATACAGATTTCACATGGAGAATAGTATGTGCTGCAGTGGGACTCGAACCGGGAATGCCTGCTCGTTAGGCAGACGCCCTGCCCACTACACTATTGCTGTGCTGCTTAATTTTCATATATTTTCCTTGTTATCCTCTTTGTCCTTTTCAGCTGCTTTAACCGTAGCTAAGAGATGGGCACACCCATGCACCTACGGTTAGCTGTACTTAGATTTACGATAAATATGATGGGTTTTCTTCAGTTTATTTATATGTACTATTGCTGTTATACAAATAGGGGACTATTGGCGGGGATATGCGGACACCTATGAGTGGTCTCGCTCATTTATTTCCACTTTTTGCTGTTCTACTTTGCAGGGGCATGTTTATTCTGAGTGCTCTGCTCTCAGACACACCCTCTGCACTAGTACATGCTCCATGTATGCCTAGGAGGTCAGGCAGTGCACCTTCATTAATATGCATGGCACACTGCCATCCTGCTCCTAAGCAGCCACTTCTGTGCAGGACTAGCCTAGTCCTGCATGGAAGATTAGTAAATCC
Organism: Protopterus annectens; assembly: GCF_019279795.1. Taxonomy (NCBI): domain Eukaryota; kingdom Metazoa; phylum Chordata; order Ceratodontiformes; family Protopteridae; genus Protopterus; species Protopterus annectens. Next base: position 964,357,445 of record NC_056734.1, on the reverse strand, counting down.
GGGGAGTATCTTTTCGATTATACTTGCTAAAAATTTAGTTTCCAATAATAAGAACTGGAAAGTAGTGTAGTGCTATATACTTCAGTAAATTGGTGTATTCATAAGGAAATAGAAATAGAATAAGTATGATGCAAAGAATGATAAAAGTTACATATATTTCTAATCCAACATAATGCTGATTTTATATTTAGTTGTTTAAAATGTAATTATTTTGTGATTAATGAACTATTTGTTATATTCTTTCATTGGTAATTAGAGTATTCCAAATATAATAGAAGTGTTAGTAGTTCTTTCTTCCTTCTTATGAAACAGAGAAAGGAAGATATATATTTCTTATTTGAAGATTAACATCATTTTTATTTAGCCAGAAGCGATTCGATGTTGCTACATGTTTGAAGGTTAATTTAGGTGATAGTATGACACCTGTATTGGGAGTTTTTTACTGCAGAAGGGACTGGGTTGTAAATATTGTTTTATTGTTTAGTTATATCAAAAGTTTTTTAATGGTCCTGTTAATGTTCACCATTAATTTGAAAAGAAAGTATGTCCAAAACTATCTGAATAGCATTTTTGTTCCATCCAACTGGGAAATATCATACAGTATTCCTTTTAGATATTACAATTATATAACTCGATGGTCAATTCCTTACACATATAACTTACTTATAAGATGATAGTAATAAAGGGTATTTTAATCAACATCAATGACTTAATTTCTGAAGACATATCTAAACTTAATAATAAATCTTACTCTGTATTGGTAAGCTCAGAAGAAGAGGAGAGCCTATTATATGGAATAATACATTACCCATGCCTAAAATAATTGATGTTTACAAGGATAATAAAGGGATGTTTTGTGCTATAATTATAGAATTAAATTAAAAAAAATGTATACTTTAGTCAATATATACTGGATTCCAAGTATAGGAACTAATGTAGTTAGACAACATCTAGACCAGATTGTTCATTTTGCAAGAGGAAACATAATTCTAGCAGGAGACGTTAATTGCATTCTAGATTCTTATGACACTGCTAAAAAGTTCAAAGACTTTATTGACTTAATCCTACTAAAAGATATTGATAATTTTGCTGACCCAAATTCATTGTTTCAAACTTTTTATTCCCATAGGCATAACTCTCATTCTAGAATAGATAAAATTTTAATCTCTAAAGATTTAACAGATTCCATAATCAAAGCAAAAGTAATAACTTGTCCTCTTTCTGACCGTAATTCTATAACTTTTGAATTACTCATTAATAATACTTATTGTATTCAAATCAAAACAATACCTGCTTACATTACAAAGCTAGAAGAATTTAAACAGTTTATATAATTAGAAACCCAAAACTTTATAGAGCTAAATAGCACCAATAATATATCTGAAATATATATTTGGGATGCTTTAAAAGCATAATTATATGGAAGAATTATAAGTTGGTATCAAAATAAAAGGAAATCATGGGACAAAGAACTTTGTGATATACAACTTAAGTTAGATAATTTAAAGCTTAATCATATAAAGATACATACATGACTGAAAAGCAAAAATAAATAAATTCTTTAAATAGCAAATATCTGGAAATATTAAATCATAAAACGAAAATTATTTTAGAAAAGTTTAAGCTAATAAACTTTTCAACAATCCCTAAATCTTTAAAGTTGTTAGCAAATAAAACAAAAAGATTAAATCAAATGAATCATATTAATGAAATCTATTCTTCCCCTACAAAAAAGATGGTCTCAAATTTACAAAACATTCTCTCTGAATTTAGGGAATTTTTTTAATAATATTAATTTAAATTCCAATACAATTGTTTCAAAGGAAGATATTAAAGCCTTTATTAATAAACATACTAACAAAACGTTATCTATTGATCAAAAAAATAATATAGACAAACCTATATCTTTTAATGACATTCAGACACAAATTAACAAATTAAAACAAAATAAAGCCCCATGTAATGATGGCATTATACCAGAAATATATAAAATATTACCTAATAAAGCATTAAAATTACTTAATGAAGTTTTTAATTCTTCTCAACATTTTAATAAAATCCCTCCTTCATGGAAATATATGTTTATTTCTCCGATATTGAAACATAATAAAGACCCAACCAAATGTTCCTCATATAGACCCATTTTTTTACTTAATATAGATTACAAATGTTCATGTCCATACTTGTAGACAGGTTAAAATGTTTTTTAACAAATTTGATTGATGAAGATCAAACAGGATTTATAGCAAATAAGAATTATGATAGCATAAAAAGAACATTCATTTTGATTGAATCGGTTAAGCATTTAAATAAGAATCTGACACTGGTTAGTTTAGATATTAACTGTGCGTTTGCTTCAATTAATTGGGACTACTTATTATTCTTTTAGAAGAACTGAATTTCTCTCATAAATTTATAAATCTCATATCACAGTTATATATATAGGTAGTCAAGCATGCATTAAAATTGGCACTAGTATTTCTCAAAACATATCAATAAGTAAGGGTTCTAAACAAGGATGCCCTTTATCTAGTTTATTATTCACATTAATTATGGAACCATGGGCAAATTTAATTAGATGGGATAATGATATAGTAGGTTATAAACTAAATTCCAAATTATCCACTAAAATATAGATGTTTGCTGATGATGTTCTCCTTTCCCTTGCAGATGAAAGTTCATCTATTCAAGCTCTCTTCAAAAATATGAACCTCTTCAAAAATATGAACCTCTTCCAAAAAAAATCAGGTCTAACTTTTAACAATAATAAGATACAGATTATCTTAATTGGACCAAAGCAATTTAATCTACATGATGATTATAAAAAATACCTAGCACAATCTGATCAATTTCTTTATTTAGGTATTTTAATTGCCAAAAATCTAAAAGATATCATACAAATTAATTATAATAAAAGTCTTACTACAATGGAAATTTTGATAAAACGTTGGAACAAAATACCTTTTTCCATGGATGAAAAACTCACTATTATTAAAATGATTCTACTCCCTTAAATACTGTACATTATTCAATCCATTTCTTTACCTCCCCCAAATTCGATAATAAAAAAATAACATAATGTTTCATAAATGCTTATGGTTTCCAAATAAACCCAGAATTGCATTAACTTACCATATGTAAAATTGGAACAATGGAGGCATTGCTATGCCAAATTTAAAATTTTATTCAATCTCATCCATGATTAAAGTGATATGTCTTTAACTGATGTTAAATATCAAGCTAAATTGAAAAAAAAAAATAATTGTAACATTAATGTTGGATACGTTAAAAAATAATATTCTTCAACAATTGTCATTTATAAATAACCCCTCTATCTGGATTTTGAAAGATCAGTTCTCTGTTTTCCTTTCTCACAAATGTAAAAGTAATTATTTAACACTTCTACTAAAATCTTTTAGAAATGTTATACTTAAATATAATGTATATAAAGATTGGTTATTCCTACTTTTTCCCCATAACTCATACACAAGGAATTCTTTTTACTATAGATTCCATAAATATATTTTTTCAACAGAAAAACTTAATTTTTTGGTATCAAATGATGACAAACAATGACTTGAAATCTATTAATACACTTAATGCTAAATCTGAATTTGAATTCCTTTATTGGTTACAACTACAAGAAGGAAGGAAATTTATACTAAATAATACCGAATTAATGTCCTCTACAACAAAGAAAGTAATTCCTAATTTAATACAATATATGATTTTATCAATTCAGAATATCTCTCCAATTACTAAAAGATTATCACATATATATAACGCTATAAAATCTGACTTAGATGTTTTGCCTGATAGTTACTGAAACTTTTTTTATACCATTAATAACCAACTTCCTACAGATAAAGATAAAACTAATATATTAAAATCATCAAGTTTAACTTCATCTTCACTCAAATTGAAATGATTTGCCTGGAAATATATGAATAGATCTCTTATTACTCCACTTATAATGAGTAAGGTTGACAAAAAAGATGTAATTTTTTGGAGATGTAATAAACAAATGCTGATTGGTCTCATATGTTCTTTGATTGTACTGAATTAAAAAAAAATCTGGGAAGATATAAAGACTTTTATGCAGGTAATATTCACAGATAATTTCACTTTATCTACATCTTTGATATTATATAACACACCAGTGCACTCAGTGGCACTACAGGGTCTGCATAGCAACCATCTCCTCCTGCATCAATATTCTTCACATCTGCTGCCTGACTGAGTGCTACATGCATAACAGGGAACAACACAGGAGTTTTAGTGGCACTAGGCCCCCCCCATATCTCTCAAAAATGGTGGTCATGTTCACATGAAGGGTGTGCATAGAAGATCCTGTTGGAGACACTGGAGGAGTGTATATGAGACTCTAGGTTACATGCAAAGATCAGGCTCCAGTGAGGCTGTGCACTTAGCAGATACCGATGCCGGGAGCTCTGTGTCTGTGGATATGGGTAGTCCCTCCTCACAGATTGTTTCAGAGATTGTCACTGTGTCATCAGTCTGTACTAAGTGAAAGTCACCATCATCATCAGCCAGAGTAGCCATGCTATAGCAACTGTCAGTTATCCCACTGTGATGGATACTCCACCAGTTAAACCTGTGATGTCAAAAATATGACACCGCTATAAGCACAAAGAGATATGATTTGAGTATCCACTCATGGCGATCATAATAGTGAACAGTGTTACACAGCCATTTGTAACATTTACCTCAATGAGCATGTTTCTGCCCTCTCTGACCAACGGTGCAAACATGACAGATGTGCACATAGACAACAGCTATAAACTCATCACTTCACAACTGACCTGGTGCTCCTCCTACTTGCACAATGGCAGTATGTGCCAGTCCTGCACCATTATCCAATCTACTGCCTTTACATTGTATGGCAGAACATAACTGTAACCCTCCTTCACACTTGTTGTAGGGACCTACCATGGCCAGGCATATGATTGACATCACGCAACATACATTTCTAGATCTGGTTGTTGACCTCATTGCCTTTACCCCCTTTGGCTAGTAGGTCCCTTCCATGCATATAGTGGGCAACATTCTCCTGGTTTATGAACTTGTCTATGTACTGCTTTCTCTGAATGGTCATTCCATTGACAAACTTAGCTGTCGACCAAGTAATAAGGGGGAGTGAAAGTTTGGGTTACACTTAAAAAAATAATCACTAAATATTGTGACTGTTTTAACATTAACAACACAGACTTATATGCTGGGATGAATAGTTTTTCAGAGTTTAGTAGTGGGTTACACTATTCCAAAAATGTTGTGAAGTATTCATTCGTAGAGTGTGCCGAGAGTGCTGAGTGTGAAAATAATGTTTTTAGTAACTGTTAGCAAGGCTTTGAAATTTTTGTATGGTGAAATGTTGGCTGGGGTCATATCAGTGGTACCTCATGACAATGTTTTGGCCATGTCTTTCTTCTCAATAGGTGGTAGGCAGTTCAGTACATCCATACTCAAGGTTTACATACCTGGGTATACACCATCAGTTTTTACCTATACCATCAGAGAAGGGATGATATATGCCAAACTAAAGAGGCTGAAGAGGCCCTGAGAGCTAATGTCATGCAGCAATTCCAGTTACAGCTTAGATTCCTTGGTATAAATAGCTTCTGAAAGTGTAGTAAAACAAAAACAGCATCTGCTTCACAGAACCCTTAGGTAAGCCAAATGTTATATTTATACAGTGATGTTTATCTTTGTTAATTTTGACAGACACCAAACCTGAATCTTTAAGGATAGATGGGGCAGTTGGAATATCCTATTTTTTTATCTACTTGTTAATCAAGTAATCCATCTGGACAGGGAGTCCATTTTCCGGGCGTGACCCGGGAGCACTGCTTGGTTAAGTGATTTATTCAGAGGCATACAGAAGCAAATGGAAATCGAAGGAATCAAACTCTATACCGCTGTCTACAGGAAGCATCACATTAGCAAAACCTTAATCCTCTATACTAACTGACACACATATCTACTGCATGCATGAAAGCAACTCCAATTTATGCACCCTCTCCTGCAGATATATATCTTATATCTTTGCGATCTAGTCTCAGGGTTCTTGAGTTGTGGCCATTATGTTTGTGATATTAGTTATGTCTGAATTGTATGGGCAAACCTAACTATGCACTAGAATAAGTCTGTCAAATAGACTGTGAACAGTTATATCAATTATATTTATTCTACAGTTGTTAACCCAATATCAGTCATTACGACTATGAAGTGTGTTTTTTATCATAGGAAGTCCCCAGCATAGGACGCATGTTATTATAAGATAGGAAAAAGAGATAAAGTTACACGTATATTTAGGGGAGAAATGCAGTCAGGCAGATGTCTGTACTGGCTAAATTAAAGGTATTTTTGTAAGAACCACTTTGACAATGAAACAACACATCTGATAGGAAAAAAGATGTAAAGCTAATGATATAGGTTGGAGGTGAGGAAGAGATAACCAATTTCTCCACCAGTTCAAGTATGGGAAGGCAGTGCAAGAAAACAGGAAGACAAGAAAAAGAGTCAGGTGCAGAACCTGTAGGCAGGATGTGACATGGTTATTTGACTGGCTGTTAAGAAAGAGGAGGAATCTTATTCATTTATGGAAAAGTATCTCAGAGAAGGAGGGTGGCTGGGCAGGCAGGACTGTAGATTAATACTGTGAGGATGATCTTGTAACTTATATGGGATTATAAATACTATGCCTTGTTTCCAGATTGTTTTCTAAGTGCATACCTCTCAACTTCTTAGTGCAAAAAATCTGGACAAAGCCGGGGGGTGGGGGGGCAAAAACTAAAGACATATTTTAAGTATTGCTCTTATAAACTTCGAAAGTTGCTAGAGTACAGAGTTTGAGTTAACGTACATTTTCTGAGGGATTTGAAGTTTGAAATTCAAATGTGTGTCATTTAGTGACTTCAATCCTCAGATCATCCTAGTGATTTCCCAGAAAACCACACATTTTATGAGATATATACCAAAATATGAGGCACAAATCTGGACAGTTGAGAGGTATGTCTAAGTATCAAGCATTTAACATCTCAGGTTTCCACTCTATTAATGCATGTGTATATTGTATTTTTTCAGTCACTCTGTACATAAAATTATCTGTTGCCTTTGTTCCCTCAAGCCAACAATGATATCATTATCATCACTAACCTCATTTTTCCCATTTTCTACATGGAGTTGGGGTACCATCTTAACTTGTTTATTGGAAATAAGCTAGTGCAACAAAAGCACTAAAATAGCTGCTCGATCCTCATACTAGTTTCGGAATAAGACCTTCTTCAGTGAGGAAGAAAAACAAAATAGCAGCTCACAGATAGGCAAGGATGCTTATAAGAGATGCAGGACCAATCAAAAATTAAAGCACATAATATATGTGCATATATAATGGGCAACCAAAAAAATTTCTTGATGCATCTTGATAAACAGACAGTTTCATTCAAATGTCAATAAATATGTATATTCAGTATACTGCACAAATAATGGGGACATTGTCAATTATCTTACATATAGGTAAAAAAGTTTAAAAACAGTGTCCTATTGGTAAACAGTATATGTAATGTAATACCTAAACTCAGAAAGGCACACAGTCAATGACAAATCAGTGAGTTGTCAATCACAAATATAATGACCTATGTACAGTAATCTATCATGCTTATAGCACACATATAATATATAGTTGGATGGACCACAAAAAAATTATATTATTGTCAATAGACTTCAAATTATAGGGCCAGAATTGAAATATGAAATAATCAGGTGTAATATGCTTGATCAATATGTATCCAAAATATACAATTAAGTCTGATACTACATTTGATTTCAGCATCTGGAATGAAGTACAAACAATAATGGTGTGTATAATCTTCACAGTTGTTACTGAAATGTCATGTATCACAACAAAAGATGGAATGATATCTATATCAATTGGTGGTCTTGTAATCATAAAAATGGCCATCCAACAGGTGTATACATGTGATAACAATGTAATACCTTTTATTAATAGATTACCAAAAAAACACAAATTTGTGTATATCAACTATGAGTGTTCTTATTAACCCAGATGTTCATTGAGGCCAGGTGGAAATAGTGCTCCTAAATGGATAGTCCAATATTTTTCTTTGTGGCTGAGTATGCTTTGCCAGCCCAATTGGTTATGTCTGTTTCCCATAACCTTGTCAATGATCATGAACATAAAATTCGCTGTTGTATGTTTGGTGGTGTGTTGGTATAAAGCATTAGTGTTTTTTTTGTTACGTATTTCACTTCTATGTTCACTAATCCTGGTTCTAAGTGGGCGAGAAGTTTTGCCCACATAGAACGCATTACAGTGACATGTAGCTAAATAAATCACCCAGGTAGATGAACAATTGCCAAATGTGCGTACATCATAAACTCTACTCGTATTGGCACTAGTAAATTGTTTAAGCTTGTTTACCTGACAACATGAACTGCAATGACCACAAGGAAATGTGCCTAACAGTTCATCCCCAGAAATGGTAAGTTGTTTATACTGGGCACCACCACTCTCTTTGTGTTTGAAATGTGAGAGCAGTGTGCTCAGAGTTTTGCCTCTCCTGTAGGTAATGGAACATTTGTTTCCCAAAATCTGTCGTAAATGGTCATTGGCTAAAAGGATGTTCCAATTTTGATTCAGAATCTCCCTGACTATCTGATGGTTCCTACCATAAGTGGTTATGAATCTAATGGTGTCATCTCTCATGTATTGATCTTTGTTTTTATATTTTAATAAGGAGTCTCTATGTTGTCTGTCAGTCCATATCCTGGCAGATTCTATGTCAAAACTGGAGTAACCTCTATCCAGAAATCTGTGTCTCAAATCATCTTTGGCACTATCATAATCAATTTGGGAGGAATTGATACGTTTCATTCTTAGAAATTGAGACTTGGGGATGTTGCGGATGGTGTGACGTGGGTGCATGCTAGAAGCATGAAGTAATTAATTGAATTGTGGATATTTACGATGTGTTTTCGTATTCAAAGTGTGGTCTTCGTTACGATAAATCGTAACATCCAAAAAATCAATTTGTTCCTTATCAAAAGTGATGGAAAATTCAATTCCCCATATATTATTGTTTAAGTATTCCACAAATTCAAAAAGATATTCAGTGTCCGCACGCCACACCATCCAGCAATCATCCAAGTATCTCCTCCAGATGTCCATTTCAACAAGGTAAAGGTTGTGTAGAGGATTGTAAATCACATATTCTTCTAGATATGCCATGAAGAGATCAGCATATATGGGTGCAAAGGATGCACCCATAGCTGTACCTCTCAATTGCCAATAACATTCGCCTTGGAAATAAAAGACATTTTTATTGAGATCATGTTCACACATGCATATAAGCAGTGTATTGAACCCTGGTGGATACATTTCAGATTTTGTTAACCAAAATTCTAAAGCCTGTAGACCTCCCCAATGTGGTATGCTAGTGTAGAGAGATTTAACATCCAAAGTGCACATAATCCAATTTGGTTCTAGCTGGGTATCCTGAATAATATTCAAAAACTGTGTTGTGTCCTGAATTCTGGCTCTGACATATGTCAACAGAGGTTTCAAATATTGAGTTAGAAACTCAGACAATGGTTCTGTCAATGAGCCATGGCCAGAGACAATTGGTCTACCCGGGGGATGAATGATGGATTTGTGAATTTTCGGAAGCAAATAAAAAATTTGCTTAGAGGGATCCTTGACCTGAAGATGTTGAAGGGTCTTGGGACTGATAATGCCCTCACCCATGGCCAAGGTGAGAAAGGTATCAATCTCTTCCTTAAATTTTTTGGTTGGGTCAATACCCATATGCTGATAACATTTAGTATCTGAAAGTTGTCGTAGACCTTCTTGGATATAGTCCTGCATATTTTGGATGACCACAGCACCACCCTTATCAGCTTGTAAAATGGCAATGTTTCGGTTGTTTCTAAGTTCCATAAGTGCCTGTTTCTCTTCTACTGTCATGTTGTCTGGCAATGTTACATTCTAAGTGAGGAAAGTGTAGATCTTTGAGCACTGCTTGTTGGAAAATACCAACATTCTTATTCATAGGTGGCTGAAATGTGGATTTTTTAAAAGTGAACTCAGAAGATCTTTGAGATGTACTAGTGTCCTGTTCAGAAAAAAATATCTTAAGGTTAAGTTTCCTACAGTATTCCATAACATCCAAAGAAGTGAGGTAATGATCAGAAAAAAAGCTTGGAACAAAACCCAAACCTTTATTCAAAATATTATGTTGTGCATCAGTGAGTACAACATCTGACAAGTTTAAGACATTTTCAAAAGGTGTATTCATTATCTCAGTAAAGCTTGGATCAGACCTGGCATGGATTCTGTTCTTAGTTCTATGGGTGTGTTTCCTCCCCCCTCTGGATTTCCTACCCTGTCTAAAGGGAGATGCTGATGAGTAGTCTTTTTTCTTAAAGGGGAGTTGGTGGACAATCCACCCTCACTGTCTGTATAGGATGACTCCTCCCCTGATGTGCTCGCAAATGTTTGGTCTTTATGTTTCAGGATGGATCTTGGTCTCTTCCTGGACCTGCCCCCGGACATGCCCGGCCGTGAGTCCTGAAACCTGACAGTTCGCTGTGTTTGAGAGGGCTGCCCCTTTGCGTAATCAGTCACATCTCTATTAAATTTTTTGACCTTGCGATCCTTGATCAATTTGTCATAATTTGTCAATTCCTTGGACAACCAATCCAGACGTTGATGATAGTTGTGATGGGATTGAAATTTTTTACATTCTGCACTTAATTCCTTAGTTTCTGAGACACAAACATCAATCATCCTCTCATAGTAGGAGGCTAGGATCTTTACAAAAACCATGGATCCATTCCTAAGTGCCTCATCCCATTCCTCTGTTAGCCTCTGTTTAGATCTGCCGACTAAAGGGTGGAGTTTGATTCTTAATCCTCTAGGTGCCAGGTTCTTATGTAAATATGCTTTGAACAGTCTTAGGTGCCATATATTGGCTCTAAGATTTTTTAAACCTTTCTCTAAATTGCGGAATGCCATTTCACAACTATCACCACTGTCCATATTAATTTCACTCTGGTTGTTGCTTGAGATTTGGCTTAAGCTGAATATGCCACTGTCTTCTCTATCAGCACACCAACCATCCAATAACTTGTCTAATTCCATTTCAAAAGATGGTTTAGGATGTGTTGTCCAGAAATGAACTATAAAGGTCAGGAACTGTTAATGCTCTCAACTACAGCCTGGAGGCGGGGGACAGGGCCAGTTAGAGACCTACTTTCCAACTGTATCTAGGTGTTGGTAAATTCAAAACAGGATTTAAAACAGAAAACCCATATGAGAAGTCAGCAGATTGTTTCAGAGATTGTCACTGTGTCATCAGTCTGTACTAAGTGAAAGTCACCATCATCATCAGCCAGAGTAGCCATGCTATAGCAACTGTCAGTTATCCCACTGTGATGGATACTCCACCAGTTAAACCTGTGATGTCAAAAATATGACACCGCTATAAGCACAAAGAGATATGATTTGAGTATCCACTCATGGCGATCATAGTAGTGAACAGTGTTACACAGCCATTTGTAACATTTACCTCAATGAGCATGTTTCTGCCCTCTCTGACCAACGGTGCCAACATGACAGATGTGCACATAGACAACAGCTATAAACTCATCACTTCACAACTGACCTGGTGCTCCTCCTACTTACACAATGGCAGTATGTGCCAGTCCTGCACCATTATCCAATGTACTGCCTTTACATTGTATGGCAGAACATAACTGTAACCCTCCTTCACACTTGTTGTAGGGACCTACCATGGCCAGGCATATGACTGACATCACGCACCATACTTTTCTAGATCTGGTTGTTGACCTCATTGCCTTTACCCCCTTTGGCTAGTAGGTGCCTTCCATGCATATAGTGGGCAACATTCTCCTGGTTTATGTACTTGTCTATGTACTGTTTTCTCTGAATGGTCATTCCATTGACAAACTTAGCTGTCGACCAAGTAATAAGGGGGAGTGAAAGTTTGGGTTACACTTAAAAAATAATCACTAAATATTGTGACTGTTTTAACATTAACAACACAGACTTATATGCTGGGATGAATAGTTTTTCAGAGTTTAGTAGTGGGTTACACTATTCCAAAAATGTTGTGAAGTATTCATTCGTAGAGTGTGCCGAGAGTGCTGAGCGTGAAAATAATGTTTTTAGTAACTGTTAGCAAGGCTTTGAAATTTTTGTATGGTGAAATGTTGGCTGGGGTCATATCAGTGGTACCTCATGACAATGTTTTGGCCATGTCTTTCTTCTCAATAGGTGGTAGGCAGTTCAGTACATCCATACTCAAGGTTTACATACCTGGGTATATACCATCAGTTTTTACCTATACCATCAGAGAAGGGATGATATATGCCAAACTAAAGAGGCTGAAGAGGCCCTGAGAGCTAATGTCATGCAGCAATTCCAGTTACAGCTTAGATTCCTTGGTATAAATAGCTTCTGAAAGTGTAGTAAAACAAAAACAGCATCTGCTTCACAGAACCCTTAGGTAAACCAAATGTTATATTTATACAGTGATGTTTATCTTTGTTAATTTTGACAGACACCAAACCTGAATCTTTAAGGATAGATGGGGCAGTTGGAATACCCTATTTTTTTTATCTACTTGTTAACCAAGTAATCCATCTGGACAGGGAGTCCATTTTCCGGGTGTGACCCGGGAGCACTGCTTGGTTAAGTGATTTATTCAGAGGCATACAGAAGCAAATGGAAATCGAAGGAATCAAACTCTATACCGCTGTCTACAGGAAGCATCACATTAGCAAAACCTTAATCCACTATACTAACTGACACACATATCTACTGCATGCATGAAAGCAACTCCAATTTATGCACCCTCTCCTGCAGATATATATCTTATATCTGCGATCTAGTCTCAGGGTTCTTGAGTTCTGGCCATTATGTTTGTGATATTAGTTATGTCTGAACTGTATGGGCAAACCTAACTATGCACTAGAATAAGTCTGTCAAATAGACTGTGAACAGTTATATCAATTATATTTATTCTACAGTTGTTAACCCAATATCAGTCATTACGACTATGAAGTGTGTTTTTTATCATAGGAAGTCCCCAGCATAGGACGCATGTTATTATAAGATAGGAAAAAGAGATAAAGTTACATGTATATTTAGGGGAGAAATGCAGTCAGGCAGATGTCTGTACTGGCTAAATTAAAGGTATTTTTGTAAGAACCACTTTGACAATGAAACAACACATCTGATAGGAAAAAAGATGTAAAGCTAATGATATAGGTTGGAGGTGAGGAAGAGATAACCAATTTCTCCACCAGTTCAAGTATGGGAAGGCAGTGCAAGAAAACAGGAAGACAAGAAAAAGAGTCAGGTGCAGAACCTGTAGGCAGGATGTGACATGGTTATTTGACTGGCTGTTAAGAAAGAGGAGGAATCTTATTCATTTATGGAAAAGTATCTCAGAGAAGGAGGGTGGCTGGGCAGGCAGGACTGTAGATTAATACTGTGAGGATGATCTTGTAACTTATATGGGATTATAAATACTATGCCTTGTTTCCAGATTGTTTTCTAAGTGCATACCTCTCAACTTCTTAGTGCAAAAAATCTGGACAAAGCCGGGGGGTGGGGGCAAAAACTAAAGACATATTTTAAGTATTGCTCTTATAAACTTCGAAAGTTGCTAGAGTACAGAGTTTGAGTTAACGTACATTTTCTGAGGGATTTGAAGTTTGAAATTCAAATGTGTGTCATTTAGTGACTTCAATCCTCAGATCATCCTAGTGATTTCCCAGAAAACCACACATTTTATGAGATATATACCAAAATATGAGGCACAAATCTGGACAGTTGAGAGGTATGTCTAAGTATCAAGCATTTAACATCTCAGGTTTCCACTCTATTAATGCATGTGTATATTGTATTTTTTCAGTCACTCTGTACATAAAATTATCTGTTGCCTTTGTTCCCTCAAGCCAACAATGATATCATTATCATCACTAACCTCCTTTTTCCCATTTTCTACATGGAGTTGGGGTACCATCTTATCTGTCATCATTTCTCTCAGTTCAGTGCCATACGTCTGATAATCACTTTGCATATAACATATGCACATACTCCATTTTGTCATTCACTCTGTATATAATGTCATGCAACTATTGTGTTTACCCTAAGCTGAGACTGAAATGGGTCCATTGGAATCCGTGCTCTACCCCAGTTAACAAATTCAAAATAAATAAACAAACATTGTTGGAATATAACAATTTCAACTATATGCTGATATTGGGGACTGCAGGTACAACAAAACAGTAGCATGGTTCCATGAAAAACAGCTTATGTAATCAAAGCCAAAGAGCTGACTGAATATACCTGCCTTTATAGCATTGCGGAAATACCTGCTCTTACATCACTGGAAGGTACAGTATTAAATATAATTTTTAATATGCATGTGTTAACAGCTTCAGGCAATAGGCTGCTTACTAAGCAAGAATGACCGATTTGTTTTAATATTAGAGACATATAATGGGATTTTGTATTGTCTAATGTAAAAGCAGTCCTCTGCTTCTACTAAACGATTAATAGAATGTGCATAAAACATTGTATGTAGAGATATTGACTAAACCCAGAGCAGTTCTAAGCCTGAAGATAGGTTTAAGGAATAGATTTTTTCATGACACCTAGATGAACATGCATCAAAACATAAATGACATTTAGCAACATTACTATGTTTAAATATGTATATGTGTATGACACGATATGTGCTCTTACTGTAGCAGCATGCTGGATACTTGGCGGGGGGCTTATTTGTGATGAGCAGGAGCTCATCAGTAAGTACACCTTTGTTAGGATTACATTTTTGAGTACTTTTCCATTAATGGGGCACCAGTCACTGGCAGACATAGATATTGCCATGAAATGTAGACGGAAAGGTATCATTTCAACTTTTGGAATAAGTCCTGACTTATTCAGTAAACGGGAAAGTTTCTGGAAACATTTGGTTTGTTGGAGTTCTGTTGTTAATACTTGCTTGACACTTGTGAGATATCTGCATTTGTTCACGTTATGTTGTCTTTTATCACTTTATCTTGCCCTAACCATCCGTTGATGACAGTTTTTAACTGAATACTATGTTGTGCGCCTTTGGCCATACTTGGCTGCATTATAGTTTTTCTTGTCCGAGTTTTATCCATTTCCTAATACAAGTTAATAATAAGTGTTATTGGTGTTTGAGCATGTTGTCATTCTTTGCTGTTGTATGGAGGGATGAAGAATACTGTGAAATGAGAGAATGATGTTTGCCAATAAGATCATTTCTTGATGAAAAGCTGTGGATTATGTAAATGCCTCAGCCATGACTTATTTTACTAACGGACCATGCAAGTGATTGTGGTAAAAATGATTGTGGCTTCTCATCCAGGTGGTTATAATTGTAGTGTAAGCATCTGCCTTTTGTTAGACCCAGTTCTTAAGAATATTATACATTTTGAAATGACTTTGCAGGGAAGTGTCATCATTTGAGTCCCCGGCTCAAACACTAGGCACTCTTGACATTGCCTTGTAGATTACTGTCTTCCCATGCATTTCAATTTGCTGCACTTTTGCTTTAATTTCACAAAATGCCTAAACCATTTCTGTTTATTACTCATTCAGAAAGACACTGCAGGATCCTGTTTCTTACAAGTAAGCAAACTGAGGAAATTTGTTAAATTTTTGATTATCTGTGCTACCATTCTGAAGACGAAGTGCAAACTGAAGGACATAAATAAGTACATAAGTAGCTAAGGTACATTAAGGCTACTGCAGTTTTAATAAAGAAAGAGAGGAAAACTGATAAAGAGAAACCTTGCCTTTCGTCCTCCGTGCAGTAAAAAATGACATCACTGACTTGTGAAAGTGTACCTAAAGCACATGATGACTGCTGTCCCATTAATGGAAAAGTATCCATTTGTGTAAAATTCAAAGATGACATTTGGCTGCAGTGCATAGTTTTTGTTATTAATTGATTCTGCTTCACCTATGTAAACTTCATACCAGCTATCTGACTGAGTTAATATTACATTAAAGTGGAAATACATAGACAGTGCTGGAAAGCCCAATTAAAGAACACACCAGTCATTTGTATTAGGGCAATCAACACAAGTTGCAAATCAGATATGGGGTAGCACATTACAGATAGAGCAACAGTCTTAGGGTCAGAGGTAAGAAGGCACAACGGAGACTTTATGCAAGGGTCTTAAGAAGGCGGTCCACATTTTATGAGTGAGTTATAACATGTAAAACGGGAGCTAGTTGATGCAATGGTACTTACAGTGGGTTGCTTTACTTTGACAGAACAAACTCTGAATATTGACAGATTAACCATAAAGCAAATATACAAGAAATAATATGCCTGGTAGATTAATTCTGTGACTGCATACAAAATATTATTTTTTTTTCAAGATTTAAGGTGACTGCTGTTGTTGGGATCAATGTGAGTAAAGAAAGCACATGAGAAGCTTGTAGTGGGCAGTACTTTTGGGGATGGTGAAGGAAAGAAGTAATAGTCAAACAAATTAAATGCACAACCAAAATGTTAAAAAACACAGGGGGAAGAGGAGGTCAACCTAGGATACAGAGGTAGTGGCAACAACGTAACCAAAGTTATCTTACAGGCAAATGTATACAGGAAAATCTTCAGTATTTCACAGACAAGACACTGCTGCATTCTTCTAAATAACACAAACAGCTGAGGCATGGCAGCAGTACAATAGTATGATTTGTTAATTACAATCCAAGTTAAACCAGAATGCACTTTGTGTGACTTTTTTAGACATCTAGCTATTGGAGCACTACAGTACAGCAAGGTTAAACCGAATGATCTTTAGGTGACAATTATTTAGGAAAGGACTTATAATTTAACAAATATGAATAACTTGTACAATAACAGATACATGTTTAAATACTTGTGAGTTTAACATATAACACTATTATGTGCATTATACACACTGTAGTCAGATTGTTACATTTTGTCAGGTGAGCATATCAGTGCAAGCAGGAATAGGTTAGGGAAGTTTCACACAGTCTAGACAAGGAATTCTCAGATCACCAAATAATATTAAAAATGAAGGCAGCATTTAGACTCTGTAAAATAGGTTTATTTAATCATCTTTCATAAAAAAAAAACACATAATGGCTACAAAAAGCACAGGATGCATATAGTATGTGATTTATATTACAGGCAGCGCTCAGTTATTATAAGACAGAGTTATGAATGGTTCCCTTCTACAGTTTTGAGACCCACTCTTTTGAGCTTAGCAATTACAAAAAAAACAGTAAATCAAAAATTTTATAGTGAATCTCAAAAGCCTTAGTACTTTTTTTAAAAGATGTTTTGCAAGAAGTAGAGCCCCCTTCACCCAGTTACATGTGGGGCTGCACACTCACTATTTATAAACCAAAGGATAAAAAGGTCAAACAAAATAATTCAGTAAAAACTGCAAGAAAGATCAAGCCAAATTGGAGTGCTCATGGTGTAATACCTTAAATCTCCTGTATTGGAATACTATGGGATATATGCATATCTCCTCTTAAGAATATACTTGTGTTTCAGCTGCATAGTTTCTGAGTGCTCATGACTTTTTGATTTTTAAGTCTATATGGGTACATTCAGGCCAATAATGCCAAGCCCCACTAGTTGTAGACATGCTATGTTTCATTCTTTTAGTGACCTTGGCAGTACAGCATAGGTGGATTCTTTAGATATACACAACACTTAAAACCAAACCTGATGTTCATAAAACTTAGGATGTCTACAAGATATCCCAAACAAAATCTAAACCAATGGGTAAGCCAATCTATACTCTTCACTGTGTAATACTTTAAACCCATGGGGAATATGAAAATGATTCCTTAAGGAAATGCCAGTGTTCCAGCAACATGGTTTCTGAATATCCATGACTTTTCCATTTTAAGTTCATATGGGTACAGCCATGCCAATAAAGCCAAATCCCACTACCTGCAAACATGCCATGTCAGTCTTTTTGTGACCTTGTAATATAGAGTATAATATACATACACACACACACACACACACGTGCTCGTGCACACACACACACACACACACACACACACACACACACACATATATAAATGTATATGTATGGGTCTACTTCACATTGTCAAAACCCCACATAATCAAATCCTGCTACATCGAGATGAAAATAGTAAAACCTCACTTACGCAAAAGACCACATCAATGAAAACAACACTCAAGAAAGGAACCACTTGGCCAACATGCACAGATTACACCCAACAAAGCAAATCAAACCCACAAAAGTGGGGGTCTTACCCCCACACCCCTGATGTAGGAGCTGTGGCACCCACACCCCCCTAAGTATTTTCGTCTCAACATAGCAGTATTCGATTATGTGAGGTTTCGACTATATGAAGTAGACCCATATATATATATATATATATATATATATATATTTATATATATATATATATATATACACACACACATATATATATATATATATATATATATATATATATACATATACACACACATATACATATATACACACACACACACATATATATATATATATATATATATATGTAGATAGATATAGATTTGATATAGATATCTACAGGTTTACTATCAAAATCATTGCATAGCTTTGTATAGTATTGCATTGAATGTTTGCTTCCAACACCTTGTAATACTGAACTGAAAGTGGTTGAAATTATATTAGAGAAGGTGAGTATACATTCACTAATATGTAGATGACTTTCTGAATGGAGAATGCCTTACAGTGCAGATCGAGAAATGTATCCTTTTCCTCACTACAGTGCGATCTTGGTGTTGTTATATATAATATGCAGGAGATGCAAAAACTAAACAGAATCATGGGAGTTCTAAACTGGAACTTATGGATTACAAATGTTCATCACTGTGTTTATCATGTTCAAAATTTGTTATATACAGATTTCGTAAAATCGACACATGTAGTTGATCTTTTAATCAAGAAATATTCTGCAATTCCTGATTATGACAGTAAACCTATGGGAGCACTACAAAATCCTAAAAGCCCAAAATCCTGAGACCAAAATCTTGAAAGTTCAAAATACTGAAAACTCAAAATACTGAATCTCATAATAGTGAAAACACACAGGATACCAACACTTACTATATTCCAGTACAAGTACATACAGCAACAAATAAAAGACAAACCATATTACTCTTCTCCAAGTATAAGGAGGGAAGCAAGCATCCCTGCACCCACCATGTGGCAGGCTGTGCCCCCACACAACCTGCTACTTAAATATATAAACTTTGAGATTGCACTTAGTGTAGTGAAGTGCAATCTCAGGGCTGATATATTTAAGTAGAAGGGTTGGGGGGCACAGGGGCTTGCCCCCCCGCTTATAGCTGAAGGATAATAGGGACATAGACCTAACAATACATAGCATTATAGACACTGACTAAATAACATATAAAATTAATAAAAACAATATATATAATTTGAGTAAAAACTCATTTTGAAACAGTAGCTAGACAGATACTCTATACAAGGTACTGCTGCTTCATCTGCGAAAGCGCCTACTCTTTAGTTTAGGTTTAATGGGCAGCCTGTCATTGTTTTTATTTATTCATATGCTTTTTAGTCAGTGTGCATGATGCTATGTACTGTTAGGACTGTGTCCTTTTTAGAGTTAAGTGAAATGTATCATGTGAATTGTTTATTAGAGTATTTAATGCAGTCTTTTTTTATTCTTGTTTGTCTCTGATGAAGCAGTATAACCTGTGAAACCATTCATACCTTTGTGAATAAAGAGATTTGAAGAACTGGACATTCTAGCAATAGTCTCACAGAAAAAGACCCCCCCCCCACCTCCACAGGGAGAATCAGAAA